>NC_134107.1:28927869-29236202 GCF_040939455.1 Microcebus murinus
AAATAGGTTTCAAGGTAAGGGGAGCAGAGGCAGCAACATAAAGGAAAGGAGGGCCAAAAGGTTAATAGTTGTGAGTCACTAAAATTTCAAGAGAGACTCAGGATCTCAATGAGGAATAAAAATTAAAGATCATCTAATAACTACTTATATTCCTTATCCATGCAACAGGTGGCTAACTAGCTTACAGTTTTTGCTAATGTGATTAATTACAAGGAACCTATTATAATAGCTTTTTTACCCAGTGATAACCACTATTAAATTTGATATGTCTAACAAAGAGCCTTTGTAAGATTCCCATGAAATGAAGAATGCATCCACTACTCCCCATTACTAGAATGCTCCTGAGGAGTTCTAGCCATTATCTCATCTGGGCAACATGGTAAGATAAAGGAGAACCAATGAATGAAAGGAGGCTGAAGCAATAGCCAGCAAAATCAGGACTATCCCTGATTGTATTAACCTCTTCTATACATTTCTGACCTGAATCAAGAAAGGCTCCTGTAGTTGCATTACCAGGACTACAGAAGCTGCTAGTTGATGGATTATTTCTGTGTAAGGAAACTGCATGTCTTTCTGATCTTTGAGGAGAGAATTCAACATGCTTAAAAAGCTACACAATGGTGTGATTTGACATTCACCTTGGATATAAATAGATTATTACCAGGTACTTAATTCTAAAAGAAATTGTTAAAATCCAACTCTTTTCTCAACTATACAGTGCCAACCTCTGTATCTTAAATGAAATTGTTAACAATTAAATGCCAAGACACTTCATGACTCCGAAAGCACACACACAATTTCCATCACCACAAATGATAATAACAATAACAATAAATACAATAATGATCAAGAATCTATAGACACTGCAACAGACAAACAGTAGCCTGTCGATCTCCTAGCCTGTGAACTTTGATTTCCCTAAGGAAATGGTAATTTCAAGAAAAATTGACAATATTTCCACAGAAAGCAGATCATTAAGGTGTGAAGTAAACCTGAAGAAAATGTCTTGAAGCAGTTTCCAGCTACCAATCTACAGCTGAGGTCTACAGAGCAAAAAGCCATGGAATGGACTGTTGTATGTTCTTGCTCAAATTATTGATGAACTTCAAGCCTCAGTTCCTTCTACTGTGAAATGTGGGAGTTGGACTCAACAAAAAACTTTTAAATCTTGTCTGTGGAGACCTCTGGTTTTTGTGAAGCCACCTCAAGAGACACTACAGAGTTGTCAGGAGAGAACAATTGGATGAGGCTCCAGTCATTAATGCCACTCCCTCTTCTACTCCCCTGCCCTCACCAGAAAAAAGGTCCCTTCAGATGTTAGAACAATCTCCCCAAAGCATAGCTTCAATATCAATATCCCTCTCAGAATGGATTTGCACTGTCTTACAATAAAGTGAAACTTTTTAAGTCTGTAATGTTGTAGCCTCAATTTATTTCCCCAAATTTCTCATATTTTTAAGCTTCTGCCTTTGCTTATACTACTCTCATGCTTGGACTAACTTATTTTACTACTTCTGCTTTTGAAATATATTTCCCATCTCTCAAACTCCAGGTCAAAAATAAGTGTTCTGAGGAAATCTTTCCTTTAACAAATGCTTTTCTTTTCCTACTTTTCTCACCATTGCCCCTCTACCTATTATATCCCTTCCTTCTATTTATAAATTTGTGAAGCACTCTGGGGTGTGTGTGTGAGAGAGAGAGAAAGAGAGAGAGAGAGAGAGAGCCTTTATTTAAAAGAATCATTTCTGAGATAAGCACTATATTTTACTCATGTTTGTATTTGCACATGTATATGTGCACAGTAAATGTATATTGAATAGCAATGTAATTTTAGTAAAAAGTTTTGCAGTCTAAATATGTGTGAAAATCATCTGGATTGGATGATCTAAAGGATTTTTCTATTTCTCAAGCTGTGGAGTTCATGTAAAATGTCTGCTCCACATGAACTTGTACATTTATGCAGATATGCCTGTAACAATACACCAGAATGCAATGTTCTCCTTGTAGGGACTGCCTAACATAACACTTACTGGTGATGATTTTTGATGATGACCTGTGGGTAAAATGAGCAACAGAAAATCAGTTCTTATCAGCGGAAGTGACTTCAGGAGAGTCATACAGCTGGAAGGTCATCACAAATTGTACCAGCTCAGTTATGGCCCTCATCTTCTCACCCAATACACCTGACTGCAAAAATATTCTCTGCTCTAAAATATTTCCTTTAGTCCTCAGAGGATATCACAGATGTGATCATGATGAATCTATGCCATCTATTGTTTTACTAGGTCTCCACTGGAAATCTGCTGTGCCCACTGGGCACGTCAGGGCTCATTGAGTAAGCTTTGGTTTTCTACCAGCATTCTGCTGAGTTGGCTATCCCAAATAATTGCCTAGGAAAATAATGCTCTGCCAGAGGTAATAATTCCTGGTGCTTCCCAGACCACTGAAACAGCAGTGTTTCTTCCAGTTCTCACAAAGTCCTTTATGAGACCAATTTCTTCAATTTCTACCTTTACTGTTCTTGAAAGGACTAAACATCAACTCCTGGGGTCAGGTATCGAAAACAAGAGGTATCTTTCCACCACCCATCTAGTCTCTAAAATAAATGAACAAGCGAAACAACAAAAACCTCTTTCCTTCTTCAAAAAAAATCAACTACGCAGTAACAACAGCCTGACCACAACAAAGCCAAAGAAGATACCAAAAGGAAAAAAAAAAATGCTTATCTACCCATGTTAATAGATACCAGATACTCAAAAAGTTAACAATTTAGCATAAAATCCAAGTTCTGAGTTCTAGGTTTGACTAAGCAGGGATTCCTATCTATAAAATCTACCTCTATCACCAAAGAACTCTTCATTTTCTACACATCCTCAAGTCATGGTTGGGTTTCTTTCACTGTCGTTTGCTGAATAATCATTTTGTTTCAGACACCTTCATATAACAGCCAAAACAACTCTGTGATGTTTGAAATATTATCCTTAATATCTTTCAAAGTTGGCTCTGAGAGTGGTGTTAGTTTTATTTTGCCTATTTCAGTTGCAAACTAGAGGTATATTTCAAGTGTGCAAATGCAAGAGTCAGATATTTCTACATGAAAATTTCTCATGTGTTCTTACACTGTTGCTGCACTGTAACCTACAAGTCCAAAATAAGAAGAATGAAGTCATATATTTTTATTTCTTTACGCATATGTTTATTTCACTCAACTTGACTGATTTTGACTTTGGCAAAAGGAAAAGAGCATTATTTGTGTGTGCGATGAATAATGTAAGTAACACAAACAGAATTAGAAATGGAGTGACTGATTAAATTATTGATTACTTCCACTGCTTAAACTAGCCCATCAGTTTAAACTACAGAAACTATATCAGATAATTAAGTAGAGAATCTGATCCACACCTAGAGAGACACAAAAGCATAAAGAGAGTAGTAGAATCCACTGTGCTAAGCTACACAGAGAAGGGTACCCAATCTGGTAAAATTCTCCTTGGAGCTAGCTGAAGAACAAGGGCACAAACAAGGCTAAGTGCGTTTGTATTATGAGCAAGTTTTTGTTTTTTTTTTCTGAATTAATTCCTTAGTTCATATGAGTAGTTTTATCAGAATAAATTATGGGCTAGATGAGTTCTATTAAAACCACTTCAGAAACTAGAGTTGCCAAACCTAGGTCAGAGAAGAGAAAATTAAAAAACAAACAAACAAACACACACACATACACACAGACACACACAAACACACACACAAAAACTGATTCCATCCATCAGAAAAGTAATATAGACAATATCTACTGAAGACAGAAACACTAGCTGACATGAAAAATAAAGCAGTCCTAACTGTGGAATAGAGTAAGAGGATTATGAGAGGAAAGAAGATATAACTGAATCAAATTGACCAGGGTGTGTGACTGCCAACTTTGGAATTTTTTTCTAAGTAAAGAAATCCTAGATTTTAGACCCAGTTCCTTTTGCATTCTTTGCTGTCCAATTCTTCCCCCAATGTCCCCTGCATCTATCACACCGCTAATTAGTGTATTGACTTAAAACAATACTTTTACCTTTTCTTCTGGTCTTCAGAAATTCATCAAGTAGCCCTAACCTCCTCTGCTCATCACTCCTATGAGTTCTCTGTTGGTAAATTCTCTTTGCAAAGTTAAATGTCAAATCAAATAGCTTCTCAGATCTCTTATTCTTTCTTGGCTCTAATAAATATAAAAGACCCCATCTGACTCTGCCCACTATTTAGATAGCTTCCCTCTCGGGCATAATCTTGAAAATAAATCTATATCTCATTCCATATTTATC
Source organism: Microcebus murinus (assembly GCF_040939455.1). Lineage (NCBI taxonomy): Eukaryota > Metazoa > Chordata > Mammalia > Primates > Cheirogaleidae > Microcebus > Microcebus murinus. Next base: position 28,932,174 of record NC_134107.1, read on the forward strand.
TATGAAGCAGAATATTTTTCCTCCAGTTAGCTAATTAAATTTATTCCAGTATCTGTAGTTTGAAAGCAAGTAAAATAAAAGCACAACCAGCAGTTTTGATATTTCCTCTATTTTTGACAATTTATCCTCATGCTACTTCAATTTATTACAAAAATAGAAGATGTAATGGACTCCATCTTTCCTCAGAAATCTTCATCCCTCACAGTACATCTTAAATAGAACAAGTTCTTCCATATTGTCTTATTCTCTTACATTTAAATCAACAAATTCCAATGCAAATATTACTTACTCAAAACATTTTATATTATTATGATTGAGTATCATTCAATCACCTAAAAAGGATTCATGGAGTAGCTACTAAGCATCAGGCATTATTCTGCAACGCCTGAATCAAAGACATTTCCATAAACAAACTAAAATTCTTCCATTACTCACAATTGGGATGACTAAAGAATGAGGTCCAGAAAAGTAAGTGACCCTCACAAAGTTTGAAAATCAAGAGCAAAACAATTTTGGATAGTCTAGAAGTCAATGTAATATCTTTAATAATAAACATCAAGAGATGAAGTTTATAATATTAATTTATTTACATTGTTTCCTGATTTGTTTTATTCCACAAATCCTTTTGTAAAAAAAAAGTTTGGTAATACATAAATGTGTTTACTTCAAAAGTGCTGTGTTTGTCTATATGTCTAAAACAACCCAGACATCCTAGGCAGACTACAGTCCCACTATTGGTGGTCGTCCTAATAGCAGTGCCACTTATCTTGTCTTTATTTGCTATGGGCTGAATGTTTGGGTTTCTCCTCAAATTCATAGGTTAAAATGTGATGGTATTAGAAGGTGGGGCTTTGGGGAGGTAAGTAGATCATGAAAGCTCTGCCCACATAAATGGGATTAGTGCCCTTATAAAAGAAGCCTGAGAGTGCTTGGTGGCCCCTTTCATCATATGAGTATGCAGCAAGAACGCATTATCGACAAACTAGAAAGTAGATCTGCACCAGACATTGAATCTGTATTGATCTGGGACTTCTCACCCCTAGAACTGTGAAAAATAAATTTGTGTTGTTTATAAACCAAACCACCCAATCTATGGCATTTTGTTATAGCCACCTGAATGGTCTAAGACATTATTATTCCAGTCATGGACAAAAACGTATTTACTAGATAATGAAGTTAAATGAAATCAAGAAAAATAATAAGAGTGCTAGTCATCCTGAATTGTGTTTTTAGGCACAGTTTACTGTGAAAAGTTGTTTATTAGATAATTATGGACAATATGAACATGAAATTGTAGAACTCTAAATATGATACCCTCACTACCATTCAGACACCACATCCTTCCGCCATCAAACAACCTCACCTAAAATAGAACCAAATTCACATTTTCCTCTACTCTGCCCCACCCCCTTACTTCCTCATAGTATGATAGAAATGCTTTCACCTCACATTTGTGAAGAGGGACACAAGCTTTCAGAGCTCTTCAACACACATCATCTTGCTCCTTCTACTATTCTATTTCTATTTCTACTTGTTCCTATGGCCCCAAATTCCTCATTTAAGTCTTATTGCTTCTAATACCAAAGTGCTGCTGGGATTTATTCTTTAATTTTCATCATCACTGCCACCTCCATGATTCAAGTTTTCTCAATTTCTCTGTTGAATTATTACAAGTGTTTCACAAATAGTGCCTCACAATGTCCCAATTCATCACCTACCCTGGAGCTAGAATGCTCACTTTTAAATAATAAAATGAGTTTTGTCACCCTCGCCACTTAAAATCCTTGAGCATAGTCTGAAGACCTTAATATAAAATATAAAATTGACCATCATGTCCCCGTGGCCTAACTCTCAAAGCTTGTCTTTTCTTCACATATATTAAATTTAAAGTCAGCATTAGAGATGTCAAAGCATTTGCAAGTCATCAAAATCATCAGTCCTCGCCTCTAGATCTTTGCACATTTGAGCTCTCTATGGGGAATTCTAGCTTTTCTTCCACAGACCTTAGGCCAGTATGGTGAACAAGGTATACATCGAATTTCATATAAAATGTGAATCTATCTTCGAAGTTTCTTGTTAGTCAGCTTAGGCTATGCATTTCTGTAATACCAAATGACCCCGAATCATAGAGGTTTGAAACAAAAGTTTATTTTGTACTCATGTTTGTATCTATTACAGATTAGTTATGGATGAGTGATAGATCAGATTCAGTATAAGGAGCACCCCTTATACGGTTCGTGCCAGTCTCATAAGAGTGAGAACAGACATGGTAGAACTATATGATAGCTAATAAGCTTCTGCTATGAAGTGAAACACACCACTTCCACCCATATTTCTCAGTATAAAACCAGCTACATAGCCAAGCATGACAACAATGGGAAGTATAACCCTCCTGCAGGGAGAGACAAATCTAGTAAGAAGAAAGAGAAAACATCCAGCCAATTATCTGTGATACTTCCCTATGGAATGGTACCTGTCTCTAAATCATGTTTTTTTATAGAATATTTTATATATATCTCACCACAAAGACTGTCACACAGCTATATGCATTTACATATCAGCTATAGAGAACAGAGGTAGTGATGCCCCTGCAACTAGATTGTTTGTTGTACAAATGAAGAAATGAGGATCAGGGATTAGAATTGCCATTTTATAAAGGAGGTGTTCAATGTATGCTTCTTGAATTGATCCAAAGCTAAAGAACCTGAGGTTTAGAGATCTTTAGTGACTTGTTAAAGTGTATAGGGATTGACATATTCAGGGGCCAGGATTAGAATTCAAATGTTTTATCAACTAGTCCATTGCTCTGTGTATGGGATGGAAAAAAATGATTGAAAAGAAAAAAAAGACTTAGCAGAAAGGTGGTATCACTCCAAAAGTTGGCATTATACTATTAGAAATATTATGTAATCGTAAAATTACATAACTTAGAATAGTAAATTATTTTATAATAAATAGCAAAACATGCATACATTCACATATATTTGAGAAATAGCTTATATTATCTGAACCTTTGTATCTGTTGTGCTTTCTTGGTTTTATTAGTCAAAAGTAAAATATAATCTTTCTAAAACAAACAATGTTTCTCCTATATCTTCAGTGTCTAGAATAATACCTAGAATGGGTGTTAAACAAATATTGTTCATTAAGTGAATCAATTATATAGGCAGGAGAATGATTTGTGATACTACTAACTGATTATTCTATTTTCACTTAGCTCCAGAAAAGAGTGGTAAAGAATTCTTGCTAATGAAATCATGAAAATATGTTGTATATTCGAATAAGTTTGGAAAACAGTATATAAATTCTTTCTCTTACAATATTTGCAATATAAATTTGAATTTGAAGGGATTTGTTTAAGTTCTGCAATGGGAAAATCTATTTAAATTTCTGTGATACAGCATTTCTCAAGCTTATGTAACTATAGAATTCTTCACTCATAGATAATGCTGACAATAGTGCCTGTAAACATTTTTAAATGGAACAGTCTTTAGGAAACACTGCTGATGGTCCAAAGCTGGTTTGTTCAAAGGAAGAACTTTTTAAAATGGTTCCTGTGCTATTAAAGCTCTCAAGTAGGCAGTGTTTTTGTGTCTAGATACTCATTGGGCTTTCTAGGTAACTACAAAAAAGAGGGAATTTCTCTTAGTGTCTTTCTTCTATTCTCAATCTGTCATAATCTATCCTGTCATTGGTAGACCCAGACAGGAATTTTGAACTGATTGGTACCATCACATTTTGTGTATTTATTTACATAAATACTTATTTGACAAATACTAAACATGTACTATATACCAGGCATTGTTTTGGATGCTATGAATACAAAAGTTAAAGAAAAAAAGAGAGAGAGACAGAGAGAAAAAATATCTGGCTCATGAAATATCAATTCTAAGAGAAGAGAGAATAACAATTTAAACAACTTTAAATATAATGTGTTTTAGATAGTGAATTGATGAAGCACAATAAGGAAAATAAAAACATAGTAAGGAGATAGACTGATGTGGTAAAGGGATTTTAATTTTAAATGTAGTATTAAATAAATGCTTCATTGATATGAAGATATCTGAGCAAAGACCTCAAGGAAGTGAGAGATAAAACCCTAGGACTATCTGGGGGAAAAGCATTTCAAGCTGAGGGATAGCAGGTGCAAAGGACCTGAGATATAAACCTACTTGCCTATTACAAGATCATCAGGGATGCCCACACGGCTGGAGTGAATCATTCAAGAGAAGTGTGGAACAAGAGAAGATCAGAGATGCAGCATAGGTCCAGGTCATGTAGGTCCCAAGAGGCTATGTAAGAACTATGGTTTATTTACTGAATGATACAAGAAACCAGAGACAGTTTTTAGCACAGAGATGAAATGAACTGACCTGCATTTTACAAATATTACCCTCGCTTTTATGTTGACTGGAAAAGGAAAATGGCAGAAATAGGAAAAGTAGTTGTAGCTATTGCATTTATCCAGCAGAGGTAAGAATACTAGTGGTGGAAAAGGTAAGGGAAATATTTGTATTGTGGGTATTAAGGTAGACACATGGGACTGGCTTTGAGAATTAATGTAGCGTATAATAGAAAGAGATTTTATTTATTTATTTTCTTCCTTTTATTTCATCATATTATGGGGGTACACATATTGTTAGGGTTACAAATATTGCCCCTGTTCCCTTCTCCCCCCATGTGCCAGAGATTCAAGCGTGTCCAATTCCTGAGTGGTGCGCACCACACACGTTATGTAAGTATACACCCCTCTCCTCCTCTTCCTCTCCTCCTGCTACTCCAACAACTTTAGCTTGAGAAACTAGATAGTTGGCATTACCATTTACTGAGATGGGTGGGGCATCAAGAATCAAAAATTTTATTTTGAACATATTAAGTATGAGATGGCAATCAGCAACTAAATGGAGCCATTGACTGGAAATTTAATTATTCAAATCTGGATTTTAGTATAAATGTTCAAACTGAAACAGATATTTAAAGCTATAAGATGGTAAGAGATGGAGCAATCAAACACTGAAAACACAGAATCATGATGAAGACCAGCAATGGAAAGTAGAAGAGTGGTCAGTGAGCAGGAAGGAAAGCAAGGAATCAGGGCAGCCCTGAACCTGCATGAAGACACTATGTCACGGAGGAGGAGGGAACAATTAGCTATGTCAAATGCTGCTGATAGATCTGGGGATGGATCATTAGGCTTAGTAATTGAGAATTCAGGGAGTATATTGACAAGAACAGTTTTCAATGAAATTGTAGTGGTAAATAGCCAATTAGAGTGAGTTTAAGAGAAAAAGAGGGTAGAAATTGGGAAAAGTAACTATGTTCAACTCTACACTGTTTTTTTTTTTTTTTGGCATATTATGGGGGTACAGATTTTAAGGTTTCAATAAATGCCCATTTCCCCCCCTCCCCTCAAAAGTCTGAGTCTCCATCATGACCATCCCCCAGATGGTGCACATCTCACTCATTATGTGTGTATATACCCGCCCCCCTCCCCCCTCCCACCTCCCCAATACCCTATTACTGTAGCACCTGTTTTGTTCTAAAAAATAACAGAGAAGTGGGGTGGTAGCTGGAAGGCAATATACAGTCAAGGTATTGGGGGTTTTGGTCTTGGTTTTGTTTGGGGGATATGTGTGTGTGTATATATACACATACATACACACACATATATATGTGTGTATATGCAGCAAAAATCACAACTTGTTTAGAAACTATAATTCTTATTTTCCAGTTTAAAGAGAAAAATTAATCACATGAGAAACATATTTTTTCTATAGCCTTGAATAGTTGCACAGGGACAGGAGTCCACATGAAGAAGCTGCCTTAGGAGTACTGAGAGTCCATTCCTACTAATAAGTGAGCAGGCAAGGATTTCAGGAATAGATGCAGGAAGGTGCATAGAAGTGTGACAGTGAAAGCCGAGGGACATCTTTTTTTATTGCTTTTTTTCAGTAAAATACAAGGAAAAATCATAAGTCTAGAGAGAGGAAAGTGTAGGAAAATTTGGAAGTTTAAGCAGGGAGGAGAAAGCATGAAGGAGTACCTAAGATAATTGCAGAGTGAATGGAGCAAGAAAATATAACCGAATTGTGTGACTGTATTGAGGAACCATTTCTAGTTAGTATCATAAATTTAGAATGAAACCTGTCAGCACGTTTGTAAGCTTTTCCTCTGCAACAATCAGCTGCCTGAGTATAGGTACTCATAAGTAGAGATTTTCATTAGGGTTGGAATTTTCCAGGTAAGTATGATGAATGATAAGATAGTCAAGGGTGTGATGATGATGATGAACCACAGAGTCTAAGCTGATTTAGAAACCAGACTGTTATAGGGAAGAAAAAGTGAAATATCCATAGCAACAATGGATTGCAAATAATAACTCAGTTAAAGAAATTTTGGAATTAGAATTCTTGAAGGAGTGAGGTGGAGAGATAGGAAATGGTGGTTTGATATGAGGTGTTTGCAGCTGAGACAGAAATTGAGACTGCAGAGAAAGTTCTGTTAATGATAATTGAATGTCTGAAGTAGGGTTTGCACAAGATAAGCAGAGGAAAGAGAGCTAAAAAACTGGTAAGCCATGGTATTGGAAGGATCATCAACATGGATATATTGAAAATACTTGAATTATACTAGAATACTATTGGAGGAGATGACAACAAGTCTGGACCCAAAATCTCTAAGTATGAACATGAGTAATCGAAAAATCTAAAGGTGACTGTAACACAGAGGTAGTTGTTAATAATATCAGAAGACAAGCAGAAAAGAGAAATCTCTAATCTAATCCCGGGTGGTGCACACCACACACATTATTTAACTATCCACCCCTCTCCTCCTCCTCCTCTCCAATCTCTAATATCTTTGCTCCATCAGGAACAAAAAAGAGATATCACAACTTATCCCAAAGAGATACAAGATATAATTTATGAATACTACAAAAATCTTTATGCACACAAACTGGAAAATGTGGAGGAAATGGACAAATTTCTAGAAACACACAGTCTCCCTAGGCTCAACCAGGAAGAAATAGATTCCCTGAACAGACTAATCTCAAGAGCTGAAATAGAAACAGCAATTAAAAATCTTCCTAAAAAGAAAAGCCCTGGTCCAGATGGTTTCACACCTGAATTTTACAACACTTACAAAGAAGAACTAGTACCTATCTTGCAGAAACTATTCCACAACATCGAGAAGAACGGAAACCTCACCGACATCTTTTATGAAGCCAATATTACTCTGATACCAAAACCAGGAAAGGATGCAACAAAAAAAGAAAACTACAGACCAATATCCCTAATGAATATAGATGCAAACATTTTCAACAAAATCTTAGCTAACCGAATCCAGACACTTATCAAAAAAATAATCCACCACGACCAAGTGGGCTTCATCCCAGGGATGCAGGGATGGTTCAACATACGTAAATCTATGAATGCAATTCACCACATAAACAGAAGCAAAAACAAAGACCACATGATTCTTTCAATAGATGCAGAAAAAGCTTTTGACAAAATTCAACACCCTTTCATGATACAAACATTTAATAGGCATAGAAGGGACATACCTAAAAATGATACAAGCCATATATGACAGACCCATAGCCAACAGCATACTGAATGGGGAAAGATTGAAATCATTCCCACTCAGAACTGGAACCAGACAAGGCTGCCCACTATCTCCACTTCTGTTCAACATAGTCCTGGAAGTCTTGGCTACAGCAATCAGACAGGAAAGTGGAATTAAAGATATCCAAATAGGGGCAGAAGAGATCAAACTTTTACTGTTTGCTGATGATATGATATTGTATCTAGAAAACCCCAAAGAGTCAACCAAGAAACTCCTGGAACTGATCAATGAATTTAGTAAAGTCTCAGGATACAAAATCAATACACAGAAATCAGAGGCATTCATATACGCCAACAACAATCTAATTGAGAACCAAATCAAAGACTCAATTCCCTTCACAATAGCAACAAAGAAATTAAAGTACCTAGGAATATACTTAACCAAGGACGTAAAAGACCTCTACAGGGAGAACTATGAAACACTGAGGAAGGAAATAGCAGAGGATGTAAACAGATGGAAATCCATACCATGCTCGTGGATCGGCAGACTCAACATCATCAAAATGTCTATACTACCCAAACTGATCTACAGATTCAATGCAATACCTATCAAAATCCCATCAGCATTCTTCACAGATATAGAAAAAATAATTTTACGCTTCATATGGAACCAAAGAAGACCCCGAATATCAAAAGCAATTCTAGGCAACAAAACAAAATTGGAGGTATTAATATGGCAGATATCAAACTATACTACAAAGCTGTAGTAATTAAATCACTCTGGTATTGGCACAAAAATAGGAATATTGACCGTTGGAACAGATCTGAGAATCCTGATATAAAACCATCCTCATATAGCCATCTAATCTTTGACAAAGCAGACAAAAACATATGCTGGGGAAAAGAATCCCTTTTTAATAAATGGTGCTGGGAAAACTGGATAGCCACTTGTAGAAGGCTAAAGCAGGACCCATACCTTTCACCTCTCACAAAAATCAACTCATGCTGGATAACAGACTTAAACCTAAGATATGAAACTATTAGAATTCTAGAGGAAAAAGTTGGAAACACTCTCCTAGACATCGGCCTGGGCAAAGAGTTTATGAAGAAGTCTCCAAAGGCAATCACAGCAGCAACGAAAATAAATAAATGGGACATGATCAAACTAAAAAGCTTCTGCACAGCCAAAGAAACAGTCATGAGAGTAAACAGACAACCTACAGCATGGGAGAAAATTTTTGCATCCTACACATTTGATAAGGGGCTGATAACTAGAATATACTTAGAACTCACGGAAATCAGCAAGAAAAAATTAAATAACCCTATTAAAAAGTGGGCAAAGGACTTGAACAGAAACTTTTCTAAAGAAGACAGAAGAATTCTCAACATCTCTAATCATCAGTGAAATGCAAATCAAAACCACAATGTGATATCACTTAACTCCAGTGAGAATGGCCTTTATCAAAAAGTCTCCAAACAATAAATGCTGGCGTGGATGCAGAGAGAGAGGAACACCCCTACACTGCTGGTGGGACTGCAAACTAGTTCAACCTCTGTGGAAAGCAATATAGAGATACCTTAAAGAGATACAAGTGAATCTACCATTTGATCCAGCAATCTCATCACTGGGCATCTACCCAAAAGATCCAATGACACTCTACAAAAAAGACACCTGCACTCGAATGTTTATAGCAGCACAATTCATAATTGCAAGGCTGTGGAAACAGCCCAAGTGCCCATCAATCCAAGAATGGATTAATAAAATGTGGTATATGTATACCATCAAGTACTATTCAGCTCTAAGAAACAATGGTGATATAGCACATCTTATATTTTCCTGGTTAGAGCTGGAACCCATACTACTAAGTGAAGTATCCCAAGAATGGAAAAATAAGCGTCACATATACTCACCAGCAAACTGGTATTAACTGAGCAGCACCTAAGTGGACACATGAGTACTACAGTTACAGGGTATTGGGCAGGTGGGGGAGGGGCGGGTATATACATACACAATGAGTGAGATGTGCACCATCTGGGGGACGGTCATGCTGGAAACTCAGACTTGTGGAGGGAGGGGGGAAAGGGCATTTATTGAAACCTTAAAATCTGTACCCCCATAATATGCTGAAATAAACACAATAATATCAGAAGACTTTGAGATTAAGAAGAGCCCCTCTGGGCTCTTAACTCCACAGAGATATGATATTTACATACTGATACAAGTATGTAATAGGCTTACATCTTTGGGTTATTTTTAAAGCAACAATCAATTGCATTTTCATATTTTCCCTCATTTTCTTCTATTTTTCAAAGAATAAATTAAAGTTTGATAATCTGGCACTAAGATTTTGATATCTGACTCTAGAATATTTTCCCTTTTACATTCATGTTTCAAGTTCTTGTACTTTCATATGAAGATGTATTTCATTATTTCACAAAATGGCCTATTTTTGGAATGCAAAGAACAGTTACTCATCAGATAGTAGTTATTGTTTCCTTCGTAATTTTTTTTCATTTTTCTTTTGTTTTAAAGCAGTGGAGTCCATTGGCTAAAAACATGTTCTTGGAATAAAGACAGGCCTAAATTTGAATCCAGGCTGAGACATGCATAATCTCTGTGACCTTGGCCCAGTTATGCAATTATTCTCTGCTTTAGTTGTCTAATTTGTAAAATGGGGACATTGTTAAAGCTAAATGAGGCAATGACTATAAAGCATCAAGAGAGTACCTGGTACATATGAAGCATAATAAATATCTGATGTATAGTAAGTACTGCTAAATTTTAGCATCTGTCATTACCATAATGACTAATCATTATTAAAACGTATGGCATCTTGAATAGAGATGAACTGATAAAATCAAATTTTCCTTAAAAATTAAAAGAGTTGTTAAAAGAGCTATTAATTAAGTGCACCTGTATAAAATGGTATCTTCCAAAATATCAAGAGTGTAGATCAGCATAAGATAGAGGATCTTGCTCCATTTCTGCAACAAGAAAGCTGCATGATTTTATGAACAAGGTTAAAATTAAAATGTAAGCCCTAGAACAGTGACCTTCCCTTGATAGGCATGAAAAATGTATAAAAAATTATTTTAATGTAGTATTCTTTCAATATAATAACCTTAACAAAATCAGTATCTAGAAAGTAGCATTTTGCTGAATTCCTAAAATCACAAAGACACAAAAATAGAATGTCCTGGGAAATGAATGTAAGGGATGAAGAACTATTCTACTGATCAAATACAAAAACTCATCTAGTTTTATTGATACATTTTCTATAAAATATACAAAAACAGTTGATATGAACTTGTACATTCCCCTTTTCATTTAGAGCTTTAAAACTCTCCCACACCTTCATCCTTTCTTAACTTGCAGCCACACAGACAACTTGGTTGCCATCCCTACACTATTGTTCCCTTATATATTGTGCTGCTGTCATGAGATGTATTTTATTACATGACACAAAGGTTTGGTCTTCTGTGAAATGATGTTAATTAGCAGAGACTCTCCATCAGGGCTCTGAAGGCAGGTAGAAACTTTCCACATGAAAATGATCTTCACCTCATTGAATATGCTTTTTAATTAATGTTCCATTAACTAGCTGACAATAACTCATGAGCTAAGTGAACAGAAGTGAATGTAATTAAATATTTATTAAGTGGTTTGCATTCCTATTACAATTATGGCCTCTCTCCCCTTCACATAGGTTGGGGCAGGACAGGGAGGAGAAAGAATGCAAAGGCACCCCCATCACCCACCACTCATTTCCCTCAAATGGGACTTACTTCCATTAACAGAGAGTTAAAATAATGCAGTAAAAGCCAGCTTATAGGATTTTTAAAGCACAAGGTCCAGAGACTACTTGTTCATTATAATGGCAGTTATTAAACTGTCTTAACTACTTTCACATTAGGTAGTGAAGATTCAGCAGCAGACTGATTTAGGCATGGCACTGGTGAACCAAGGAGCAGCTCTCCATATCAGCTCTGCAGGTCAGGGAAATCAACCTGATTGCAGTTTCCTATTCAGATGTTCAGTTTTTTTTTAATTACATTGTTTAAACCAATGGAAAGTCTCCTCATTTTTCACTTTACCAAATTATTCAACTGTGGCATTATCTCATGGTATAGGCAAGAGAGGGATCTGGAGTTTGAAGCACTGCATTATTATGAATATTTTAATAGCTAAAAGATATTATATTCCACTATATGGAAGCAGATGCATTTTTCCCCAGATATTAGTGTTTCTATTCTGGTACAAACCTTCAATTTCTGATTCCTTATTCTTTCTTTTTTATTTCTTTTGGGGAGGGCTGCTAAAAGTGTCAAATATAGTTACACATAACTATGGAGTTCCACATTTTGTCTTCTACACAGAGAATATGATTATAATAAAAATGATGAAATTCAAAGTCATACATTCTGAAATCACACTATTTCTAGGCTTATGAGCATATTCTATTTCTTATAGATTGCTATGAAAACTGCTCTACCATCTGATTAGATGAACTTTGGCAGTTTTTACTAATGAGGATCTGAATATAAAGAGGTACAGAACACACAGTCATGCCCCACATAACGATGGACCGCATATACAACAGTAGTCCTATGAGATTATAACAACGCTGAAAAATACCTATTGCCTGGTAACGGTGAAGTCATCGCAATGACACATTGCTCACGTGTCTGCGGTGATGCTGGTATGAACACACCTACTGTGCTGCCAGTTGTATAGACATATATAACACATAATTGTATATAATACATAATATTTACAATAATAATAGTACATAATAATAATGGTAATAATAAATAATAATAGTACATAATATTTGATAATAATAATAAATGTTACTGGCTTATGCACCTACTATATATACTTTTTTGTTATTATTTTAGAGTACAATCCTTCTACTTATTAAAAAAAAAGGTTAACTGTAAGACAGCCTCAGGCAAGTCCTGCAGGAGTTCTTCCAGAAGAAGGCATTGTTGCCATAGGAGATGACAGCTTCTTGTGTGCTACTGCCCCTGAAGACCTTGAGTGGGACAAGTTGTGGAGGTAGAAAACAGTGATATAGATGATCCTGACCCTGTGTAGGCCTAGGCTAATGTGTATGTTTGTGTCTTAGTTTTTGACGAAAAAGTTTAAAAGTCAAAAATAAAATATTTGCAAAAGAAAGAAACTTATAGAATAAGAATATAAAGAAAGTGCTTTTGTGCAGCCATACAATATGTTTTAAACTACATGGTATTACAAAAAAGTCAAAAAAAATTAAGTTTATAAAATAAAAAATTATAGTAAGCTAAGATTAATTTATTATTGAAGGAAAAAATAAAAATGTTTTAAATAAATTTAGTATAGCCCAAGTGTACAGTGTTTCTAAAACCTATAGCAGTGTGCAGTAATGTCTAGGCCTTCAGATTTACTCACCATTCACTCATTGACTCACTCATCACAACTTCTAGTCCTGCATGGTAAGTGCCCTACACAGGTGTACCATTTTTTATCCTTTATTCCACATTTTTACTGTACCATTTCTGTATTTAGATATGTTTGGATACATAAATACCATTGTGTTACAATTGGCTATAGTACTCTGTACAGTAATATGCTATGCAGGTTTGCAGCCTGGGAGCAATAGGCTATACAAGATAGCCTACATGTGTAGCAGGCTATACTCTACATTGTGTAACTGCACGCTGATGTTCACACACAACTAAATCCCCCATGCCAATATGAGATGAATGACAGTATCTTATTTTGAGTCCTCTTTAGTATCATTATATTGTTTCCTTTTATTTATTTTCACAAATTAAGTCATTAATTGAATTCTTGATAATATGGCTGTTTATATTTATGATTAGTCTGCTCTCTGAAAAATCTCTACATTTTGAAAGATGCGTTTACATAAATTTTGAATATCTATTTACAAGAAAAAAATGCATATGAAATGATAACTCAAGAGCTGTCAGAGACAAGATGGCTGATACACACCAGCTGACAGGCCATCTCAGAAAAAAGGAAAAGTTTTAGATGAAAATAAATAAATAAATAAACAAACAATCATAGATTGGGTGTGATTCCAAGGGAAAAGTACCAGAACCTACCAGAAATTCCATGGGAAGAAGTTACAGAGCAGAACAAGAAGGAGGAACATATTGGCAGAAATCAACCCCAGAGAGGCTTGGGGTGCAGCAAAAAAGGGTAGGTGGAGTGGTTTGTTTCTCCCTCCCTCACATCTCTGGCAGTCAGCAAGCTCCCAAGCTGCTGGAGAGCTTTTCTACCCTCAGGAGCTCAAAAGCTGCTGCTGCCAGTGAACTGGGAGCTTCTTGAGGACAAAACACTAGGATGCCAGCCCCCTTGGGGCACATCCTGTCACCACAGACCATAGACAAGATGACAGGCACCGTATGTCTTCTCTACCCACTGTGGACCTTTGTCCTCCCCACAGGGCTTCATCCTCTCAGTTTTTGTATTTCTAATTCCCACACAACTATTTCCCAACTCTGGCCCAGACTGTGGGAGCCACAGGGGGCCGAGCAGGCTACTTTCTGGAGAGAGGGACAGAGACAACCAGAGTGCCAGGCTTCCTCCATTCAGACTCTTTTCCTTCCCTGCCCCTCCCCAACTCATGGCTGCTGAGACAGATGCTTGAAGCCAGGGCTCTCAGGAGCTGCTGCTTCCCTTCTACTGGGATCCCACAGAGAGTAGGGCTCAAACTTTTCCTCTTAAAGACTCACAGAGGACGAGGGGGTGCTAGAACTGTGAGCTCTCTGCTCATCAGCCCTCTCCGGTGCTGCTTGCACAGCTGCTCCATCAGAACACTGCACACCCCAAAGCATAGGGACATCAAATCTGCTTGAGAACCCCATAGGCAACTCAGGACCAGCACACTTCTCCCTGAAACAGTCAGGGAGTTGTCTTTGGGGACCCGGAGACAAGCCCACAGGCCAGATCCCATACATGCAGGACTCAACATATTGATCAGGGGCACAGAGGACACCTTTGTGAACAAACCTCAGGAGGCCAGGGAGCCCACATGAGCAGAACTGAAAATTGAGTGCAGTATGGGTCCCAGCTACATTGCATTCATGGAGACCTCTACCCCCAATAGAAAGTTTGCACTTTCACCATATGGCTAGATGCTAGACAGGGAAGCTCACAGCCGTCAGTGCCATTGCTGGGGAGCTAAGATAGTTGGAGCTCCTTCCTACTGGCAGACACCAGAGGGAAAGGGAGAAGAACAAAACCTGATCCCAACAACCAGATTGTAAATCTCAGACAGCCCCTGCCTCCATAAGCAGGCTTACTGGCTGATTGGAGCCACCTCAGCCCCTCCCTGGAGGCTTTTCCCAGAATGCTGGGAGTAGAACTTTGACTCCTACTGAAATGGCTACCTTACCAGCTTTTGTGGAGCCTAAAAGCAGGCTTACCCAACCCAGTCCTGTCTGGCCTCACTCCCTCACCTGTCTCTGCTATAGTAGAGAATAAGGACTCACCTGGAAGTTTAGTGCCCCACCCATAATGTTAGACATTTGAGTGATTCTCCTGAGGGGCTAGAACAGGTCACAGGTCCCCAAAACAACACTGTAGTTTGTTCCTTCCAGCAAGTATGACCTACTGACAGGGTGGTCAATATGCACAGCTCTTTACAATATTTACTGACCCAATCTTACAGGTTGTGGCTGATTATTACCCACAAGTACCACCTACTGTCTCAGAGATTAAACTGGGCATGCCAATACAATTCACACTGTTAAGAAGATCCCAGGGCTGGGGAAAGAAAAAGAAATTCAAAGATGTCCATCGTTCCATTCTCCCTCATCAAACAGAGACAGGGAATCTGTCCACACACATAGCTCACCACTGCTACAACCTACAAACAACTAGCAACTGAGAAAACCACCACACTAAGGATATCTATAACCAAGGCATCCACCCAGAACCCAGGCGCCCATCAAAGCACCCATAAGCATGTCAAAGGTTCTTACCCAACATATGCTACAGATACTCCCTCATGAGTAAGGAGGAAAGAAAAAAAAAATCCCCATTTAAAGAAAAGAAAATCCAAAAATAAGAAGTCACACCTGCTTCAGATGGGAAGGAATCAGTGAAATAGCACCAGAAGTATGAAAAATCAGAGCAAAACCACCACCAAAAGGAAACTCTAGTAATGATACCAACTAAAATGAAAATATTGAAATGACTGATAAAGAATTTCAAACATGAATTGTAAGAAAGCTCAATGAAATCTAAGAGAAAATGGAAAGCCAAATCAACAAAACCAGAAAAACATTTCAGGAAATGAATAAAAAACTCATTAAAAAGATCAAACTCAAAGATAGCAGAAGAAAAGAAATAACTAAGGCCAGAGGAGAACTAAACAAAACGGAAAACAAAAAAAACCAAAAAACAATACAAAGAATCAATGAAACAAAAAGTTGGTTCTTTGAAAAGATAAACAAAATTAATAGACCTCTTTCTACTTTAACCAGGAATAGAAGAGAAAGGACTCAAATAGCTTCAATCATAAATGAAAAGGAGATATTACAACCAAAACCACAGAAATACAAAATATCATCTGTGAATATTATGAAAATCTTTATACAAATAAACCGTGTAGAGAAAATGGACAAATTCCTGGAAACACACAACCTCCCAAGACTCAATCAGGAAGAAACAGAACTCCTGAACAGATCAATAATGAGCTATATGACATTGAAGCTACATTAAAAAAATCTTCCAATAACAACAAAAATCCCCAGACCTGACAGATTCGCACCTTAATTCTAACAGACCTACAAAGAAAAGCTGGTACTCATACTTCAGAAATTATTCCATAGCATCAAGAAGGAGGGAATTCTCCCCAACTCATTCTATGAAGCCAGTACCAATTTGATACCAAAGCCAGGAAAGGACACAAAAATACAGACCAATATCCTATATGAATATAGATACAAAAATCCTCAACAAAATACTAGCAAATGAAATTCAATAGCACATCAAAAAAATAATCCACAATGACCAAGTGGGCTTCATTCCAGTGATGCAAAGATGGTTCAACATACATAAATTAATAAATTTGACTCAACACATAAAGAGAAACAAAAACAAAGACCATATGTTCATATCAATAGCTGCAGAAAAAGCATTCCACAAAATTCAGCACCCTTACATTATAAAAACCATCAACAAATTAGACATAGAAGGAACATATCTAAAGATTAATAAAGCCATATATGACAAACCAATAGCCAAAATCATACTGAATGTGATAGAGTTGAAATCTTTCCCGCTAAGAAGTGGAACAAGTCAAGGGTGCCCACTGTTACCATTTATTAGTCAATATAGTGCTGGAAGTCCTAGTTAGAGCAATTAGGCAAGAGAAATAAATAAAGGGCAATCAAACAATCAATTTTTTCTGAAGATATGGTCTCATATCTAGAAAACCCCAAAGACTCCACCAAGAGACTCCTGGAATTGATAAATAAATTTAGCAACATCTCAGGTTACAAAATGAATGTACACAAATCTGTGGCATTCCTGTACACCAATAACAGTCAAGAGTCAAATCAAACACTCAATAAAATTCACAATAGCTACAAATAAAATAATATACCTAGGAATATACTTAACCAAGGAGCTGAAAGATTTCTACAGGAAGAAATATAAAACAGTGAGGAAAAAAATTATAAATGACACAAACAAATAGAAAAACATCCCTTGCCCATGGATTGGAAGGAACAACACCATTAAAATGTCCATACTCCCCAAAGTGATTGACAGATTCAGTGCAATCCTTATCAAAACACCAATGTCTTATTTCATAGACCTAGAGAAAATAATTCTAGTACCTTCATTTGGTACCAGAAAAGAGCCTGAATAGTCAAAGAAATTTGAAACTAAAGAACAAATCTGGAGGAATTATATTACCAGACATCAAACTATACTACAGTATAGTTTTTATATAAGGCTACAGTAACCAAAACAGTATGGCAATGGCACAAAAATAGAGACATAGACCAAAGTAAGAGAACAGAAAGCCTAGATATAAAACCATCTATATATAAACAATTGATCTTTGACAAAGCAGACAAAAATATATACTGGGGAAAATAAGCCCTATTGAACAAATGGTGCTGGGAAAATTGGATATTCACATGCAGAAGAATAAAACATGACCCCTATCTCTTTCCATTCACAAAAATTAATTCAAGGTGGATAAAAGACATAAATGTAAGGCCTGAAACCATAAAAATTCTAGAAGAAAATGTAGGAAAAAAACCTTCTAGATATCAGTCTAGGCAAATAATTCATGACTAAGACCCCAATGGCAACTGTAATAGCCAAAATAAATAAATAAATTGGATTTGCTTGAATTAGCCTCTGCACAGCTAAGGAAATAATCAATAGAACAAATAGACAAGCTACAGAATGGGAGAAAATAATCGCAATCAAACATCTGATAAAGGGCTAATATCCCGAATCTATGAAGAACTCAAGCAAATCAGCAAAAAACAAAGAAACAATTCCATTAAAAAGTGAGCAAAAGACATGAGCAGAAGCTTTCCAAAAGAAGATAAACAAATGGCCAATAAACATATGAAAAAAATGCTCAATATCATTAATCATCAGGGAAATGCAAATTGAAACCACAATGAGGTATCAGCTTACCCCAATAAGAATTGCTTTTATTTAAAAGTCCACAACCCAATAGATGCTACCATAGGTGGAGAGAGAAAGGAATGTTTATACACTTTTTGTGGGACTGCAAATTAGTACAACCTCTAAGGAAAACAGTATGGAGATACCTCAAAGAACTAAAAGTAGACCTATCATTCAATACAGCAATCTCGCTAAAAGAAAAGAAGTCACTTTATAAAAAAAAAAAAAAAAAAGATACCTGCACTTGAATGCTTATTGCAATACAATTCAATTGCAAAGATATGGAATCAATCCAAGTGCCCATCAATTCATGAGTGGATTAACAAAATGTGGCGTATGTATACCATGGAGTACTACTCAGCCATAAAAAAGGATGAAGTAATACCTTTTCCAACAATTTGGATGGAACTGGAGATGATTATCCTAAGTGAAGTATCTCAAGAATGAAAACACAAAACCACATGTACTGTCTATTAAATTGGAACTAACCGATGGGCACACATGTGCACAAAGGGAAATAGAACTCCTTGGAAATCAAGCTAGTGTGTGTGGGATGGGACAGGCAATAACCTACCTAGCTGGTGTGATGAACAATATTTGGGTGATGGGTACACTTATAGCCATGACTCAAGCATTACAAAAGTGATCCGTGTAACAAAAACATTTTACCCCTTTAATATTCTGATATAAAAAAATAAATAATTAAGTTGATTCTAGAGTTAGGCTGTGAAAAGATAGTGAGTTAGGCAACTCATTTCACTGCTGATGATTTTTGGTGTTACCCAATGGCTTATAAAATTACAGAGTATGTAAAATCTAGTGCTTTTTGATGGCTGTATATCATGCCAGTAACTGGAAAAAATGCAGGTAGAGGCTGGAAAGTTTTTGTTACTTGTTACCTATTGAAGTGAAAGAGTGGCTCATTTAAATAGCAAATTATTTTTTCTTAGCTATTAAGCTACTTTTACTTTTAAACAGAGAGGAACTCTCCAATACTCAGATTTCTAGAGAAAGGTATTTTGGTCTGCCAGGTGCATATAAGATGTTGCTAAAAATTACTTGACCACATTCATGAGACCATCAGAAAGCAAGAGAGACTGGAGTCCTCCTAGAATTTCTATTATAACAGTCGACCATTCATTAGTGAATACCTGGAGTGATTCTGTTAATTGGAAGGGATTAAAGACCAAGTTGTACAATTTATTACTTGTGTTAGGTTGCATAAGCAACCACCCAAACTCAATGAGCCCTAACCTAACAAATTTGCCACATAGCACTGAACAACTATGCTACGCACATGGCAGTGTCTTGTTAAACTATGCAAAACTCTTAAAAAGGATCATGTTTTGTTCCATTTGTTTTTTTATTTCTTCCTTTTTAATAAATTTGTGCTTAATGGAAATATGCCTAATTGTTTATAATTACCAAATATTTTCATATACTTTGTGTCTCTAGATTTATTTTCAAACAACACTGACGAGAATAAGGCAAATGTTTTATACACATTGTATGGAAGAGACAGCAATGGCTTTCTAAAATGCAAAAAGATCTCTTAAAAATTACTCTCAGGCATCTACAACTGAGAGTATATTGAGAATATATATTTTACTTCTGTCAATACTAAATCTTCATAAAATGAAAATAAAGAGTCATAAAAGATACAAAAGTAATCTATCAGCAATACTAAGAATTGGAAAGAGGATTTCAGTAGACCAAAGATTTTTAAATTTTCCTAAAAGACATAGCATATAACACGGACGAATTTTAGCCTTTGTTGTAACAAAGGAAAACTTTTTATTGGACTTAGGAGCCATTCATTTTAGAGATAAAATATGGGAGTCTCTAAACACAAAGCTATCAGGTTTACAGAGTAGGAATAGTGGTTGTGTAGAATTCAAGAGAAATAATTGATTTTTTTAAAACAGGATAGCTGCTTAAATTACTCTCCTATCTCTTCTGAATTTTTAGTCAGCAGAGTGTTTATCCTTAGGCCAAAACATGAGAACTGTTCCCTAAAGAAAAAAAAAATCTGTCTTGGAAGAAGTAGAGCTGATGGTGTGAATCTTGTCATAAAATAATGCTCTTCTTAACTATAGTATGAGTGTCATTAAAAGTAATCTGATTTCCAGACTTCTAGTTGTGTACCATCAGGGAAATAAATATAGCCATTACATTTCAAAGGTCTATTTGAGAAACAGGTCTGAACTAGCAGTTACCTCTGATGACCACCTATATTAAGCATGCTATTATTTTTTAAGGACAAATCTGACTTTTGAAAATAAAAATGAAAAACCAATTAAGGATGAAGACAAAAAAATTGTGCACATAAAGTCTATAAATTTGGAGATGATAAGGAAACAAAAATAGTATTTTTAAGAAATAATCTGAAAAGATTAGATACATTTTCTATAAACAGGTTGCTTATATAATTCTACTTCTCAGAACAAAGGAATAATCGGTGGAGAGTTGACCTCTCAACATAAATAAGTAGAAACTGTATAAAATATATGAAATGACACTATTCAGACTTTTGGATACCAGGAAGCGTAGAGCTGTCATCCCTACAAAAAGAAAAACAAATGGAGGCATAAACTTGTTTGAGCTTTTTGCCTAGAGATAATTTCTTGACCAAGGCATAGATAGGCTATCCAAGCAGAGTATGGTGGGCTCACTGAGTTGTAGAGACAGGGAGTAAAGATCAGGATGGATGAGATGGCTAGAGACTGAAGAAAGGAGGGGAGAGAGAGAGAGAGAGACAGACAGACAGATAGACAGACAGACAGACAGACATAGAAAAAAACTCCATAAATCTACACAGGAATCACATTGAATCTTTATTTGAATACTCACATATGTTTCCCAGGGAGAAACTGCACAAGGCAAAGGAAAGAAAACCACCCAGAAGCTGTAATCTGAACAAGTCCCACACATGTCTAGGAGATGTTTGATATCTGACCAAAAAGTGTGGTCCAAATTAAGACATAAACACTAAGATGGGATTATAGAGACCCCAAAAGTGTGGAGCATTTGTAGTAGGGTTAAACCTGTCCTACAGTAAAGACTACATTAGATCTGCCCTAACTAAGCTTAATAAATAAACCTTGCCTCTCCGCATCCTCGGCATCATTTGTTGTTTTGGGATTTTTTGATAGAGGCCAATCTCACTGGGGTTAGATGATATCTCATTGTGGTTTTCATTTGCATTTTTCTAATGATTAGAGATGTTGAGCATTTTTTAATATGTTTGCTGGCGATTATTCTGTCTTCTTTTGAAAATTTTCTGTTCATTTCCATTGCCCATTTATTGATGGGGCTGTTTGATGTTTTCTTTTTCTTTTTTTTGATGATTTTTTTAAGTTCTAGATAGATTCTTGTTATCAGCCCTTCATCGGATGTATAGAGAGAAAACATTTTCTCCCATTCTGTAGGCTGTCTATTTGCTCTAATGATAGTTTCCTTGGCTGTGCAAAAGCTTTTTAATTTGATCAGATCCCATTTATTTATTTTTGTTGCTGCGGTGATTGCTTTGGGGGTCTTCTTCAAAAATTCTTTGCCTAGATCGATGTCTGAAAGGGTCTTCCCAACATCTTCTAGAATTCTTAAGGTTTCATGCCTTAGGTGTAAGTCTATTATCCATCTTGAATGGATTTTTGTGAGAGGTGAGAGGTAGGGATCTAGTTTCATTCACAGGAACACTCTTACACTGTTGGTGGGTCTGCAATGTAGTGCAATATCTATGGAAAAGAATTTGGAGATACCTCAAAGAGCTAAAAATAGGCTGGGTGTGGTAGCTCACACCTGTAATCCTAGCACTCTGGGATGCTGAGGCAGGCAGATCACTCAAGGTCAGTAGTTTGAAACCAGCCTGAGCAAGAGCAAGACCTCATCTCTACTAAAAATATAAAGAAATTAATTGGCCAACTAAAAATATATAGAAAAAATTAGCCGGGCATGGTGACACATGCCTGTAGTCCCAGCTATTTGGGCAGCTGAGGCAGGAGGATTGCTTGAGCCCAGGAGTTTGAGGTTGCTATGAGCTAGGCTGACACCATGGCACTCTAGCCCCGGCAACACAATGAGACTCTGTCTCAAAAAAAAAAAAAAAAAAAGAGCTAAAAATAGAAATATCATTCAATCCAGCAATAGCACTATTAGGCATCTACCCAAAAGATCAAAAGACATTCTATAATAAAGACATCTGCTTTTAGATTGCAATAGAACTTATCTAAAATGAAGCCCAAAGAGAAAAATGTTATAAATATCAACAGAGAATTGGTGAGATGCAGGACAATATCATGTGATCTAACATAGGAGGACAGAAAAATATTTGAAGAAATAATGGCTAAGCTTGTTCCAAATATAATTTTAAAAACCACAAATGCAATTATGCAAGAATGTCAATGACACAAAACAGAAAAGCATGAAGAAAACTACCCCAGCAAACACAGACATAAGTTGCTTAAAAATAATAATAAAGAAAAAAATCATCAAACTAACAAGAAAAAAAAAAAAAAACATTGCGGATTCAGAGGAAAAAATGATAGCAATGAAAGCAGACCTCTCATCATAAAAATATAAGCCATAAGGCATTAGAATAAAACTTTTAGCCAGTAAAATAATTCTACAAAAAAGACATTGAGGAAAAAGAAACATTAATAAAACAAAAACTGACAGACTGTATCACCAACAGACCTACAGTTCCATAAATGTTAAGGAAAATTTTCAGGCATAGGAAAATTGATACCAGTTGGAAATATGCATTTTTGGAAAAGAATAAGTAATTTCAGAAATTATAAATATGTAGATAAATATGTTTACATTTTTTTAATTTTTCAAAAAAATTGTTTAAAGTAAAAACAATAACAATATAGTTAGGTGTTGATTATATTTATAGAAATAAAATTTATAGCATAAAAAGACAAAAGGGGGGAGGAAGAAAATTGAAACAATTATTTCAAAGCCCTTCCACTATACATGAAGGGGTAAAATAGTCACTGAAATTAGATTGTGATAAGTTATAGATGCATAGAGTAAATCATAGAACACCTAGTTAAAAAGTAATATAAACATGCACTACCAGAAACAGAATAGACATACTTTTTTCCTATTAATTCCACTCAGTATAGCCAAAAAAAAAAATAGCCAAAAAATCTTGGCATTTTAGATAAAACAAATATTTAAAAATTGGTAAAAGTGAAGATAAGGCAGATCAGCCTACAACTTGAGGAACAACATGGCAGTGAGGTCCCTGGGTTTTCTCAAAGACTGGAAATTAGAGAAGCTGGCAACCCAGAAACACCAATGGACACAGACAAAAAAAAAGAGGGAGAGGGCAAAAAAATTCTCTTTGCTTAGCCAAAGGATCAGAAAAGGGGATGCCTACACAGAGACCTTTAGATAATAACCTCTTTTATCCACAGAATAAAATAAATTGTGACCCTATTCCAATATTCACCAGCAAAGGACAAGGGGAGAGTACGGATGCCACTCTTCCCAGGCATTCGTGAAATGTTCCAAAGCCCCATCAGGGTAATGTGAGCGAAGGATGAGTGAGAAGCTGGAATGTGCAACCCTGGTGAGGAATAGTCCACGAGACCACCCTCACTTGTGACAACAAATGCAAAGTTTAGGAGTCCCAAAAACCACCCTCACTTCTGACACCATCTGCAAGCTTAGAGACACTTAATACCATCCTCTCGTCTAACACCAATACCAAGTTCAAAGGTCCACGAGACCATTTTCAGGTTCAATAATTTACTAGAAAGACTAACAAAATTCACTGATAACTATTATACTCTTGATTAAAGTGTATTACAGATAGATAATAACCAATATACATAGATATTATAGATCTTATTACTGAAATCAACCAAGGGAAGAGATGTATGGAGCAGAGTCCAGGAAAATGCCAAGAGTTATGCTTCCAGTTACTTTCTCCCAGCGGAGTTGAGGGTAGCATTAACTTTTCCCAGCAATAATGTGTGACTGTATGCACAGAGCACTGTCAACCAAGGAAGCTCACCTGTGCTTTAATGTCCAGAATTATTACTAGGACTGAGTTACATGGACATTGTTGACACAAGGCTGACCTTAGTTTCCAGCTCTTCCTGTGATTGAGCTGATACTGCATGACCCAAAGTCCTGACTATCAACATGAAAAGCTCCAATTTTCTGAAAACAATATATTTTCAGGTGACTCATGGGTAAAAAAGAAATTAAAAGTGAAAACATAAAAGATTTTATCTGAATTAAAAGGAAAAGAAAGCATATCAAGAATTGTGGGATACAACTAAGGTGGAATGAAGCTGAGGTACACACACACACACACACACACACACACGCATATATACATACATATGAAGTATCAAGGAGTTCTTGCCAGTAATCAGAAGGCATGTTTATATGTATATATTATGATTTTCTAAACTGTCTTATGTATATTCTTCATCATGTAGTACACATCTAATGGCATCAGATTATACTACCTTCTGTATGAATCCAACCATCCTACAGTATTATGTTTTAAATATTAATAATATTGCATAATCAAATATATACTGTAAACTAATTTTTAATTTTTAAAATCAAAATTTATAAAAAGCATAAATACTCTTATTAATATTTATATTTCATGATATTAATACTTTAAACTTTGAATTTTGCAGGAGCTGAAGCTTAGATGGTAGAAGATGGTAAATGAAAGGTGGCAGGAAATGGGTGAGCAAGAATAAATGCTTCCCTATTTGTGAAAATCATTAAAGCATTTGATATAAGAAACTAAATGAAAAAGAAATGTGGGTATCTGGCATAGATAGAAAAAAATAAATGGGCAGTTTAAGCTAAACTTGCTGTCTCTCGAATAAGTCAATACACACGAAATAAAGAGATAAATGAATAAAGCTATAAAAATATTACCTAGAGTTGTGGAAGTACCTAGAGAACACACAGTTATTTAAAATATTTACCTCTTGAGAATGGAACTGGAATTGAGGTAGAGGAAGAGAACCATTTCCCTTTTCTTTTATGCTTCTATACCATTTGGAAAAAATTCTGAATCTCTCTATATACCTATATCTGTCAGATAATAGCCTGGTAGTTTAATAGCAGCTACTTTTTAGAATAAAGTAACATTTTTCATTTATTTAAACTATGCAAACATATTGCCTATATCTAATATATTAAAACAAAAAAGAAAAGAAAAGAAAAACTTGCTATTGGATATGGATCTCAAGTTTGTTTTTTTCATACTGCTTTTTTCTTTTTATTTAATTGACAAGCTATGTGACTGAATTTTATATGGGAAATCAATATTAACTAACTACTTCCAAATGGCAGATAAAAATACCAAAAGCTCTATACAAGCCATATTTATGTGTCAGAAGAAGCAGCCTGCATATTGCAAGATATTCTACATATAGAGTTATGTATATGTGTGGGGACATATGTATTTGTGTAGTTCTACAAGGAGGCTTCTTATACATTTAGAAACTCCAGGCTTGAACTTAATCTTCAGTGCTCAATTCAGTTATTAATGATGCCAATTTAACTTAAGAGTGTAAAAATGTAATAGATGCTATCTGATACTCAAATACCATGCCATTGTAGAGAAGAAAAATATTCCTATGAGTTGTGGCATATTTCACTTTTCTAACAGTTGGTTTTGGACTGTGTAACAAAGTCTTACATTTAGGTTTGATAATCAATGAAATTCAGATAAATTCCAGTGGGACTTATTTTGTATTAATACATTCAATTTTCTTTTTCCATTTTATTTTATAGTTAGACATTTTTCTGAGTCATATCCCCACCAGCTATAGTGTCAAGAGATTCTTAATATTACAGTAACATAAGAAAGAGAAATCAAGCAGAAGAGTGGGAAGCAGGAACACATAAACTGTTATTAAACTCTTCCATTGTTCAATTTAAAGACAGCATTTTTGGAGTAAATAACATGACGTCCTTTGTTTCCATTACTGTGCATTTGAGAGTGACTAATGACTTAACAAGTTGTTTTGTGTTCAGCAGCCCACAGAGTGAATGCTTCTGTGCTGCAGTGATTGGTCTGGGGGTATAGAATTCATCTCACTTGTTAATAGTTTGTGACCAGTTGTCCAGTCATTTTCTTCATGGCACTTCTTGTCTAATTTCTTATCTCTTAACTGCTCTATATCTTGTTTTTCACAGACATATTCAGCCATGCTGTTTCCTAAGGCTGCTGTAATAAAGTTTCATTAACTAGGATAGCTAACACTGACGGAAATTTATTCTCTCAGAATTCTGGAGGTTACAAGTCCAAAAACAAGGTGACAGCAGGATTATATTCACTCTGAAGGGTCTAGGGGAGAATTTGTTTCATGTCTGCCTCTTAGCTTCTGGTGTTTCCAACAATCCCTGAAAATCATTGTCTTACAGATGCTTCACTCCAGGGATCTCTGCCTCTATCAATCCATGGCCATCTTTTCCCCCTTTATGCATCTGTCTTTGTGTCTCTTCTATACTTTTCATAAGGAAACCAGTTATATTGGATTAAGGACCTACTCTACTCCTATATTGCTTCATTATAACCAATTACATTTATACCTACCCTGTTTCCAAATATGATCACATTCTTAGCTACTGGGAGTTAGGATTTTAGCAAGTCTTTTGGGGGGACAAAATTCAGCCATAGCACATGCCTAGGAGGAACATAGCTGAGAACATCCTACCAAAACCCCTATATCAAAATTCATACTTGTCTATATTTTCCTTAAACTCATACAGATAGCATATACTTTATATATCCACTGACCCATAAGAACCAGAAATGTATATCCCATGATTGTTTAAGGGATCATCACTGATCCTTCTTTTTTTTTTACATTTATTACTTATTTACATTTGATATGATTTTCATTGTTGGCTCCATGTCTCATTTATATAAACTAGGTCATGCTACTTTGTAGTTATAATGAGGTTAGAAACATTGTCTAGACAATGTTTATTATTTCCCTCACCTTTCCTATCTTATGCCACCTCCACTATAAAGTCTCTCCAGTTACAAGTAGAGGATCCTAAAGATGTTTTAAACATGCTTAGCTGCCTCTTCAGAGTCATCTGCATGAAAGCCATTCAGGGAGATGTCTTTTTACTGCCATCATTGCTGGTGCCCTTCACAAGAAGGTTGCTTCTCTCTATGCTGCCATTATTCCTGCAGCACTAACTGGCACAGCAATTCTACAATAGTAATTATGCTGAGCATAATTACTGGGCAACACCTGCACAATGGCCTCTGTAAAAGTGAGAAGTTTGTACTCTTTCTCTAATCACAATCATTACATCATCTGTGACCCCCATAGTAAATGCTTTTGGTATTCTGCTCAATCCACAAAAATTCTCTTTCCTTTATGAAGACCCTCTTATTACATAGGCATATTCTAGAAATCATGTTTATGTAACATGATCATGACCTTAGATATGACACCATTCCTAGGTTTTAGGTAAGACTCCATATCCATGCAATAAAACTTCTCTTTGCTTAAACTTACTGAAATGTTTTTCTATTACTTACAGCTTACATATAATATATTTATTAAATGGTACTGCTTATATCTCAAGCCTCACAAATCTTTCATTAAAATTCTTCATCATCTAGATCTACCACCCTTCTCCACAGGGCACTAAACTGGTCCAGGAGATCAGGCTGACAGATGCCATCAGGTCTATTTTCCCATAACTGTCTTTATTTTCTCCCTAACATATACAAATGTATTTTTCTCATTTGGCCACAAATAAAACCCACATGCATATTAACCCAATAAATCAATAAATATTCTATGAAGGGGGGAACGGAAGATATCAGCAAGGCTGCAGAATAGAAAACTAAAAACTATCTTCTCCCAAATAGATACCAGCTAAAAATATATATAGACTGATTTACCTTTATGAGAAAAACATAAACCAGTTAAGAGGCTTCTGCATTCCAGGTAAATGTAAAACCAGCCATATCAAAGCCAATAGAAAAAATTATGGTACTCACATATCATAGTCCTTTCCCATAGCACAGCATGGCATGATTAGGAGAAAACTCCCAGCTCCCAGCTTTTCCCTGGGGAGAGAAAGAGAAAACTAAAACTTATGTCTAACATTGAGACTTTTGGGGAGCTATCTAAGGGACTAGTTTCTTCCTCATGTGAATAGATACACTGACAGGAAAGGGTATTAGGTTGGGGCTACTGAGAACAAAAGCAACAGTTTGACCTAACACACACTCACTTTCCCTAGTTCCTCCTCTCCACTCAATGTGGAATAAGCAAAAGAACATCCCCAATGCCCATATTCTCCCTGGGGAAGACAAGAGTTGGATCATGCATCCATCACTGTGGTTTTTTGGAGGGCTTCCCAAGGAACTAGTCTTTGTCTGGCATATCTGACCTATCTGTGAATACTGATGGGACCTTTTATACTAAGAAACCGTGGGGCTGGTAAGAACAAAACAAAGCTGGGCAGTTTGCGGCAGCTCCACAGAACCTGCAGTAATATAGATAGACACAAGAGAAAGCAAGAAATCACAAACTTATGAAAAAAAAAAAAACCTGACAAAATCTCTGAGAATTGGCATGCACAAACACAGAAAAGATGCATCCACAGTGAAAGTTTGAGAAGTCCCAAAATCTCTAGTCAAATTGACTGGTGAAGGTCTTTCCCTTTAAAATGCCAGTCCATAAAGACTAGGATAGGCAATTGCTTTTTCAAATGTGGGGATCTCAACACAAAGATCTAAGGTACACTAAGAAACAGGGAAATATAGCCCAATCAAAAGAACAAAATAAATCTTCAGAAACTAATCACAAAGCAGAGGAGGTATATGAGTTACCTGGCAAAGAATTCAAGATAATTGTCATAAAAATGCACAAGAAGCCTAAACAAAATGAAAATATCCAAAAAAAGAAATATAAAATATAAAAAATAATAAAAATAAATTTTGGAGATGAAGAATTCAATAACTGAATTGAAAAAATCATAAGACTGTTCCACAGACTTGATCAATCATAACAAAGAATCATGCAACTTGAAGACAGGTCATTTAACATATCTAATCATAAGAGAGAGAGGAAAAAAAAAAGAATGAAAAAGAGTTAAGACATACTTAGGGACTTATGATGCACCATGAAGCAGACCAAAATACAAATTATAGGAGTCCCAAGAGGAAAAAAGTTTATTTGAAGAATTGATGGCTGAAAATTTTCAAAATTTAGGGAAGAAAATAGACATTTAAAGGCAAGATGCCTAAACAAGAGACTTCATCTAGCAGCAGCAGAATACACATTCTTAAGCATACATGCTCCAAGATATATTCCTGAACATTCAAGAACATTCTCCAATATATATCACATTCGGTCACAAAAAAGTCTTAATAAATTTAAGTTAATTACAATTATACCATGTATCATTACAGACTACAGTAGAATGAAATTAGAAATTAATAGAAGAAAATATGAAAAATTTATAAATATGTGAGAGCTAAACAACACATTCTTGAATAATAGGTCAAAAATCAAAGAGGGAAATCAAAGAGGGAAATTAGAAAATATACTGAGATGAAAATCCAACATACCAAATGAAATAGAGCTCCCTATCTAGCCCTTGAGAAGCTGCTGCTGCCTTTTTTGAGACATGGTCTCTCATTTTGTTACCTGGGCTAGAGTACAGTGGCATTATTATAGCTCACAGCAACCTCAAACTCCTGAGTTAAGCAATTCTCCCACCTGGGCCTCCGAGAGTGCTAGGATTACAAGTGCCAGCCTCTCTGACCGTCCCTGGCCCTTATTCCCCTGAACCAGGCCATAAAACCTGATTACACTCTGATCTCCTTCTCTTCACCCCTGAAGATCCTCATGTGGCAGGTATCTTTCTCTATACCCAGACGGAAGGAATGTCACATAGAGGCACCAAGAAGAAACTGAAAAAACAGATCTTGCTAAGCAAACCTCTCCCCAGTTTATTACCATTAGATCACACCTTTTTGTCCTCCAATCACACTTCTCCACAACTGTCCAAACAAATACACAGATCTCCCCCTTTCTTTGTGTCTTTATTTCTGAAGGCTCCTGTGTCACATAAAACTGATATCAAACTTGTTATGCTTTTCTCCTGTTAATTGTTTTTTTATATATTGATCTTAGCCACAGACCTTGCCATGAGTAAGAAAAATACATTACTTTTTCTCCCTATACAGTATTTTTCACACTAGCAAGAGGTGAAAACAACCTAAATCCCCATTGATAAAATGGAAAAAGAAAAACATAGAATATGCATACAACCAAATATTATTCAGCCTTTAAAAAGAAGAAAATCATGTCATATGCAACGACGTGGAGGAACCTGGAGGATATTATGGTAAGTGAAATAAGTCAGTTACAGAAGGATGAATACTGTATAATTCCACCTATACAAGGTAGCTGAACAAGTCTGATGGTTGCCAGGGCCTCGAGGAAGAGGAAAATAGCCAGTCACTGTTCAATGGGTATAGAGTTTCCATCATTTAAAATGAAAAATTTCTAGAGATCTGGTTCACAACAATGTACACAGAGTCAATAATTCTATATTATGTACTTCAAAATTTGTTAAGAGGTTATATTTCATGTTGTTTTTTCCCACAATAAAAACAAATATATCCCACTCAAGCAACACCAGTGCCATATACAAATGTTGATCTAATATCAGCCAACATACCTTAAAATATTTATGATTCTTCTGCTCTTTCTACATTGATGTTCACATCTGATTTTTATCATTGTAGACTCACATCGCTACCTCAAGAATTCTGGCTCAAGTCTACCACTTACAAAACCCCACTGAATAACTGCCTTAGTAATCACACAGAATCCCACACAATCTCTTAGCATATTGACTTGAATCCTGGTCATGTTCACCATGAGAAAAATATTTAGTTATCACTTTTATGCCTTTATATTGTAGTCTATCCATAATTACCAAATCACTAATTTTGACCAAACAATATACCAGTCAAGGGAAATATTTAATTTAAGAAATATGCACCCTTTCTTGAAGTAAGTTACCTTGTAGTCAAGGAAGACAACAATCAGTCTCAAGAAATAATTGCAAGGTTATAAGATAGCAAAAAGAAAGGAAGTGGAGGGTTGAGCAGTGTTCACATCAGGAAGCATTTGATTTCAAGTAACAAAATCTCATTCAAGCTACCTCAAAAGAAAGTTTTATCATAGATATGAAATTCAAGATGAAGCTGAGCAAATAGGCTTTAGAAAAAGCAAGAAGGAGGGTCATTCCAGAGTCTTTAGCAGAAGTTTCTAGCCCTGTACTTTGTTACTCTGCCACAATGTGACTCAGCTGAATGCTTCTAGGTTAAATTCCTTACCCACTTTGCTCGGTGTTTTCATTACAAAATCTGGATTGGCTCAGTGAGTTCTGTGTCTACCCCTAGTCCAAATTACTTGCCACTCAAGCTGAGATATGAGGTCATTTATGTTATGGCTTCTTGGGTAGTAAATTTAGGGCAATCCATACAAGAGTGTTTTTCACAGATTAGAAATGGAAACGTACCTAGTATGTACTACAAGGTATGTCTCTGTCATGCTTGTAAGCTTTAACATTTTCTATCTGTTTGCATTGTTCATCATTTATTTATTCACTCATGCATTGGCTTGAGTACCTCCTTCATGTCCGCCACTAAACTAGATGTTTTGAGGGATAAATGCATTTAAAAACTTATCATTTATTGGAAAACACACACTTATAAAGTGAAGCTAAATGTACATGGTAGCTTTAAAATAAAGTGCTCTTGGAATACAAAAGTTTAAAAAAATACTAAGATGGGAGGGAGATGCCAGGGATATAATAGTATTTGAACTAATTTATGAAGGTACATAGGTCTTCTTTAAGCATAAACGGAGACTGGCAGAAAGGGCATGTAAAGCAGAGAATGAGCAATGCTGCAAAAGCAAAGATAAGGATGGTTTTGCCAACTTCTTGTGGTGTTATGTTACCACTGCAATTTGAGTGTAAGTTCTGAAGGTCAATGACAGTGAAGAAACAGATTGGAGCCAAAGCCAAAGAATCTAAATTTTATACCAGGGCAATGTCAGTGGGAAAAACAATGAAGGACACACTGAAGAAAGTATAATTTTAGAGAAAGTCTACAGAATTCAATTGGAAACAAATTTCACGTGAGAAACGGAGAAAACTCAAATCTGAATTTGAATAATTGAAGGAATCTTAGAACTGGAAGGAAACTCAGAGACTTAGATTAGCTTCTTCATTTTGTGAATAAATATTTTGATATCCCTGAAGAATGATGTCTAACTAAAGTGCCCACAAATAGTTAACAGTAGATCTGAATTACAACCAGGTATCTAAATTCTCTAATTCCAAGCTTCATAAAAATTAAGCCCAAATGTCTAAAGTACAATGTAAAGTAATTTATCATTCCACCCTAAGCTCTCTTTATAAGTCTTTATCCCACATTCTTTTTCACGTGCTCTGAGGCCTGGCCAAACCGAACTACTTGTATATCCCTACGTGCCTTTTCATTACTGCTTGTCTGCAGCATTTATTCTTCAAAGACTAGCCCTAATATTGCCTTTTCTGACTCGACTTAAACTTTCCTCACCACTCTATTGCAGTCAAAGGTAATGCTATTTCTGAATTCCCACAGGACTCTGTGACTCCCTTGATATTTATTATATTACATATTATATTAAAGTTATAGAAGTATAATCTATCAGGCAATAATCTATGAGACTGTTAAATGGAACAAATATAGTATATTCACATTCAATATTTCCCATAACATCAGCCCCAAACTTGCCAAATAGGTGGATGCTAAATAAATATCTCTCAGATATATAAATAAATACTTTGGCTTAAAACAGGGGGAAAAGAACTCTTTTTACTTTTTGTCATGTGAATACTTGTTTAGTTTGAGTATAATTAACATTTAAATGACTCAATTTCCTCTACTTTGCTATTTTAATCAAAGTGGTAGTTTTCATAGCTAGCATAACCATGCCTTTTGGGATGCAATTCCTCATTTTAAAAAGACATTGCAAAGGTAGATTTATCATAAAAGGTTTACTACATCAGTCCTCATCCTTTTCACATTTTTATTGCTAAGCAATTTCTTTTCTTGACATGCCTACAGAGGAAGCTATAATATATCTCCAAGGCAACCAGCCATTTACATAGCTCAGATTATTAAAATAAACCTAGGGTTCGTCCTATGTATTAAAAATTAGGTTTAAATCACCCTACAGATCAATATAATCTTATGGATAGAGGATAGGTCTTCATTTCTACAATGATTTTACACACCTTGTCTGTTCTGGCTTGAAATTCTTGGAGTTGAGAGTCTATTTCTTTAGCAACTGAAAATGAAACTAAAAATACTCAACTACTCATCTCTTACGTTAATCAAAATGAATTCAGAGTTTATCCTATGTACAAAAAATAGGTTTAAATTGTCATTCAATCAATAGAATATCATACATAACATACAGGTTTCTATTCCTATAGTGATCTTGTCTACCTGCTTACTCTTGCTTCGAATCTTTTTAGGTGAAGATGGGGGTCAGAAATGAGGCTAATAATGCTTCAGTGACTTAAATTCACAGTATTGTATAAGTGATTTGTTTTATATACTTCCTTACAGCAGACTTTGAGAAAGAAAAGGTTCTTGGTTGAGTTAGAAGAACAAAAATAAGTCCTGTAAGTGAGGGAGGGTAAGCGGGACACTTCTAGTAGTTCTTCCTGCTTTCATTAAGAACCCTAGAGACTAAAATTAAAAATAGCTGCCTCATTACCAGCGTTTTGAGATTCATCTAAGGATTTGAATTATTCAGGTAATTGCTCCTCAGATGTAAAAGTTGGGTCTGGATGCACAAAGTTAAAATTAAACATTCAAAATTGAAATAATAATTTTTCCTTTAAACAGTGTTCCTCTTCCATTTTCTTTTCTCAGGGAATACCAGCATCATTAATCCAGTGGCACAAGCCAAAAATCTAAGTGGCAACCTTAACATTGCACTCTTCCTTGCCACCTACATTCAACTGACCACCAAATCCTGTCTATTATGTTATAAATATCTCTTGAAAACATGTACTTCCTTCCCTCAACAGACATCACCACCCAGGTCTAAGCTAACATCATGCATCAATAACTTCCCACTCTGGAATCCCACCAATCTACTCCACTCTTCATACTGCATTCACTCATTGACTCATTCATTTGTTCATTCAAGTATGTATAGGCATGCCTCATTTTATTGCATTTACTTTATTGTGATTTACACATACTGCTTTTTATAAATAGAAGGTATGCAACAACCCTGCATTGAGCAAGTCTTTTGGTGCCATTTTTCCAACAGCATGTGCTCATTTCATGTCTCTGTGTCTCATAATCTTTTCATTATTATATATGTTACAGTGATTGGTGATCAGTGATTTTTAATGTTAGTATTGTAGTTGTTTTGGGGCACCATGAACCACACCTGTATAAAACAACAAACTTAATAAATGTTCTATGTGTTCTGACTGCTCCACCAATAAGCCTATTCTCCATCTCTCTCCCTCTTCTCAGGCATCCCTATTCCCTAAGACACAACAATATTGAAATTAGGCCAATTATTAATAATTAATCATTAATAATTGACAGTATATTATTATTAAATATAATAAAAATTAATAATAACCATGGCTTCCAAGTATTAAAGTGAAAAGAGTTATACATCTTTCACTTTAAATCAAAAGCTAGAAATGATTAGCCTTAGAGAGGAAGGCATGTTGAAAGCTAAGACAGGCTGAAAGCTGGGCCTCTTGCTCCAAACATTAGCCCAGTTATATATGCAAAGTAAGTTTCTGAAAGAAATTTAAAATGCTCCTCTAGTAAACACAAAATGATAAGAAAGCAAAACAGCCTTATTACTGATATGGAGAACATTTAAATGGTCTGGTTAGATCAAACCAGCCATAACATTCCCTTACGCCAAAGCCTAATCAAGACCAAGGCTCTAAACTCTCTTCAATTTTATAAATTCTGAGAGAGGTGAGGAAGCTGCAGCAGAGCAAGTGACATGTGCCTATACTCCCAGATGCTTGGGAGGCTGAAGTGGGAGGATTGCTTGAGGCCAGGACTTCAAATCTAGTCTGGGTAACATAGTGAGATCCAATTTCTCAAGGAAAAAAAAAAAAGGAAAAGAAAGAAAGGAAAGAAAATTTTAAAGGTAGCAGAGGTTGTTTCATGAGATTTAAGAAACCACCTCCATAACATAAAAATGCAAAATGAAGCAGCAAATACTGATGTAAAAGCTGCAGCAAGTTATCTGGAAGATTCAGATAAGACAAATGATGAAGGTAGACATACCAAACAACAAATTTTCAATGTAAATGACACAGCCTTCTATTAGAAGTAAATGTCATCTAGGACTTTCATAGCTAGAGAGAAGTCAATGCCTGGCTTCAAATCTTCAAAGGACAGGCTGACTCTCTTATTAGGGGCTAATATAGGTAGTGACTTTAAGTTGAGGCCAATGTTCATTTTCCATTTACAAAAATCCTAGCAACCTTAAGAATTATGTTATCTATTCTGCCTGTGCTCTATAAATGGAACAACAAAGCCTAGATGATAGCACATCTATTTATAGCATAGTTTAGTGAATATTTTAAGCCCACTATTGAGACATACTGCTCAGAAAAAAAAAAAGATTTCTTCCAAAAAAATACTGCTCACTGATAACCCACGTGAACACCCAAGAGCACTGATGGAGATATACAGGAGATTAATGTTGTTTTCATGCCTGCTAATACGACATCCATCCTGTAGCCCATGAATCAAGGAGTGATTTTGACTTGTAAGTCTTATTATTTTAGAAATACATTTCATAAGGTTATAGCTGCCATAGATAGTGATTCCTCTGATGGATCTGGGAAAAGTAAATCAAAAATTTCTGGAAAAGATTCACCATTCTAGATGCCACTAAAAACATTTTGTGATTCACAGGAGGAGCACAAAATATCAACACAACAGGATTTTGGAAGAAGTTGTTTCCAACCCTTTGGATGACTTTAAGGGAGTTCAAGACTTTAGTGGAGCAAGTCACTGCAGATGTGACAGAAAGACAAAGAGAACTAGAATTAGAAGTAAACTCTTAAGATATGACTGAATCATATCTTTGATTTGTCATGAGATTACAGAATCTCATGACAAAACTTTAATGGATGATGAGCTGCTCCTTATATATGAGCAAAGAAAGCGATTTCTTGAAATGAAATCTAATCCTGATGAAAATGCTATGGACATCATTAATATAACAACAAAAGATATTTAATATTACACAAACTTAGGTGACGAAGCAGTAGCATGTTTTGATATTATATTCAATTTTGAAAGAAATTGTACTGTTGGCAAATGCTATCAAACAGCATCACATGGTGCATGTAAATCTTTCTTAAAAGGAAGAGTCGACTGATGTGGCAAACTTCATTATTATCTTAATTTAAGGAATTTCCACAACTATCCCAAACTTCAGCAACTAACCACCCTGATTAGTCAGCAGCCATAAACACTGAGGTAAGACTCTTCACCAGCAAAAAGGATTATGACTCACTAAAGGTTCAGATAATCATTAGTATTTTTAGCATCAAAATATTCGTAATTAAGTTATATACTTTTTTAAAGAAATAATGGTGTTACACACTTAACAGATATATTATTAAACATAACTTTTATATGTACTAGGAAACTAATTTTTGTGAATTGCTTTATTGCAATATTCATTTTATTGTAGTTATCTGAAAATGAACCTGCAATATCTCCATGGTATGCTTATATTGAGCACCTACTCAAGGCCAGGCATTATTATAGACAATGGGAAAATATCAATGAATAAAGCAAAGTTCCTGTACTTATGGAGCTAATATTCTAGTTGTGGGAGATGAGCCACAAACAAAGAGCTATACAGAGTTATATAAATGAAGAGTTACATAAAGGTTCAGAGTGGTAAATCCTATGAAAAAATAATTCAGGGGAAGAAACAGATTATATGGGGGAAAACATTTTTAGTACAATACTCAATAAAAGCTTCTCTAATAAGGTGATATTTGAGCCAAGACCTAAAGAAATGGAACAAAATGTAGAGATACCAGGGGAAAGAACATCCCAGGGAGAAGGAAGAGCAAATGTGAAAGCCTTGGATATACTTATTATGTTGAGGAACAGCAAGGAAGTAGTATGGCTGGAATGTCATGATTGATAGAGAACAATCACGCATTAAGTCAAATAGGTATGGTGGCAGGGGATCGAAAGATGGAGGATTTTATAGACCATGGTAAGGTCTTAGAAATGGATTTCAAGTGAGATGAGAATCCATTAAAGGAAGTGTAGCAAAAAAGTTACTGAACCACTCTAAATTTGGGGAAGGCCTCTTTGGCTGCTTGAGGAGTAGACACTGTAGGGAATGCCAAGGGTGAAAAAACAGAAACAAGTTAGGGATCTATTAAAATAGTCCAGATAAAAGATACTTCGAGCTTGGACTACACCGGTCATGGTAGAGAGGTCACAGAGGACAATCTCCAGGACTTTGCATCTATCTTGAAGTTGGATCAGACAGGATGGGTTGATATATGGCATGTACATTATGAGGGAAATAGAGGTATCAGAAATGACCACAAAGTATTCAGCCTTAGCCACTGGAAGGATAACACTACCAATCATTGGGATGGTATAAAACTGGAAGAGAATCAGAGCTGGGGTTTTTTGTGTGTTTTCGTTGCTATTATAGGTTTTATTTGGGATGGTACATGGAGAAGGGGAAAATTAAGAGATCTGTCTTGGTATATGCAAGTTTTAAATGTTAATTATTCTGCCACAAGGAGTGTTCAAGTGACCAATTAGATGTAGAAGTCTGAAGTTTGGAGGAGTGTTTGCAACTGAAAATACACACATTGCCAGTTTATAGGTCATATTTAGCATTAGGAGACTGAAGAGGATTCCCTTAAGAATAAGTGTATATACAGAAGAACAGACGTCTGAGTTCTGAACTCTAGGGCACTCAATATTTGGAGGTCAAATCAATGAGAAGGAACTATCAAAGAGAACCAAGGAAGAGCAGTTAATGAGGTAGAAGGAAATCAAGAAAGTGATGATCTCCACTAAATTGAAATGTGATCACATTACCTTTTTACCCAACTGTGTTCATTGGCTTTAGTTTTACATTCTCTTTTCTATAGGTTTTGTACCACCAGGGCTAAAGGCCTGCAAACTACATGCCAGACTATCAAGCCATCTGAGTTTTTGTTGGATTCTTCTAATGAGAGGCACTGAAAGAATAGAAGAATAGAAAGAAAAGGAAGAGCAATTTTATTCTGATTCTAAAAAAAATTAAAGCAGAATCTGCAGTATTAGTGGGGAAATTGTATACATTGGCACAGGATAGCAACTCCAGCTATGCAAATCCAGCTCTGTCAGTGGAAGTTTCAGGAAGTTCGGCTCTAGGACAAACACTGTATCCAGTGCCTGAGATTCCACAGGTGCTAAATACTGAATTCTTAAATAAGTGAAGGGATACAACAGAGAAAGACCAACTCTTTCCTCTCCATTGCCTCTTATATCCAATTGGGGATTGTCAAGCCCTATCAATATGAGATGTTATTTCTATCGTGTATCTTCTCTCCATTACCACTGCCATCACTCATGTTTTTATAGCTCACATTATTATAATGGCTTAAGTGCTCTCTGCTGCATATAATTCATTCTGTACCTACAGCCCAAAGATCTCCAAGAGTGATTAAGAATCAGCTAAATATAATGTTTCATTTCCTGAAATTACCTCTATGTTGCATATTTTAGTTTATCAGTAAAATTGGTCAATATTCTGATGTCAGGAATACCCAGGAACTACTCTTGACTAGAGAAAATTATCTAAAGCATATACAATTAGAACATGTAGTGTTATGATACTTATATTGGTTTTCATCCACAATTCCTGGCTTATCACTCCCATAGTCCTTGTTATAATTGTGGGGCACTTTAGGCCTCGAGAGACAGAAGCTCTCTCTCTGACCTTACCCTGTCCTCCTTTCCTAAGGTAGGATGCTAATCTAACATGAGTCAAAAGATTCTCATTCCAGAGATGGTGCTGCCCCATACCCTGGAGGAAAGAATGCTGCACAGAGAGGCCAAAAAGAATCTGAACAGACAGGCCTTGCTGGTTTAAACCATGTGCTTTTAGTCTCATCAGATTTCGACACAGTTGTCAATCATGCCTATGTAACGAAGCCTCCATAAAAACCCCAAAGGACAGGGTTCCCCAAGCTTCTAAATAGCTAAACACATGAAGGTTCTCTGGGAGCAGGGGGTTCATGTCCACAGAGGTCATGGAAGCTTCACTCGTCCTTCTCCCATACCTCACCATACACATCTATTCATCTGTATCCTTCATAATGTCCTTTATAACAAACCAGCAAACATAAGTGTTTCCTTGAGTTCCATGAACCACTCTAGCAAGTTAATCAAACCCAAAGATGGGGTTGTGAAAACCACAACTTGAAACCAGTTGCTCAGAAGTTCCAGAGGCCCACACTTGCAACTGGTGGGAAGGAGAGAGTAGTCTTGGGAACTAAGCCCTCACCCTGTGGGACCTGATGCTATCTCCAGGAAAATAATGTCGGAATCGAATTGGAAGACACCCAGCTGGTGTCTGCTGCAGAAATGTTTGCTTGCTTGCTGGTGGGGAGAAATCTCTACATATTTTGGGGTCACAGAAGTCTTCTGTGTTGATTTTTGTGGTGTAAGAGCAGAGGAAAAAAACACAATTTTAGTGTTTTCCACAAAACAGAATCTGAAGCACAATTGTCTGCAGAACCCACCAGGCCTTACCTGACATTTATAAAACATTTGCATTTTCATTCCTCTGCTCAGAATGCAGTTGTCTTTCTCATGCAACAGAAATAAAGGGCTGTTCAATATTTCCCTGAGGTGGATTAACCTAAACCAATCCAGAGCAAACTTTTTCCTCATGAAGGCTTACATTACTTCTTAATCGCTTGATTCCACAGAGAGGCTGGTGATTTTTCTCTTCCAAATAAATAGCTCTCTTCAGTTAGCCTCTGTGGTATGTACTGCAGGCTTGAATGTTAAAGACAAAATGAGCTGAAAGAGTCAGACTTGAGAGCGCGCAGATCACCTCCCCAGCATTCCCCAATGCAGTGAAATGATTTCATTGCTTTGTTAGTTATGCCAGCAGAGTGCATTTCTAATGTCTCTTCTCTTCATTCTTGAGTGTTTAAAGATTTTAATGAATATGTTATTTACTGTAATAAAGTCAGAGTCTGCTATTAAATTAATAGAGCAGTGTAACCAAGAATCCCATAACAGCAATTTATTCCTGTTCAGTATTACTGAATTCTAACCACAGGATTCCTGGCCATTTGAATTCTCTTGTTAGTTAGAGATATTGAATAAATACTCTTTAGCTGCAAATTCAAGTTAATATGTATATATGTGTGTGCATGTTTGTGTACATTATGCTTCACCATGGTCATTAAAATCTGTGAGTCCTAAAGACAAAAAGCCTAGCTTCAAATCCTGGCTGTAGTAGCTAGGTATCCGTAGGCAGGTTATATTCTCCTTAAGTCACAGTTTTCTCTGTCAAAGGGGGATAATAAGTGTCTCCCTTACTGGGTTGTTCAGATAAAATAAATGAGACTTTATGTACAAAGCATAATGCCTGACACATATTAAATACCAGTTATGAATATTATCAAATATAAGAGCTGATAAGGATGATCATTAGCCCATGGAAGCTTTTTGAAAATTAGCTTTTGAAAATTGCTTCCTCTTGTAGAGGAAGCAATTCTGTGCCAAAGTGCAGAACTTCATGAGTGAAACACGAACTGTATGTAAGCCGGCAGCCACCCTCTTAGCTGAACATCTTTGTACAGCGTAAAACTTGTTCAACCAAAAGCACTGGTCTTAGAGTTGATCTTATTTTATTCCTCTCTACCTCAATCATACTTTTTCCTTTCTTTTTTCCTTCCTTCATCAGTTTTAATATTTTGAAATGAGATGGGCTTCATGTGATAAATTGAAAATAATCTCAAGAAGACAAAGATTTCTGTTTCCAGGGGTTGGCCCACCAAAGATGGGATTTTGTGTTTTAGTTTGATTCTTGAGCACTGAGCCAGGTACTTATCCTACAATAGAACCTCAGTATATGATTGCTAAATTAATGAATTGGTGAATTAATTTTAAAAGTACATGCTACTTTATTGACTTAAAATTCAAGCTAGGCTTGAACTGATGAATCCTGTCAAGTGGAATTCACTTTAAACATTTCTAGTACCATTACAAAACAAATATTTAAAATAGATCTATGGAGTCAAGTTGTATCATAAGAATAATCATCTGATTATTCTTACATACATACATAATTGGGAAGGAAAAACCAAATGACATGGAAGATTAAATTCTTAACTAGATATTGACCTCACACGGGAGTTAATTCTAACTTAGGGAAGAATATCCAGTTTAAGATATTCTTCAGAATAGCCTTGCTGTTTCTCAATCAGGTCTGAATTTTATGATTATACAGTCAATCTAGAATAATAAAAGATACTAAAATGTTCAAACAACAGACTTCCTGCTACTGTTATTTTATTAAATTAGCTAATTTGTTGAGATCCGATTGTCTTGTTACTCAGGTAAACCACTGGGTACAATAACAAAACTTTTTTTTCTACCCATGCCATGAAAAATATATGTTTCTAAACTATTTCACATTCAAACAGTGTAGCAAGAACCACACAAACACAGAACCATAACATTCACTCAGTCAATGAAACACAGCAGTGTAAGACCCAACAGGATGCTTAATGTCTGTGAAACAATGGTCACAATTACAATCACACTTATATACAATCTTGATATGACAATAGAGTTTGCCTGTTAAGGCCAGAAAAATGTATTTTCATTGGTTCCAGTGTCACAGCATGAAGAAAATTCAAATATCTGTATCAAAGTGATCTTTATAAATATAATTTAATAAATAAGGCTTAACCTTACTGATCGATTTAAAATTGCAGGTTATCTCCACATCTCACCCTTGACATTCATCACTTTCTCATACACCATAAAATTTCATTATTTATCATGCCTACTGTCTGTTGTCTGTATCCACCTCCCTCCCATATAAAAACTAAGATATAAGCTCATGTCCAACACAGGAGAGAATGTGTGTGTGTTTCATTTCACTAACGTATGTCTAAGACCTAAAATGGTTCCAGGCACATATTAAGGCTCTCAATAAATATTTGTTGAATGAACAAATCTGTCACTCCTTTGATTAAAATATTTTATTGGTTTTTGTTGCATATTAATTTAAATCTATATTTTGACCAAGGCCTACAATAACTGTATACCTTCACTCTTTTTCTCTCTCCATTTCTTTTTATACCTTTTCCTCTTTCTTATCTCACTGCAAATCTAATGGACTCCCTTTAAATTATGAATATGTTAAGTCGAGTTCTTTTACGTATCAGGGCCTTCTCATATGCTGTTCCCTCTGCCTGGAATATTCTCCTACCTACCTACCTTCTCTGCCAGATCCTTGGTCTTTCATTAGTAAACTTCTTAATCTTTGACTATGTGTTGAAGGATTATTTTTCTAGAGGTGTTTTCCCCTCATCACCCTAAGAAAGTATCCCCCCTACCATACATGCACCTTATTTCACCTTATTTTTTCTCCATCCTAGTACTAAACAAAATTTATAGCTGCATATTTGTTTACTTGTCTTTTTCTCTGTTCCTCATTTGACTCAGTGTTTCATGAGGATAAGGACTTTCAAATTTCACAGGTGCTTTTCTAGGCCTAGCACATAATAGATACTCAGTAAAGGGTTGATCCTTTGTAGAAAACAGTATGGATATTTCTCAAAGAACTAAAAATAGAAGTAACTGTTGCTTCAGCAATCCCATTACTGAGTAACTACCCAAAAGGAAAGAAATTATTATATTAAAATGATACCTGCACTCATAAGTTTATTGCAGCACTATTCACAATAGCAAAGATACGGAATCAATCTAAGTGCCCATCAATGGATGATTCGATAAAGAAAATGTGGTACATATATACATATACATAATAAAATACTATTTAGCCATAAAAAAGAATGAAATCATGTCTTTTGCAGTAACACAGATGGAGCTAGAGGCCATTATCTTTAGTGAAACAACTCAGATACAGAAAGACAAATGCTACATGTTCTTCCTTATAAGTGGGAGGTAAATAATGTATACACATGGACATGGAGAGTGCAATGATAGACAATGGAGATTTGGAAGGGTGGGGAATGGATAGGAGGGTGGATGATGAGAAATTACTTAATAGGTGCAAGGTATTTGTGTGGTGGATACACTAAAAGCCCAGATTTCACCATGACACAATATATCCATGTAACAAAATTAAACTTATACCCCTTAAATTCATACAAATATAAAAAATGTTTCATTAATAAATGAGTAGACAACTCAATTATCTTAGAACAAAGCTCTTAATTCCCATGTGCAGGAGACTTTTTTAAAATAATACAAAATAAATATCCTCAGTGGGTTTTACTCTATATTTCCAGGATTTAGACTTCTGATTCTAATTCAAAGTCAAAATTAATTAAGTCATATGTTCATTCTCCATTAAGTTGAACAAGACCATGTGATGCTACACCCACAGCTGTTCAGGAGTAGCCAGATGTCTAGTGTCATGACTGAAACTGACAAGATGTTTGGGCATCTTTTGAATATATTCATTGTATGTTTATGTTTTGAAAAAGAAGATTTCGTTGAAAATGATTTACATTAGTTAATTACTGATGTGCCCATACTCATGCTTTTTACTAATATCTGAATCAATATGCAATTCAGATTGACCCTAAATCCTCTCCACTTTTATTTTATAAGTTTATTTGCTACTCACCCAGTGCTATAATATTTAATTAAAGTCAGTGGCTGCATCTTGATTAATTACTGGACACATAGCTTGTGAACACTTATAAGGCTAAATACTGAGCAGGAGTCAGTTTCCTCTATTTTATTCTATTAAACTTTTTTTCTGACCACCAATTATAGAAAAGACATTTTGCTGGATACTGAACGGAGGGTCATCTCCTGTCACCATCTTCAGTTAGTGATGTAATGAGACACGCCTCAACACTTAGTTGCTTTTGTTAATGTTATTGTTTTGTTTATCTGTTTGTCTCAGGGAACTTAAAATATCTTCACCAATATATACCAGTTATTATTAATAAATGTGTATAATAAGATTGTGCATGTTTATTTAAAAATAATTACACCACCAGCCCAATCATACTCCAATCCCCGTATGATACTCATGTCATGTGCTAATCTGGATTGTCTACCCAGGTCATTTTCTCTTAAAGGCCTATCTTACATCTCACCTCTATCAGAAGATGACCCTGA
This sequence comes from Microcebus murinus, assembly GCF_040939455.1. NCBI lineage: Eukaryota > Metazoa > Chordata > Mammalia > Primates > Cheirogaleidae > Microcebus > Microcebus murinus. The sequence goes on from NC_134107.1 coordinate 28,976,881, forward strand.
TTCCCACAAATTCCTATACCTCAATTCTTTGACATTTATAAAATTTACACGCCGCTGTATTATTTTTATTTATTTATATATTGTCTAACAATATTTTTAGCAGTTTCATGAATGTATATCACATTTTCATGAAATCTTTATTACACCTTCATGACAAGGACTATATCATATAATTGTCTTCTCCACAATGATTTTTACAGTTCTAGAAAAAAAATTTTTTCTTTATATTTGAAAAATAACAACACAAATATCATTTTACTATTTAAATTTTAAATAAATTTTAAATTTATTTAAAATTATTATTTATTTTAATTTTAAATAGATTTTAAATAGTAAAATGATATTTGTGTTGTTATTTTTCTAACATAAAGAAAATCTTTTTTTTTTCCCCCAGAACTGGCTCACACCCAACCCTGCTATCACCTTTTCCCCCAGCATGGCTATTATAAAATGTCTGGTGCCAGGATTTCTTTACCTTTTTCCCCCAGTTTGAAAGTTTTTAACACCATCAGTACTGAATACATTTTACAAATAATCCTCCTCAATGTGGAGAACAAAGACACACATCAGGAAGTCTACTCATGGTGATTTCTTCCATGTTTTTAGAGGGACCCCTTTTTCTTCAACTTAGGATCTAACATAGCAGCCATTTGCTTAAACATCACATTCATTAATCACAAAAGATGTCACATGTAGACTTTTGAATTTGTTCCAAATTAAGATATCTAGCTATCTGTCATCTATAATGACTATATGTGTGTATGTATCTACCTAATCAATCATCTCTTCATGTGAATATGTGTGTGTGTGTCCATGTAGCTGCAGAAATACACAGACACAGAAAGGGAGAGGTGAAGCTACAGAAGAGAAGAGTGATCTTGAGATTTCTGGTTCACTGGAAGGGCCCTCTTAAAAAGATAAAAGAGTCCCTTAATTTCATTGTCTTCACAAGTTTCCCTGTCTAGTCTCTAACTCTAAAGAAAGGTTAAAGAATTAAAATAGCAATAAAATCCTCACCTGAAGTTCATGCTTATAAAGTTTACCCATCTGGTACATTAAATATTTTAAGTTCTATTTTTTATGTACATAATTTTCCATTTCCCCAGTAAGAACTCCTTTAGGTGAAGTTTTTAATAGCTGGTTCCTTAAAATAAATTCTTAAGAGGGTATATATTAATATATTTCACCAAGAGGAAAGAGCATGTTGGGATATTTCATAAATCTCCTCCAGACACAAGGGAATATCCTGCAGAGAGAAATGTGAGCAAGTGTTCCATTTTCACTGTGGACAGACTAGAGGCATTCTTCCTGGGGGTCTCAAGGAATCAGAGTTAAAACAGCAGGTTGAATATACTCCTTCCTCCTGAATCCTTCTTAAACAGAAGGGAATTTTTTAAAAAGACACAGAACTGGAAAAAAAAAAAGAAAGAAAGAAGAAAGAGGACAACATCAATCAAACCTGAAAACTGGAAAGTGGATAGATATGTGGTAACTTGTTTTTCAGCCTGAGTCAAACTTTAGATGTTGGGCGAGAAAAGAGGATAAGCAAATCCATTTCTATCAAGGAATTCTCAAAAGCCACAGGCACTATCAGCACCAGATACCCTGGAAATGGGAGGAAAAGCAGATGGGAAATTAACATAAAGAGCACTGAAGGGATGCTGTTTGGGAGGCAAATTAGTCACCAGATTATTTCTACCACTCCACACATTTAGAAGGCTGTCCCTCCCCCAGTTTTCGGCTCTGGCATGTAAGGAGACTGGAAGTCACCAGCTCATACTAGCAAGTAAAAAGCTGAACAAACTGAAAAAAATCAATAACTCTTCTTAGATGGGTAAGAGAAGTGAGGTCACAGGGCAAACCACTACCTCCAAAAATGGAGAAACAGGCAGGCAAATCTATTAACAGATAATCCCAATTTACTAGAGGAGCAACCAACAAGCAGAAACCTCCACGAGAACAATTACTAGGGTAGGAAATTCTGAATTATAATCGATGAATTTCTGCAGCTTCAGTGTAGATAAGTCTAAAAGTTAAAAACTCCTGGGGGACCAAGAAACAGGGGAGTTCCCACACTTTTTTGCGTTTTGCCTCCAGGAGCTCAACCAGATTCTCCCAATGACTATGGAGAAAATCATGCTTCCAGCAGAGAAAGGGGAAAAGTAATCATTTTTAAATAGTCCAGAGCATTCTGTTCTTTTTCACAAGGCATGCCCCCCAAAGAAATTATTTTATGGGAGCCTAAGCTATTGAGATTTTCAGTACCTAACTGACCTGGAGAAGGCAAATACCCCCATTTTAGCCTACTCTGGCCATCCTATTACATCTAACGGGGGTGAAGGATACTTGAGAAGGACTTTTGAGGTTCATAGTCCAGAGGTACAAGCTCACTAGGAGACTCACACTGCATCACAGGACTATAGAATGCTCCCCCTGCTGCATACCTTACTACCACATTGCTAAAGGTCTATCTATATATAGCAGTTGTTTTTACCTAGTACATCATGTCTAGCTACCAAGGAAAAATTATAAGGTACACTAAAGGTAAGAAATACAGTTTGAAGAGACAGAGCAAGCATCAAAACCAAAATCAGATATGGAAGGGATGTTACAGTTATCAAACTGGGAGTTGAAAACAACTGCAATTAACATGCTAAGAGTTCTAATGTGTAAAGTAGACAACATGAAATATCATATGGACAATGAGAGAAGAAAAGAGATGAATGTACTAAGAAAGTATCAAAATAATGCAAATTAAAATGACAATGATATATCACCTTACCCCTGTTAGAATGGCTTATATTAAAAAGTATGAAAACAACAGATGCTAGTGTGGTCGTGGAGAGAAAGGAATGCTTATACACTGTTTGTGGGAGTGAAAATTAGTACAACCTCTATGGAAAACAGTATGGAGATTCCTCAGAGAACTAAAAGTAGATCTACCATTCAATCCAGCAATCCCTCTACTGGGTATCTACCCAAAGGAAAAGAAGTCTTTCTATCAAAATGACACATGCATTCAAATGTTTCTTGCAGCACAATTCACAATTGCAAAGATGTAGAATCAACCCAAGTGCCCATCAATTCATGTGTGGATTAATAAAATGTGGTTGTATGTATACCATGGAGTACTTCTCAGCCATAAAAAATGATAAATTAGTGCCTTTTGCAACAATTTGGATGGGACTGGAGACCATTCTCTTAAGTGAAGTATCTCAAGATTGGAAAAATAAATATCACATGTACTTATTATTAAATTGCAACTAACCAATGAGTACACATGTGCACAGAGGGAAATAAAACTCAGTGGAAATCAAGGAGAAGGGGTGTGGTAAAAAACTACCTAAAGGGTTCGGTGAACATTATTTAGGTGATGGGCACACCTATAGCTGTGACTCAAGCATTACAAAAACAATCCACTTAACCAAAAACATTTGTACCCCCTTAATATTTTGAAATTTAAAAAAAAAGAATCAAAAAGAAATACTAGAGATCAAAAACACTGTAACAGAAATGAGGAATGGCTTTAATAGGCTCATTTCCTCACCCACAGACATGACTGAGAATAGAGTCTCTGAGCTTGAGGATATCTCAACAGAAATGTCCAAAACTGAAAAATGAAGAAAAAAATGAGAAAAACAGAGAAAATTATCCAAAAACAATAGGACAAAAAAATGTGTCACATACACATAACAGAGATACAAGAAGGAAAATTAAGAGAGAAAGGAACAGAAGTAATATTTGAAGCAATTATGACTAAGAATTTCCCAAAATTAATGTCAGACACCAAACCACAGATCCAGGAAGTTCACAGAACAAAAACCAAGTGCAAAAAAAATACACCTAAGCATATTATATTCAAACCGCAGAAAATCAAAGGTAAAGGAAAAATTCAGAAAGAAATCAGAGGGAAAAAAAACACCTCATCTATAGAGAAGCAAAGCTAATAATTATATCTAACTTCTCAGAAACCATGCAGGCAAGAAGAAAGTGGAGTGAAATATTTAAATTGTTGAGAAAAAAACAACAACCTAGAATTCTATATTCTGTGAAAGCCTTCTTCAGCAAAGTAAAGGAGAAATAAAGACTTACTCAGACAAACAAAAATTGAGGGAGTTTGTTGCCAGGAAACCTGCCTTGCCAGAAATGTTAAAATAAGTCTTTAGAGAAAAGGCAAATGATACAGGATAGAAACTCAAATCTATATAAAGAAACGAAGGGTATCAGAGAAGGAATAAGTAAGGGCAAAACAAAAACTTTTATTTATTTTATTTTTAACTGATCTATGCGATAAGAGTGTATTCAAAATAATAGTAACAATGTATTTGATTGTGTCTGTGTGTGAAAATATATGTTTGCATGTGCTTATATATAAGTGAAATGAAGGACAGTAATAATACAAAGGACAGAAAGGGTAAATTAGGATTATTATCGTAAGGTACTTGCACTACCCATGAATGGCATAGTGTTATTTGAAAAGACACGTGGATTAGTTGTTAGAGTATACTGCAAACTCTAGAGCAACCATGAAAAAAAGAAATATAACAGATATACTGAGAAATTACAGAAAGAATCACAAAAAATATCAAAATCACAAAAGGCAGGAAAAAAAGTGGAAGATAAATATAGGAACAAAGAAGGACAAACAAGATCAATGAATAGAAAACAGTAACAAATATGGTAGTATAAAGAAATAGGAAAAATCAAACTACTTTTCCTACTCTCAAAGATTCAACACAGAATACTTCACCTCTGGTCACCAAAATATATGAGGATTTCTCCCCACCAGCAACCAATCAATTCTCTAGAAGACACTAGCAGGGTATTCTCTAATTCAACTTAATTTTGAGGAACTGGCTACCTAGTGTCAGATCCCATAGGATAAGGCTCACTCCCATAAAGCTTCTCCCAACTTCAGATGACAACCACAAGCCTCAAGTTGTGACCTCTACTTCTGATCAACGGGCTATAAATTAGAGTTCCCACAACCTTTAGTTAAAATTAATTTGCTAGAGTAGCTCACAAAACTCAAAGAAACATTTTATTTACATTTACCCATTTATTAGAAAGGATGCTACAAAGGATGCAAATAAACAGACAGATTGAATAGTTGCATAGGAAAAGCTATGGAAGGGAAGAGGCATGGAACTTCCATCCCCTCCCTAAGTGTACCACCTTCTAGGTACCTTCACATGGTCAACTATCCAGAAGCTCTCCAAACCTTGTTGTTTTGGGTTTTGTGGTAGCTTTATTACATAGGCGTGATTGATTAAATCATTGGTCATTTATGATCAACTCAACTTTCAACCCTTTTCCCCTCCCAGGAGGTTAGAGGTGGAAAAAGAAAGTTTTAACGCTCTAATCACATAGTTGGTTCTCCTGGCAACCAACCCCCTATCATGAGGCTATCCAGGAACCCCTAGCCATGATTCATCTCATTATCATGTAAAAAGACATTTATCATTTAAGAGATTCCAAGGGTTTTAGGAGCTGTGTGCCAAAAATAAAATCTAAATATACATCACACAATATCAGGGGTAAATATTAATCCAATTGTATCAATAATCACTTTAAATGTAAATGATCTAAATAGTAATTAAAAGACAGAGATTGTTAGAATAAATTTAAAAGACCCAAATATATGTTGTTTAAAAGAAACACACTTTAAATATAAATGTGCCTATAGGTTCAAAATAAAGGAATGAAGAAAGATATACCATGCCAACATTAATCAAAAGAAAGAGGAAGTAATCACATTAATTTCAGACAGAGCAGACTTCAGAGGAAGGAAAGTTATCAGCAATACAGAGGGGTATTACGTAATGATAAAGGGGTCAATTCTATAAGATATAATAATCATTAATATATATATGCCTAACAAGACTATCAGAATAAATGTGGCAAAAACTGATAGAAATGTAAGTAGAAATAAATGAATTCACTATTATACTTGGGGATGTCAGCACCCCTCTACCAGAAATGGATAGAGCAATCAGGCAGAAAATAATTAAGGACATATTTTTTAATTCAATAGTACCATCAAACAACTGAATATAATTGACATCTATCAACTACTTCATCCAACAACAACACAATACACATTATTTTCTAGCTCTCATAACATATATACTAAGACAAACCACTTTCTGGGCTATATACCTTAAAAAATTCAAAAGACTCAAAACTAATACAATGTCTCCTCTTAGGTCACAATAGAATTCAACTACAAATCAATAACAGAAAGATAGAGGGAATATTCCAGAACACTTGAAGATTAAACTATACATCTAAATAACACATAGTTCAAAGAGATCTCAAAAAAATTAATAATTTTTTAAACTAAATGAAACTAAAACTCAACTTACCACAATTTGTGGGATGCAATTCAAGCAGTGCTTTACGGAGACATTTATAGCATTGAATACCTACATTCGGAAAGAAGATAGACCTAAAAATCAATAATCTAACCTTTAACCTAAAGAAACCATAAAAATAAAAGAAAATTAAATCAAAAGTAAGAAAAAACAAAGATGTAATAAAAATTAGAGCAGAAGTCAATGAAATTGAATACAGGAAATCAGCAGAGAAAGCCAACAAAATCAAAAGTTAGTTCTTTCACAAGATGAATACACTTGATAAACCTCTACTCAGGCCAACGGAGAAAAAAAAAAAAAAAGGAAACCAATTACTAAGATCAGAAATTAAAGAGGAGACATCACTTCAGATTCCACAGACATTAACAGTACAATAAGGAAATATTAGAACAACTCTGTGTTCACAATTTGATAACCTGGATGAAACGGACTGAGCTCTTAAAATACAAAATCTGCCAAATTTACACAAGAAGAAATAGACAATCTGAATAAGACTACATCGATTCATGAAATTATTAATAATAATAACCTTCAAAAACAAAGCACTAGAGAAGCTGGGCTTGTTAGTGAATTCTAATAACCTTTAAGAAAGAAATTATAACCTATTCTACACAATCTTTTTCAGAAGTATAAGCAAAGGGGATGCAATAAGACAAGAAAAGTAAATAAGGGTATAGATATTGGGAAATGAAACTCTTTGTTTGCAGATGACATTGTCGTCTATGTAATGAATCTGAAAGAATCAACCAAAATAATCTCCTGGAACTAATAAGCATTTATAGTCATCTCTTAGTATCCACAGGGGATTGGCTCCAGAATCTCCCTGTGGATGCCAAAATCTGAGGATTCTCAAGTCCTTTACATAAAATGGCATAGTATTTTCATATAACCTACATAGATCATCTCATATACTTTAAATCATCTTTAGATTACTTGTCATATCTAACACAATGTAAATGCTGTATAAATAGTTGTTGTTTTACTCTATTATAAAAAATTATATTATTTTTATTGTCATATTTTTTCAAATATTTTTAATCCATGGTTGGTTGAATCTGTAGATACAGAACCCACAAATAAGGAGGCTGACTATACAGCAAGGTTGCAGGATAGGAGGTTAATATACAAAAGTCAATTCCTTTCCTACATACCAGCAATGAACACAGGGGATTTTATACTTTAAAAATTCCACAAATTTAGTGGCTTAGAGCAACCCATATTTATTTTCTCACATCTTTTGTGTACCATGAGTTTAGCCATGGATTAACTGGGTTCTCTGTTTCAGAGTCGCTAGCAAACCTGCAATCAAGGTGTGAGCCAGGACTAGGATCTCATCTGAAAGCACCATTGGGGAAGGATTTATTTCCAAGCTCATGTGGTTGTTGTCAGAATTCAATTCAATTAGTGCTGTTGGAATGAGAGCCTAAATTCCTTGCAGACTAATAGCTGAAGTCACCCTCAGTTCCCTGCCACACAGACTTTTCCAGAGGGCACCTCACGATAATGACAGTTTTCTTCAGAAAGTGAACATATGAGAAAGAGGGAGAATCTGCTACTTAGGGAGAAGTTATAATTTTGTGTAATATAATCACAGATGCGAAATCCCATCACTTTCTGTGTGTTCTGTGGGTCATAAGCAAGTCACAGGCCCTACCCATATTCACTACGAAGGGATTACACAGGTAATGAATACCAGGATGCGGAGGTAATTTGGAGTCTACTGTTAAGTGTGTTCACAACTGCTAAATATAAGTTTTCATCATTAGAAAAATGTTTTACTTTCAAATTTAGGGGAAAAAACATTATGAATCTATCTTTTTTTATAAATCTAATTCAGGGAAATTTTATTCCTCCATACCTATGCCCCTTCCATACATATATCTCTTTTCTCATATAAAAATCTCCCTATACAACCCTTACTGGGCAACTACTTATTGTCAAGGCCAGGAATGCTTTTTCTTAAAGAGAGGAAAAACTGATTGAGAGACTAGATTACATGGTTAAAAATCAATGAAGAAGATATGAAGGCTTCTTCACTGGTGCTCCTGGGGGTCACACTGGCATGGGATGACTCCCAGCTATGGAATAAATAGAAATTAATAGACCACCAGAAATCCTATACCCTTTACTCAACTGAAATTCCAGCATTGAGCTGAGTTTCCTCAGAATTTGTTTTCAAATGAGCAAAGCTATCTCACCCAAGATTTCATTCCTTCCCCTTGGACCAACCCACATGCAATGACTGCTCAATGTGAGACCATAAATATTAGTTTCCCTTCTCTCAAGTGGGGTCAACTACAAAGGGCCATTATATGTCCAGAGCTCCCTAAATAGTCAACTGAAGTCACAGGTACCTGCATCTCAGTTCAAACTCTTCCGACCACTCATTTTTTCACAGGTTGCTGAAAGCACTCCTCAGTAAACTTCCTTCATACAAATTCCCACTTCAGATTCTATTTCCTGGGAAAACATACCTATGGCAACATCTCAGCTGTACTCTTCTGGACTTGGATCTTGGAAGAATTTATCAATTTAGGAATTCTTGGCAGGTAGTTTATAATAAGGATGATGAAAATAATAATAGCAATGATAACTATAAATAGCATTTTTACTATTTTTACTAGGACTGGTTAATTTTCCTCTGAATCAGCACCACGTTATTTATTTCTCACTTCAGCCCTGTGAAATGTTATTATTCCCATTTTCAGACAAAGAAAGGTTAAGGAAGTGTAAGTAACTTGCACAAGTATATACAGCAAGAAAGTGGCTAGAAATAAGATACAAACCCATAATTTATGTATAATGTGATGATTTCACTAGTTTAACTCTCTTAAAAACATTTAGTTGCAAGCTCTTGAGGAGAGCTTCACCTCTCATTCTTAAGGTATTGATCACATTAAGAAACAAACACTTTTCAGTAAGAAACTTCCTTTGAAGAGATTCAAACCTTATGGGAAGTAATACCAGAGAGGAGTTTAAATCCTGGCATTTGTGCAGATGACACCTACTGATATTAGCTAAGAACATGTAGCATTCCTTTGGTCTCCCACATTTTCTTCAGAAAACAGTCATATGATTTTGGAGAATATCATAGGATTATGATCAACAGGCAACGTAAAGCCAGTTTAACACAACTCAGGCTTCCAGTAACATGGTAGTGGTTAACCATGGAAAGATTCTGGTTTTCAAAGACAAAAGACTTGGTATTTCTGAGGAAGCTGGATTTCTTTTCAGTAATTAATATTTATTTCCTAAAATGGGATGGGGTGGGAGTAGGGTAAATTGGAAACAAGAAGGATAGGAAGCAGGAAAGGAATTGAATGGAGCAGGAAGTATAGGAAAGTGTTTAGGGTAAATGACTTATGAAGCAAATAGTATTTATACCACTACAATAATATCCAAGGTAATTATTATTATAAGGTCAATCACAAGATTAATAACATTGATTATAATATGTAACAAATCCACTCTGTCATTGCATATGGTGCTTGGTTTGAAGTTCTACTTCTACTGGTCTAGTAAAAGCCATTGGTTACCAGGATGACAAAAAAAAATACCTTATTTGGATATTTTAAATTTTCCTTAATGCCTTATTTTAAACTGTTTTAAGCATGAGAAAATCTGCCAAAAATTTTTATGGAGCCCATTTTTAAAAACTGAATCAATAAGAGCTTTCAAACCTGCTTGAATCACAACAGGGTGACATGCTGGAAGGTAAAGAAGTGACAAAGGGAATGTCTTCCACACATTTTAGGTCAGAGAACTACACATGTTTTGTAGCCTAAAACTACCTATTTATGTGACTGCCATGCCACTTGAAAGTCTCACTGTACCTTTAATTTTGAGAATACAGTCAAAAGAAAAGAAAGATGAATAATTTGTAAGGATCTCTGAGTTTGCTTTTGAAGCTCAAAAAGAATAAGTATTCATCATTTCAGTGGTTAAAAAAAGATCAAAGGAAAACTAATTAATCCCCATGCAAATGAAATTGCAACATTTTAGAGCTAGAAATAGCTTTATGAACCTTTTAAAGGAAATACAGCCATATTTGTGACCACATGACAAGGTAAACATAAAATATTTCGTTTAGCAGTAGAACCTCAAGTCTTTTTTCATCAGTCACTGTCATTATCCTATGTCTGAAGGAAAAAAATCCATGCTATGATACAAAGCCTAAGTCAGGATATTAATAATGCAGCAAATCCTGGCTCCTCATTCGATAAACAAACTGATCATATCAGAAATTTATGAGAAGAAAGAGAAATACACTACCTTCTAATGGCCCCCTGCCTGTCTAATTACTGCTTGGTTATATAGTATCTGAAAATTAGCATACATATAGGTCATACCTCAAAGCAGAAATATTATACTCCATCAAATATTCCACATGCTAATATAAATACCAAAGTAGATTTACCATGCTGGGCTCTTTTCAAGCTCTCAAAATTATATAAAGACTCTAACTTAGATTTTATGTATGTTATAAAGCATACTTTATTCTAAAATTGATTATTTTTTTATTTTTTTGACATAGCTCAAGTAGATTTGCTTCAATTAATTCATTAATAAAACATATATTGAACACTATGTACATATAACTGTACTAAGTATTATAGAAAATGTAAAAATGAATAAGATTTCATTCATTTCATAAGATTTCATTAAACTCTAAGTTTAATAAACTTAGAGTATAGTTCAGTGATTTAATATATTCAGTAGAGCTCTTAAGTTTTCATAAAATGGAGAGGTTCTTCTGGGTGGTTACCTTGGGAGAATGGAGGGGGAAGGTTGAAGAAGTTCATGTTTTCTAAAAATTATCTCCCCTTTATTCATATCCATATTTTTTAACCTGATTTAAAGTTTATGAGTAAGTTTTTTGTCTGATAAAATGATTTTTTTATGTTTTGGTTTAGAAAAAGTTTAAAAATCAGTGGATGAGTTAAAAAAAAGAGCTGGGTACATTTCTATGGCTTATTCATTTATTCAACCTTCAACAAATATTTATTGAGTTCCTCCAGATCCTACAGACACTGAAAGACTATGAGAGAATGCTATGAACAATTTTATGCCAATGAATTTAACAACTTACATGGAAACATACAGATTCCTTGAAAAACAAAGTTACCAAAACTGACAAAAGAGGAAATAAAAAATCCAAATACCCCTATATTTATTTTAAAACTTGAATTTGTAATTAAAATTTTTCAGACACACACAAAAAATGTTTAGGCCGTAATATCTTTAGAAGTGAATTCTGTTCAATGTTTGGAAAAGAAATAATGCTCATGATACAAAATACTGTCAGAAAATAGAGAGTAGGTCCCTGAATCTCTGATTCTAAAATATAACAAATACATAAATACATTATAAGAAAACCAAATTACAGCCAATATCCCTCATGAACATAAACATAAAATTCTTAACAAAATATAGCCAATAGTTTAGTAATTTATACAAAGAATAATACAGCAAGACTATGTAGAGTTTATTTCAGCAATATAAGATTATCTGTTCATTGAAAACCTATTAATTCCATCTGCATATTAATAGAATAAGGCAGAAAATTTATATGATCATATCATCTCAATAAATGCAGTAAATGCATGCAAAATAATTCAATATCTATCTATGGAAATAATTTTTAGCAAACTAGTAATAGAAGGAAATGTCCTTTAACTGATGAAGGATACCTATGAAAAACCAAAATCTAACATTATTCTTAAGGGTAAAGCATTAAAAGCTTTTAAGCCAAAGATTGAAAACAATGCAAATATTTCCATTTCTTCCACTATTCAACATTGTATTAGATACCATGAAAAGCAATAAAAAGCACTGAACAAAACAAGTAAATACACTTCTCTTATAAAATTCATATGCTTTGATATATATAACAAATTATGATCTTCAATAAAAGTACCAGAATGTATCTAGTTATTTTAGTTAAGGTTCTGCTATAGTCTGAATGTTTATGACTCCCCGATTTCATATGCTAAAGTCTTAACCCCCAAGATGAGGGTATTAGGAGGTGGGGGCTTTGAGAGGTGTTTAGGTCATGAAGAGAAATCCCTCATTCCTCCTACCATGTGAGAACACAGAGGAAAGACACCATGTCTGAACCAGAAAGTGTGCCCTTAACAGACATCAAATCTACTAGTGCCTTGATCTTGGAATTCATAGCCTCCAGAACTATGAGAAATAAGTTTTTGTTGTTTATAAGCCATCCAGGTTAAGGTATTTTGTTATAGCAGCCTAAAGAAACTAATAAGACAGGTACTACCTGGATAGCTTATTTATTACCATTTGACTTAAATATAAATATGCCTCAGACTGATACCACATAGCTAATTTCCTAGTGACATCATTACAAATGGAAACTGAAAAATATTCAACAGGTCAGATGTGTGCCATAATCACAAGCCTTCTAGATCACCAATTTGTCCTCCATGTGCTATTGAATTAAAAAACAAACAAACAAACAAATAAAAAATGCCTCCTATATTTCTGAACTTAACTGTTCTTCATAAGCACATATTTCATATCTGAGAATAATAAAGTGCACATCCATACCAACTCTGAAAAGAATGGGATGCCTATTCAAAATGCAAGCTCATGGAAAATAGGCACATCTATGATGACGCTATGGTGAAGTGCAAAGATCCAATTACCACATAGTACGATCAAGCCTGCATTAATTCGTTTATACCTCTCTCAGGCTGCACATGCAGCATTTTAGAGTATAATTGGCATGGAAGGCAGGATAAACTATGCACAACAAATTGGGTGTGAAACAATGTTCATTAAGATCATCCTCATTCCACAAAAGTGTTGTTTGGAAGTTTTTTGAAAACATCTAGGGGTTTGAAGCCTTCTTTAATTGATTTGAGTGCAGTCTCTCAGCTGATTTTTCTGACAGTTGTTTGAATACGATTTGATGCTTTTCCTGAAAATGCTACTCGTTGGAATATGCCTCTTTCATATCCTAAGAGCATGGCTTTACAATTAAGGCTGTTTAAGAAGATGATGAATTAGTCTTTTGAAAACTGAGGTCATTCAAATCAGATGATCTCATTAATCTTGGATACAAATTACAATGGGAGATCAACAGAAGCTTTGAAACAAATTAGCTATGTTCCATTTATCTAAAAATACTGTTAAAAGAAATCTGATTTCATAGATGATCAATAGTAATTCCCATCTAGTGTTAAATATTATTGTTTAAAAAGTAATGTCCTCTAGGAAGAAACTCTGTAGTCCTTATATTCTGAATGGACTCGTTTGTCCTCCTCTAGCTGTCAGAGTACTAAACATTTATTTGAATGACTTATTTCAATTTTTGTTTGCTTGGTTCTTATTATCAAAGAACTTTAATCTCCTTAATGAGCTGCCATAGACCTTCTTTTATGTATTAGTCCCTAGTTCAGGCCCTGCCTCATAGTATGCACTCATATATTATTATGGAAGAAAGGAGGGATATAAGGAAAGGAAGGAAGAAGGAAGACAGGATGGAAAAAGGGAAAATTAAGGTTTGAACTAGCCTGATTTAATAATAAAAGATGTTTAGTTCATTAAAAGGGTCTAATACAATTTTTTCTAAACTTGCTTGCTCAAGGCAATCTCTTGGGGGTGCCTACCAAAATAATCAAACTTTCAACTTTACAAGACAATTTCCATCAGCATATAAGCATATGATTATATCTCTCATATTAAAAAAAAAAAGAAGAAAAACATCTTTATCCCTTTCTTTTTGTCTTCTCCTTTCCCCTTTCTTCTATGTTATATTATCAAACATGTTACATGGCTTCCCCAAGGCAATACACACAAGATGTGAGGGAAGGCTAAACACTAGAACTAGGTCTTGTCTCCTCAAGCTCTTTTATTGCTCTAAGCACAGATGGAACACCACAACAGGACATGACCATACAATAAGATCATCTCTGGCACTCAGCCACATTCCTGCCTGCAAGGTTTACTCTGAGCATCCTTCCTAGTCAGACTGTAAATCCCAAAGTGCTCTGTTTCACAAGTCTCAGCTTCCATGTGGTGAGACTAATCTGAAGGGACAGACCAACCTTTCTCTCAATCAAGATGTGTGCAGTGTGCTGACATAAACATAAAGGGTCTTGGCTCTCCATGACTACAGAAAAAAGCACTCATTCCTGAGCTAGGCAGTGGAGACTCATCTTAGTTAGGTACCAAGCTATAGCTCCACTACCACCTTCTCCAGCTCCCAAACCAATGCCTTGTACACAGCCTTCCTTCCCAAGATGACTGCCTCATTGACTAGTCTTTTCTTCAGTTCCTTTGAACCCTGGGAGACTGCACCCTCAAGCAACCCTCAATAGTCATCAATGCAATACACCTCCACATTGAGTTTCACTGAGTATAAAGGAAGGGTATCTAAGGAAGAATAAGGATCTCCCCAGGGCCTCTATGTACTCTAAAAGCATCTGACACAGGGGCCTTCACTTAATTCACCATTTATCCGCCCGTATATTCACCAAATATTTCCTGGACTTGTGCCAGGCACCTCTGGACATGCCTTCTTATAATCACACCAATTAATGCATCATTTCCTTTATGTTCTTTGCAATCAACATCCTCAAATAAGTTGGCCATACTTCCTCTCTCTCTCTCTCTCTCTCTCTCTCTCTCTCTCTCTCTCTCTCTCTCTCTCTCTCCTTCCCTCTCTTCCTTTATTTCCCTCCCACCCCCCTCCTGTTCTTTTATAAAACTGATTTATTCTGGCTTCAACCACCATCATTCTGGTGACATTGTTTTCTTAAGAGTCCTTAACATCCATGTTGTTAAACCCACTGTAAAATTCAAGTCTTTTTTCATTTCTGACCTATTAGCAGCATTTAATACAGCTGATCATTCTCCCTCAATATATTTAACTCACTTTGATTACAGGACACTATTGTCTTGTTTTAGTTTCCCTCCTATCTTATTGATCATTCCTTCCTGGACTCCTTTATGCTCTTTCCTCTTCTGCCTAGTCCCTTAATGTTGAAATGAATCATGTGTCAGTATGTGTCCTTGCCTTCATTTTTATGCCCTACTTTATGGATTTAATCTAGTCACATGGTATTTAATGTTTTCTACATGTTAACAGCTCCAAAAATTATCTCCCCTATAAAAAAATAAAAATGACTCTGCATCACAACTGTCTCCACTCAGGTCCTAATTATTTTACTGCAGTCCAGGAACTTCAATTGCCAATGTCTGCATCTTCTCACCAATCTCTGGCCTCGAATTCTGCTCTGTCTGTACCTACAGCAGGCCAAATTGCCTAAGAATGAATATTCCCTGAAAGGAAGCCTCAGTTAACTACCTTACAGACCTTATAGTAGGAGATGGTCTACAAATATCCAAGTTTTATCATTCTTCTGGTTGGATACTCTGAAATATATATTTTGCATTGGCTCCTAGAGATTTTAGTAGTGTAGGGGCAAAGGGGAGAAGTTCTCCATGGCTTTCTGAAGTTTCTATGAAAAACCAATTCACAAAATACAGATTAACTGGAGAAAAGGCACTCAAATTTACATAATTTGTACACACAGGAGCCTACAGAATGAAGACCCAAAGATACAAGGGAAATTGTCCATTTTTGTGGCTTAGGTTTTTTTTTTTTTTTTTTTTTTTTTGAGACAGAGTCTCACTTTGTTGCCCAGGCTAGAGTGAGTGCCGTGGCGTCAGCCTAGCTCACAGCAACCTCAAACTCCTGGGCTCGAGCGATCCTTCTGCCTCAGCCTCCCGGGTAGCTGGGACTACAGGCATGCGCCACCATGCCCGGCTAATTTTTTATATATATATCAGTTGGCCAATTAATTTCTTTGTATTTATAGTAGAGACGGGGTCTCACTCTTGCTCAGGCTGGTTTTGAACTCCTGACCTTGAGCAATCCGCCCGCCTCGGCCTCCCAAGAGCTAGGATTACAGGCGTGAGCCACAGCGCCCGGCCTGTGGCTTAGGTTTAACAAAGATTAGATAGCTGTGTAGAAATATAACTGGATAAAAAAGGGTATGATGTACTGTTAACAGACTGAGTAGGGAAACCCAGCAAGGCCTGTCAGTCTAGATTCTTCTTGTCCTCTCTGAATATGCATACTTTCTTTCTAGGTATGGAGCAGGTCTCTCTCTGGAATAGGGGGTCTTATGACCTACAGTCAAACAAGGTAGGTTAGATAATTTCTTTATGGCCAGTATTTACAGTATATAGATAGGGAGAGGAAAAGTTAGAGTAATATTGTTTGGTTTTATGGCAGCTTCAGAAAAAAAGGGTTCTAGTTTCTATGACCTGCCTTGGAAAAGATGGCTCCTGCCTTGAAAAAGAGACTCTAGTTTCTATGGCTAGCCTTGGGGGAGAATGAAACTCAAAGATAGCACAGAAGTATGAGGTCAGAGAAAAAGTTTTGCTTCTGAAGCTGCTTATGAGGCCTTCAATTTGGTATTCTTTTCTGACCCCAACACTAGCATCAAGTCCTAGTTGCTCATAATATTAATTTGCCTGATAACTTACATTTTATTGGCCATCTTCCCTTCCTGTTCTCACTTCTCCACTTCCTTTCCAGGCCAACAATCTTGGTGGCCAGGATCTATGAAGGTCACATAAAAGAAAATATTTTTATGGTAATTAAGTCCATATATATAAAATTGATATATATAAGGTTCAGTAGATACTTTTAAATGGTATACCTTTCATTTTAGAATAGTGAATATTTGGGTACTTTCGGCAAAAATCTTAAGTTCAAATATGAAATTCTACTTCTGTGTTTAAATATATGAAATGCTAAATTGGTACCTAGAGTTTGTTTTGCTGTTTGGTGATGTTTTGCTTTTAAGAAATAGCATTGGTAATTTACTGGTAGGAATATAGATACTTTATAATGAATTGGCATGTTGGCTTAGTAAAGCTTAAGCTATAGAGATCAATTAAGGTATTGCTATTCTGTCTTACAGAAACAAAAACAGTATGATGTAACCAAAATGATACCCAGTTAAAAAAGATAAGCTGACAAATCAGGTAGTTGATTATGTTTTCTGTTTTCATCAACAATCACTGGCCCATTTACCCTCAGAGTTCTCTAGTTGACTTTTTCTTTTTAATCAAAGCTTCATCTGTAGAAATCACCTGTAATCATCTTTCCTAACTTCTCATCCAATCTCTGACTTTTCTTTACAGGATTCCCAAAAGTTGCAACCCCAGCCCATTAAGAGCACCTCTAGGGACTCAAGGATGCACTTTTCTTGGAAGCAATAAATGCTAATGGTGTGAGGAAAAGAATGTGAGCCTTGCTTTCATCATACCTACATTCAATTATTTGCATAGATCATTGTGGGCTCTGGATGACAGTGGAAAAACCAAAAACCAAAAATAAACCTCAATAGCTATAAAGTCAGGTTCTTGAATCTCACTTTCTTTGACCATAAAATGAAGGCAAATTGTTCCATGTGGAATGTTAGGAAGAATGCAATATATGTAACATAGGCCTGATAGAAGATATCCAGTAAGTGGTAGATTACTCATTTCTGCATCTTCTGCATATCACTTGTACAACTGAGGACATTTTCCTTTTCATTATTTAATAAGCCCTAGGTCACAGTGCTGCTTGTTAGAAATCTACTTCCTATGTCAGACAACCATTTGCTTTTCCTAAATAATCATTGAATTTCTGCTTCCCATTTACTTTATAATTCATTGTAGTTTCTGAATCTTGAACTACCAAAAACTGTAAAGTTTTAAGTTCCATCAGGAGCTATTATATGTCTTCTATAGTTACTGCATTTATTTTTCTATACTTAAACTGCAGTGATAGCAACAAGCCTTTTTGTTGCTATTATTAGTCAACCACTTCAAACCTTTATTAGAAGTGTTGAGATGTAATAAATGGTATTAAAATTGTATTAATATATGATTCTCTAAAGTTAAGAATCATTACTTAAGACTTAAAAAGATAATTTATTCCTCATTTACGTTAGGTTTATCTTCGCATTCTCCTTAATAAAGGCTTTCACTGGGCAGAATAAAAGGGAAAATATGATTATGAGACAGGTTATCTTATTAGTTTTCATGTCTTTTATGAATATTTCCTATATAAGCTAAAAATACTTTCTTGTATTAAAGCAATCTTTAAAAGACACATAACTTGCAATATCTTTAGTCTAATTTGAGTTACAGCAATCCTACAGATACTATGATTGTTTTCTTAAAGTCTCATAGCAATTTTATTTTCAAAAATGTATTGCCTGTTTGGTACAAATTAATGAAATATTAGGTCAGACACGATGACTGAATTAAGAGGATCTTTTCTTTCTATATGCTTCCAGGCAAGTGTTGGCTCTGGCCTATATACTAGGTATTATTTTCACAATTCTCTCTAACTGCAGTTTAGTTTGTCTGGAACTTACTAACAGCCTGAAGACTTGCTTTTCCTGTCAGGTAAAACTAAATTCCCTTCATCCATCATTAAAGATGTTTATCAAGATGCTGCAGGTGAATTAGTATAAATCTTATAATCCAATGTAGCCCAGCTGGATACCTTAGCTGGAATGAGTTCTTGAAATTAAGAAGCTTAGTGACGATGATAAGGAAAGAAATGTGCATTCTTGTTTTCCCTAGATTCAAAAGAAAAAAAAAAAAAAAAAGAAAATCCACCTTAACCCTCCATCCCCAAAAGAGTCTTGGTAAGCAAACATCTGAAAAGGAAATAATTATACTGCAATTGGTGCAACAATTGTCAACCATGACTGCAGTAACTATCATTTATGATCCTGGATAATACCTCTTATTTTCCTTATGTCTTAATGTACACTGGGATGAAATATACTCACTTTTTTTCTTTAATTCTTTTGGAATGGTTGATGTTTGGCTAGGTTTGAATGTTGCTAGTCCTTCTAAAGAAATCTGAAAATATCTCTTTAAGTAGGTGTTGTTTCACTATTAGACTATAATAAAATGTCAAAGGAACTACAAAGTAGAAAATTTAATTTCCCATGGGTCTCAAACTAGAACTTAATTTTGATTACAAAGATAGATGAACAAACATTCCATGATGTTTATATGATTTCAAAAGGCATTGATTATAGGCATATCCAAAGACTAATTTCTCATCCATGTATGTGCTAGAATGTAATGCCCAACTTTGTCAAAACTAGGATGCGAAATTCAGATTGGGAGAAGAAGAATTTCAAGACAGAAACGAATGTCTGTGAGTCATTACTTTTTGAGTATAGAACAAGAAATTAATAATCATATAATATTTTAATCTTTATTCAGTGAATAAAGGAGCTTTAAAAGTACATATTTGCTTTGTTATTCTTCTCTTTATATGAACAATTTTGAATCCCTTCTGATATTCTAATTTTTCTTCTTTGATACTAAAATATATCTGCTGGTTGAAATGAGTTATAAAAACCTAGTTAAATTAATCAATTCTATCTCTTTACTGCTTTTAGAAAAAAAAAGTTCAGGAATATAATATGGAATTATGGGAAAGTATGGAATTTTGCAATGTTTGATTATAATTGTTTGTTAATAATTATACCCCACTCTAAATTAAATTCAAGAAGGAGGAATCATACTTTTAAAAAACTTACTTTAAAATGTTCATAATAAATATACTTTCTCAGGAATAAGTTACTGCTTCATTCAGCATCACATTTAGCTCAGAACTTCCTGACAAATGAGGAAAAGTGATATTTCTTAGATGATCTACTTAATGTCCAATAAAATGACCTGTTTACATTCTTCTGCCACCAAAATTTAGGGTAAGTTTATTAAATAAATTATTACTTATATAAGACTTTGAGTAATACCATGGACAATTCATTTTTAATTTGAAACATTTCTATTAAAGAGTATAAGTTCTGTTCTCATGATTTAAATATGAATTTCACACAATCTTTGTGGGCAAGGAACTAGGAATCTAAGAGGGAAGACAAAGAGATCATGCTGAAAGAAAAGGACAATGATAGAAGTATGCATAGAACATTATGGGAATGGAAAATAGGAGTAAAAAAGCTTCATGACACTGTCCCTGAGATGAGTTTAAAAAGATATAAAAGTAGGGAAACACAGTGAGGGTTGATTGCAGGTTTGGGGCAAGAGACAAGGGGAATAAAGGGAGATAGCTTTCCCAGAGAAGAGATTACATGAGTAAAGGCTAGAAACAAAGCACATTGTTATGACTATTTGTATTTCCTCATCTGGAAAGTGATATGTCATGTTTCTTGCCCATTTTTCTATTGACTGGCTTAATTTGTATTGAATTAAAGGAAGTCTTTTCCTGGAAATGAAAACATTTCATCTGGTTTTACATGCTGCAAAATTTCTTTTTCATATAGAATTTTTCATTTTTATACATCAAATTTATCAATTTTTCCCTTATGGCTTTTTTTATTAAAAATAATCTTCTTTTCCTCAAAATAATAAACATATACTGCTATCATTATGTTTTATATTTTTGCTTTATTTTTAGTCATTTAAGCAATTCTTGATAAAGCACAGGAAACACTTTCAAAGGATACTATTACGGGTTGAATTTTTTTCCCCCAAGAAAATATATATGAAAGCCCTAAGCCCTTCATACCTCAGAATGTGACTTTATTTAGAAGATCCTTGCAGATCATATTATTTAAAATAATTAGTTTTTTTTAAAAATAATGAGGTTATACTAGAGTGGGATGAGCCCCTGATCTATCATGACTGGTTGTCTTTATAAAAAAGAATGGCAAGTGAAGAGACAAAAACAAAGAGGATGAATGCAACATGAAGACATGGGGTTGGCATGATACATTTATATAAGCCAAGGAAAGCTAAGAGTTGCCAACAAACCATCAGAAACTAGAAAGAGGAAAGGAAATATTCCGATACAGGTATAACCCTCCTCTTTCAACACTTTCAGGGCCATTGCCCTTTATATTTAACTTCTAATGACTTAGTAAAGACTCTGTGATTCTGCTCCTATCTCTTCCTATGTCTTCATCTTGCAGACCTTCCCTCTCACATTCTACAGTCTTCACTGAATTTCTTTTAGTTTTTAACTATGTTATATTCTGTCACATATCACAGTCTTCCCATGTGTTATTTCTTCTTATGGACATTTTCTCTTCTCCCTCATTAATTTGGCTGATTTATAATATATGCATTCCATGACTATCCCTTACACACACATGTGCTCATGCACACACACAGTCCTCCAAGATAGAAGTTATTTTGTTCTGAGCTCCTCTAGCAACATCTACTATGTCTAGCATATAATTTACTATGCTGTATTTATAAATGTGTGTTTCCTCCAATAGAAAGTAAATTTCAGAAAATTAAGAATTGTGTTTTATTCCCCATTACCTATTGAATACCTATAAAAGTGCCTGTTCCATAGCAGACATCAAAAAATATTAAATGAAAGAACAAACAGAGAAGAGGTGCATAAATACATTCCATGGACAACTATCTTAAATAACAGATGGCTTATGTAAGGTTTCAACCAATAATAAATAATAATAAATAAATAATAAATAATGAAATGCATAGATAGGTTCACCCACAAATCTCTAAACACCTTGCCGTATTTCTAATCTACTAAAGACGTAGGATTCTATATTGCTAATCAAAAAACACTTCATATGCTTTAAACATAATACTTAGTTATGGCAGAAAATCTAGTTGTGAAATTTTGCCCTGATATAAGAAATACCCTACTTGTTCATGACAGGGGGTTATAGATGTGTCTATGAATAATACTAAAGCTTATTTTCTTATTCAAGAGCTCTGAATTTTCTTTAATATCTTGGCAGAGATTCAGCTTAGATGATATATTCATGTACCATAAAGTGTAGAAAATATAATTTGTGTATAACTAAAAATTTTAAGACATGCTATCAAAAGGCCAATTTATGAATGGTTGAAACTGAATATGGTACCATTATAATGTGTGATTTGGGGAACTATGTTTATTTACAGGCTCAACTGATGTTCAAAGATTACTGTGAATTCTTTGAAGAAAGGGATCATGCTTTAATTATAATCTGTTGGAAAACAGGAGATCAATCAACATTTACATAATAAAAGAAGGAAACACAGCATTACAGAAACAGAAGCACATACACATACAAAGACTACTAAATCTTGCACCAGGATCATAAAACAAAGGCATTATATTAAGAGTTGTTCACCTTTCGGTCAGAACCATCATCTTCCAATAATTAGCAGAAATGACCAGCACAAAGGGAAAGAGGAGAGGCACCCAATATATGTTCTCTAGGCCTCTTAGAAAACATGGAACTATTCCTTTGGCCACATATGCCTGAATTTACAAGAAAGGTGATATTGTAGACACCAAGGGAATGGGTATTATTCTAAAAGGAACGCCCCACAAATGTTAGCATAGCAAAACTGGAAGAGTCTACAGTGTTACCCAGTATGCTGTTGGCATTGTTGTAAACAATAAAGTTAAGGGCAAGATTCTTGCCAAAAGGATTAATGTGGATATTGAGCACATTAAGCACTCTAATAGCCAAGATAGCTTCTTAAATCATGTGAAGTAAAACGATCAGAAAAAGAAGGAAGGCAAAGATAAGGCAAGTGGGTTCAACTGAAGTGCCAGCCTGCTCCACCCAAAATAGCACACTGTGAGAACCTGAGCTGTTAAAACCTATCCCCTATGAATTCATGGCATTATACGCATTAAAAAAAAAAGACGTCTAGATTGTAAAAATATTTCTCTTCATTGAGTAGAAGTGTGGTGTCCCCTTCCCCAAAGAAATATTTAAAGTAAATTTTAATTATGCTCCCTACCTCCCCCAAAAAGGAGTTGGTAACACAGATGTGTGCATTCTTAGCCAATCCACCTAGGGTTAATATGCTTTAATGTAAACTTAATTCTAAGAAAGCCAAAAGTTCCAAACACACTTTTCTTTGCTAAACAGCTTCTTATTGCATGGAAATGTGATAGAAATGTCTTAGAGTTCACCTCCACGTCTGAGCACATAGAAAATTATATTTCCCTGAACCCACACATTTAGGTGGAGCTATATAACTATTTTTAGCCAATGGCTTGTAAACAAATATAATGTATGTCACTTGCAGATTAAATGTTTGATTTCAGTGAGAGATTTTAAGTGTGTTCTTTCCCTGCTGCATCAAGGAGTTCCCAGGATGTAGAAGATACAGCTAATGATGGTAGAGATTCTGTTAGTCTGCATTGCTGAATGATGTCATGGGGGGATATTTGTCCATACCTACACAGACTTTGACAAGAGATAAGCCTTTTGTTATTTTAAGTCCCTGAGATTTGGGATTCTTTGTTATCACAGAATAAGCTAAACTATCTGGATTAATAGAGCACAAACTTTCAATTACCAAAGGTATTTGAATTGCCCAAATGCACTAATAAACTTAACAAGGAAGAAAAGTTTTCAGAAATCTGAAAGTACTTCAGTTTCACCTTTCAAAGAATACATCATGGGAAGAGTCTTTGTCTAGACTCTTCTTGAGAATAAAGTGACTCAATGTCTATATAAGTCTTTAATTACCTTGATATTTAACAGATGAAATAAAGAAGTTAATATAGACAATGTAGTCTTAAGCATATATCCCAGGGAAGTATAAAAATTGGTTGCCAGTAGCCGTGACCTTTAACTAACAGAAGAATGGAATAGCACTGGTCACCTTAGGGATTTAATGTGGTTGTTTAAGAAAAAGATTGCCTGTTGAAGGTGGCCTTTGGCAGATATTGCTGTATTTATGCTGTCAGCGATTCAGCCAAGACTGTGACTTTATGGTCCAGAAAAAGTAGACCAGGTTCAAATGACCTACTGCAAGTTTTTACTAAAGAAAATCATAAGATGCTATTGTCAGTAGTTTAAAACTTCAGGCTGGAGGAAACTTTAATTTCTTTCTTTTTTTTTTCTTAGATTAAAATGCTTTGATCTAAAGAATACCTTGTTCAAAGTCAGAGGCTGATCCAAGACAACAACCCAGGTCTCCAAATTCCCAGGCCAGTACACTCAAATAAATATTTAAGAAACAATGATAATTATATACATTTTTTTTAAAAAAGTCTGAGTAATGATATCCTAGTCTTAATTTTCTCTTTTTAATTCATACATGTGAGGAAACTTGATCTGGCAAGATAACTGTATACCTCTACCACAAACAGCCTAACCAAGCCTAAAAAAGCTGCATCATCCATATCCATTGGTAGCTCTAGAGAAAATAAAAGTATATTACACTCAAAAGGGAATGGCAAATAAAAATATAAATGGTCTACCTAACTCTCACTCATCCCTTAGGTCTCAGGTGAAATGACCACTGCCTCAGGATAGCCATCCCAGTCCTCCATAGTTTGCAGAGCTCATTTTATGGACATGCAACCTTTACAGTTTCACGGAGTCCTGTGCATGCTCCTCAGTCACCATCTTCAAATTCTTAATAATTTTTTAATAAGAGGCCCTAAATTCTCATTTTGCATGGGACCTTTCAAATTGCTATGTATCCAGTACTGGTAATGTGTTTATTCCCTCTCATGTTGACACTCATATTGTATTTCTTTGTATTTCTCCTTTATAACATGATTGTATTTAATTATGTTAAGACCTTGTTTGCTATTTCCTTCTACTCTTATAGTGTAAGCTCTACCAAAAAAAAAAAAAAAAGAAAGAAAGAAAAAATAAAAAGAAATAGGCTTTATCTTTTTCATCATTTTTATCTATACTGCTTAGTGGAGTTGCTGAATTAAAACAGCTTTCATAAAAATGCTTTGATAAGTAGATGGATAAATAAACTAATGGATTAACTTGAGTAAATAGATAAATAAATCTGAGGAAAATTTGGGATTTGAGCAGAATGGTGAGCATCCTATAATTTTGGGAGGAGGTGCAGAAAAATTAAGGTAGATTATATATAGAGAGGGAGTATAGTACAGTTCTGAGTTCTGAAAGCCAGGCAAAAAATTGGACACCTGTCACATGTGGAAATAAAGAAGTTGTCATGAACTTTTGAGGCACAAAATGATAACATGTTTAGTGCTTATATTTCCAGGTTGAATTTTATATCCTTACACATTGTATTCCCCTGAATTTGTAGTAGGAATAAAATATCATAGGATATTTAAATATAGGGTAACAAATTCTATTCACTATCAACTATGTCACAGACTTTGTTTAATTTAATCCTCACAAAAAGCCTTTAAGGCCAACTCCAAACTTTTCAAATAAGGACACTGAGACTCCAAAAGTTAAAATAATTTTCCCAAGGTAATACCAGAATAGGAAGTTATGAAATTTGGAAACAGGTTTTCTGAAGAAAAACTTCTCAAAATCTTCCTACTATCTAAAGATGGTTCCTTAGCATCAGCCTTTGCCTTTTAAGTGAATATTTAACTTCTCAGTATAAACTAGCTCTATGTGACTACTGGAAGAAAATCAGATAGGTAAAATATCTTTAGGACCAGCTACGTATTTCACTGAGTACATTTTCTAGATGAACTAAATTTCAAACAGTCTAAAGACAGCTTGAAGCATGTCTTTAGAAAGTTTCACTTTCAGTTCAAGTCTTAGTAGGAAATAAGAAATTTGGAGACTAAGATTATTCTGACTGGGATATAACTCCAAGGTCTCCCAGCACTGCATAGCCCCTGGTGTCTCTGTTCAGATCTCAGGCACATGATAGCCACTCTTTTTGTGGAGTCTTGTCCCATGTATGTTCAGTGCAGCCCAGTGTTCCAGAAGTTCTCCTTCATGAAGTTATCTGGCAGTCCCACTCTAAACAGCTTTCTTCTCTATATACAATGTCTCACCCAAACCAGATGCTTAACCATCCTAGAACTCATCATCCTTGAACTTTACCTCAAAGAGACCCTTGTGTTCTACTTGGACTTCAAACCCTTATATTAAGAGCTAGAATAGCACTGTCCAAAAGAACCATGATGAGGAAAATGTTCTATTCTACAATGTCCAATATGGAAGCCATTAGTCACACATGGAGACTGGGCACTAGGAATGTGTATTATTTGACTGAGGAACTGGATTGATAATTTTACTTAACTTTAACTTTAATTACCACATATGGCTAGTGGCTACCATGTTGGACAGTTCA
The DNA here is from genome assembly GCF_040939455.1 of Microcebus murinus. Lineage (NCBI taxonomy): Eukaryota > Metazoa > Chordata > Mammalia > Primates > Cheirogaleidae > Microcebus > Microcebus murinus. Next base: position 29,003,349 of record NC_134107.1, read on the forward strand.
GGTCTAGAAAATGGCTCTAGGCAGAGAATAGACAAATGTGATGCTATTAACCATATTTACCCTGTCTCAAGGATCACATTACAGTGTGCCCTATTGGTAAATACCTAGAAAGAACTGCCTCATATGCTCTGTCTAGTTTTATAGTTTTTGACTGGAAAAAGACAAATTCAATACCAGTCATTCAATTATACCTAGGACTGTACTGGCTTTTACTTAACTGGAAAAATGTGAATTAATTCAGCTATATATACAATTCTGATTGCCTAGTAAAATCAGTAATAGAAAAATAATGGAATGGGCCAGTTCATATTCCTTTATATGCATTCTTCCGACTTGTAGTGTTTGACCTCTCCCATGTGCATTTAATCTTTTGTATGATACGGGGAAGAGTCTTACACTTCCTAGTGACTCCCACTTAGGCTGAAGAGTTTCTTCACAAAATGAGGCTTGACAAGGAACAAACAAAATCAAAATGAATAAATAAAACAAATTGCTACATAATCTTTTCACCTCCAGAACAAGAACCAAAGCAGCAATCTAGGTTGAAGCTGGTTCTATGACCTTCCTTTGTGGTCTCTTAGTTTCTTTACGATAAAGGCAAGCGCCTTTATCGTACCAATTGCAACCCAGAACTTAGTTACCGTAATTATACTGTGAGCAACTTAAGGGCAAGATTTTCATGTCTGTGGCCCTGGTCTCCAGCACAGTACTTAGTGTATAGTTTGGTATCAGTAAACATACGCTAAGTGAACAAATAAGAGAAACATTCATTCTCTCTGCCTTCAACTAAATTGATTAAAAAGAGCAGGAAGTTTTAAATTAAAGTCTTATTTTCTTCTCCAGTTTGTAAGAATGGAAGAAAATTGCAAAATGCCTACCACGGAAGGCATGACACAGAAATCACAGAAAAGAGAAGTTGTTCTCTAAGCTGATTGCTCAAAATTAGGCCCACAGAGTTCCAGACTTGACCTTCAACAGACTTACAGAATCTCATGCACAAAAGGCAACATCTCATTCACAGAATAATAAAGATGCACATTCCTTTCACCTGAGATCAAGCCTTCCCTAGAAAATTTTATTTTTTAGACCAAAAGCATGGGTGTGTGCTAAAGAAAGCTGTGTTAAAACAGTCAATTATTCTATTTTCTCATATTTGTATGTTGTTGCTCATTAAGTGTGTCAATTTATACAATGACCTAAACTCAGAGGGCATGCACAGCATTAATAAAATGTTTTATCTATTTTATAGTTAATTCCTCTACTTAATTTTCTTGCCATTACACATTTTGCTTAATTCAGTTGGATGCATGGTTTCTTCTTTAGGACTCCACAAAATGAGAGTCCCTCTGCAATTATAAGTAATCCTACAAATAAATGAATAAAGACTCAATTATGGAGTGTGTTAAATGTAAGCTACACCATGGCTGGGGATATATCCCTGTACAAATTCAGTGCATTGTGAAGAAAGATAGGAATGCAATATGAATTAGATTTTAACATGCTCACATAGAGAGCATTTTCCACATTTACACAACTTCCAAATGCAACAAGCTATCTTAAATATAAAATATTTTTATAAAAAAGATGCTTTTGATGCTGAAATTGTTTCTTTGCAAAAAAAAAAAAAGTCACTGCTGTGTTTGGCAGACTACTTCATTACTCAATCTATTTTGCCATTTGTGTTTTAAATTTACTATTAATACTCAAAGCAATGAACATGCACATAATTTTGTGCAATCTTTCATTTTCCTTCCTAGCAAAAGTTTTTGGAATTAATTCAAATATGTGTAAGTTGAAATACCAGTTTTCAAATAACAAATACATAAAAAGCTCCCTCTAAGATAAAGAGAAGGCAGATTCTATGATCATCATATATTATTCCCTCACTTTCTTTCTTTTCTGTCACTCATAACTTCTTTTTGTAATGTTAATGTTTACTGATGGAGTTAGTTGCCTAAACTTGACTGGAGCTAACAGATTTTGCAAGCATATCTGATAAACAGGGATTAGTGTTTGAGTTGCCATGATCCAGGCAATTTACTGTTAGGTAACTATCTCTGTAAATAGATTAAATTCTATAATGCCTAAATATTTGGCAAAAGCTATTTCTAAGAAGATTAAGAAAAATAACAGAAAATATATCATACTGCAATTAATCAATTAGTTCTTAGGGAAAGGAAAAGCAAAGCAATCAGGTCAAATCAGTGGCAGTAATTGTGCAAGAGATAATTGCCTGGATGAGAAAATTGACTTTTGATTATAGAATAAAAAAATTGAAAGAATTGCATTTGACAGCTAAATATGTAGTTAACTTTATGGAGAGGGATCCCAGCGGATTGTGAATGTTTATTACTAATTCAAACACACTCATTCTCTTGACATCCTGCTCCCTCAAGAATACAAGTACATAATTAATATGATAGCAACACATTTTGTTTAGATGAGGGTTAAAAAAAAAAAAAGCATGGTTTTACATCTTGTCTTATTATCTGGCAGCCACACTAACTTGATAAATCCTTGGCAAAAGAGTGTTCATACCTCTCTAGCTTGATTGCCCCTATGCCTGTTCTTGATGAATTTATCTTCAACTGGGACACAAATAAATACAATTAGTCTTCAAAGAAAGGACAATCACAAGAAAGAAAAGAAAGGGAAACGAAAAAGGAAAGGAAAGGAAAGAAAAGGAGGAAAAACAGAAGAAGGAGAAGAGGAGGGGAGGGGAGGGAGGAGGAGAGGAGAGGAGGGGAGATTACATTAGCAACAAGGAATCCAATAAGGCCTTTTATTTGTTTGTATATTCCCCAGTTCATATTTATGATTAAATTTTAGAAAATTTAACTTTATTACTATTTTGGCAACCCTTGATTTCCATTTTATAACTTTTTACTTTTTCACTTTTACAAGTATATATATATATATATATATATATATATCTTGCTACATTGATAAAAATGCTCTCCTTGACTGAACTCTAGGCAGCCTTATGGGGCAGGTCCTTAAGAACCCAAGGTTACCAAGAATCCTGTCAAGTAAGTTTTAGCCAGAATCCCAGCTTGCCTCTGACATTTCCTCTGTAGAAGCACTCACTCCACTCCTTAGCTACAAATCCCCAACTTCCCTTGTTGTATTCAGAGTTGAGCATAGTCTCGTCCCCCTACTGCAAAACCCAACTGCAGTAGTCCCTATACCTATTCTCAATAGTCCTGCATAGTCTGCCTTACCATTTTAACAAGTGTTAGGATAATTTTTTTCTTTAACAAGATCATAAAGTGGATCTTCCTCCATAGGTATGGTGAAGGGAAACTAGTTGAGGGGAATCATCTTGTATTAGTATTCTTTGTCTTGTCTGAATGCCTGCAATCTATCTTGTGCCTCTTCAAGCTTATTCCTTTCTTACCACATGTCCTTCATGACATTTAAAATTAGGGTAATTTAACATAAAGGTTGTTGTTTAATATTTCATTATAAAATACATATTTGAACATTGTACATATTTTTAAATATATAAAAAATAGAAGGAAACAGAAACATCAAAGGACCAAAAACCTAAGTAAAACCTTCAGTGGGTCCTCTGCACATCTACCTTAGTGATCTTTCAAAAGGCAAATTTGATGAGAAACTTTATCTGCTGAGACCTCCTCCATGGATTTCTACAGCCTAGGGGACAAAGTCCACATTGTTTACCACAGCAAACTAAGTACTTCATAATCTGCTCCCTCGAAGTTTTTCTAAAAAGACTCAAAATTCTAATGCAGTTGTTCTCAAACTTAAGCATATATTAAAAACACTCCCACCTGAATCCCCCTGAGGTTTTACTTGTTTTTATACAAAACCCTGGTGACACATACTGAAATTATGACTGAACAGATCTAAGAAGAGTTCCCAAAATTTTCATTTTTAACACGCACACTGTGGGATTCCGGTACAGGTGGCTGCCAAGCCAGTCTGAGAAATATTTCTCTTGGCACCTAGTTTTCACAATTGGCCCTATTTTACTACTCTGTGGTTCACACATGCCACTTCTTCCGTTCAGCATGTATTACTCATCTTTTTCAAACAATATATTACTAATAAATCTTCAAAATTTAAGCACCGATAAAAATTATTTGAAGGTAGGAAGAACAACAACAAAAAGTTTTCTTTTGTCACATCAACCCATTTAAACTCCATAGTGTTTATTGTTCTTTCAGCTTTCAATTAAAAGCTGAGAATAAAAACAAAAGCAATGTTTCTACTCTGAACATCAATTTTTGAAAATAATCTATCTCCTTGAATTTACAGATCTCTTTTCATGGAGGCCCAATGCTATAGCCGGCATTATAGACAACAAAATAGTGGAAAATATTTATAGAAGAATATATTTAGAAGCCCATTATCAAAGATTAAGTTTGTTAGAGAAATATATATATATACATATATATATGTGTGTGTATATATATGGGCCAAGCTTTAGGTTATACATCTGTGTTATTCAGGGTTTTGAAGATAAATAAAACCCAAAGGATATGTATGCGTGTGTATGTGTGTGTGTATGTAAATAAATAAGTAGATAGAGACATACAGATATAAAGGTATGGACAGATACAGCTACAAAAAGAGAAATATTTTAAGGAATTGTCTCATGTAATTGTGCACGCTAAGTGCAAAATCTGCAGGATAGACCAGCAAGCTAGAAACCCAGTAAAAAATTTCAGTTCAGGTGCAAAGGCAGTGTGCAGGCAGAATTTCTTCTTGTTCAGGGAAAGTCAGTCTTAGCTCTCTCAAAGCCTTCAACTAATTAGATGAGGCCCACTCACATTATGGAAGGTAATCTGCTTACTCGAAATTTACTAATCTAAATGGTAACCTCATCTAAAAAATGCCTTTACAAAAAAAAAATCTAGAATAATGTTTGATCAAATAGCTGGGTAAAATGGCTCAGTCAAGTTGATCCAAAATAACCACTGCAGCATCAGAACAGAAATTTAGAATTCCCTGTGGATTGATTCATTCATTCATAAAAATTCACATCTATTAAAAGTGAGGCATAATAGATGTTATCCTTTATTTTAGACCAAAGTCATTAGAGATAAACCTGAAAAAGAACTTCAATAATACTTCATGGAGTTCTTAATGAGCTAACTATATGTTCTAGAGTTTAGAGAAGGAAGAAATTGACATATTAGGTGGACTTATCAAAAATTTCAGTCTATAAAAGTGGAAGAATGAATTAAAAATACAGAATTTCCTTCTAACATTTGAGAAGAGAAATGGTTAAAGACAAATAAAGCAAAAACAAGGTATCCAGCAATAGATAAAGAGAAAATTTAGATGCAACTAGAGAGCTGGATGATTATCTGAAATATTGTTTGATGGACCTTTTAACCATGTCTCCACCTCAGCCCCTACTTACCCAAAGTAGGAATAAAATGAAGACTAAATAAAACTTCTAGATAGGGAAAGGTAGACCAAGAGGATCAGGAGATAACCTTAAGAATAGCCAAGAAAACATTCATGCCAAGACCTCAATAAAAGAAGAAGAGAAATCAGAATTTGTCATCTTCCAGGACAGTATGATAACTTAAAATAACATTGCCAGATAAAATACAGGAAACCTGGTTAAATTTTATTTTTATTTTATTGATTTATTTTTAAATATATTTTATTTATTTATTTACTTTACAGACAAGGTCTCACTCTGTCTCCCAGGCTGGAGTGCTGTAGCACAATCATAGCTCACTGCATCCTGGAATTCCAAAACTAAAGTGATCCTCCTGCTTCAGCCTTCCAAGTAGCTAGGACTACAGGTATGCATCATTGCACTCAGCTAATTTTTAAATTTTTTATAGAGACATAGCCTTGTTATGCTGCCCAAGATGGTCTTGAACTCCTGGCTTCAAACTAGCCTTCCATTTCAGCCTCCCAAAGTACTAGGATTACTGATGTGATCCACTACACAAATTTTTATTTCACATTAACAATAAATATAAATATATATATACATATATGCACATATGTTAGTATATATATATTTCCTCAATATTGTAAAAGACATGTTTATACTAAATATAGACATACATATACATTGATTGATTGATTTTATGTTTACCTTATGTTAAAATTGAACTGTGTATTAACTGAATTAAATACACCATGTATTTTTATTGGCTAAATCTGGCAACTCTAAGTTGGGAGCATGAAATGATGGTCAAGGGAGTGAAATACATCCCTGGACAAGGGATGTAAAGAGTCCTGGAACAGGATTTGTCACAGGATCTATACTAGTTTTCTCCTTCTCACACTTTTATACCTATAAACCAGAGAAAAATGTTTGAAAAGCAATACCAAAAGTGCAAACTGTAGTTCAAAGTGCCAAAGACAAACTGATGTTTAAAAAAAAGAAAAAGAAAAGAAGTTAACATTCAATTAAGAAAAGCTCATTGAGATTACATCAGGGAAAACTAAAGATCTGGAGATGCCCATGATAAAGTTTGGTGAGAAAAAAAGATATGATATTGTAACCATACATACTAAACCTGGATGCTGAGATGACAAATGAGTTTGGCAGGGATTGGTGAAGGAGGGAGGAAAAGGAAAAAAAGAAGAAAGGAAAGAATGGGAAGAAGCAGAAGAGGGCAGAAGAAGTAAAGGAGGTAGAAAGAGGAAAGCAAGGGAGGAAGAGGGGAAATATAATGTGCAAATATAGAGAACTCAGGATTTTTTTGGGGGGGAGGAAGCCTAAGAAAAGGAAGCACACGTACTACAAGGGATTAAGATTCTAGAAGAACTTGAAAAGATGATATTTCAAATAAAAAAAATTCCATTTAAAAAGACATCAATGATGACTTGATTATAACAACAGAATTCCATCAAAAGTGAGATTGCTAAACTAAGGAAATATTCAAAGTTACATCATTACAAATGTAATAAACTAGAAAAGCTAAAAACAAACTGGCATGTCTGAAAATGCAATTAAAATGTTATGGATAGGCCGGGCGCGGTGGCTCACGCCTGTAATCCTAGCTCTCTGGGAGGCCGAGGCGGGCGGATTGCTCAAGGTCAGGAGTTCAAAACCAGCCTGAGCAAGAGCGAGACCCCGTCTCTACTATAAATAGAAAGAAATTAATTGGCCAACTGATATGTATATAAAAAATTAGCCGGGCATGGTGGCGCATGCCTGTAGTCCCAGCTACTCGGGAGGCTGAGGCAGAAGGATCGCTCGAGCCCAGGAGTTTGAGGTTGCTGTGAGCTAGGCTGACGCCAGGGCACTCACTCTAGCCTGGACAACAAAGCGAGACTCTGTCTCAAAAAAAAAAAAAAAAAAAATGTTATGGATAAAAGGTTTCAGGTGAACATGAAGTTTGCAGAGAAAACAAAGGTTAAAGAATTATTTAAAAGGTTATATATATGGAAGACAAAGGCCTGGGGGGGGGGGGTGTCTGTATATTGCAGGAAATTTTCCCTGAAATAAGGAATTTAGTGTGCACATCAAAAGAGCATGCAATGCAATAGGAAAAAAATGATGAACAACAATGAAACCTATACCAGGTAAGTTATCAAACTTCATAAAGTACATAAATCTTTAAGTATATAGGCAAGGAAAGCAAATTACTGACAAGAGAAAACAGACTGGCCTCAGACTTCTCTACAACCACATTCAATGATATAAGATACAAGAGTTATGAACACAAACTTCTGAGAGGAGAAAAAAAGTCTCATCCAGGAATATTCTACCCATACAACATATCAGTCAAATACAGACAGCAGACATATATCTCAAACCTGATAAAACCCTAGAAATATAGTACCCATGAATTTTTTTATATAAAACAAATTGATGTAATTCAGCTAACCAAGAGATGAATAAAAATAAAATGTAAGGAATAAAAATGTATAATAAAAGGGCTGGAAATGAACATTAAATCCAGTAAATGTTTTGCTATGACTGAACATCTGGGGAATTGTGGTTGCAGAACAGATGGTAAATTTTTATAAACTCTAACAGTTTAAAATATAACTGATAAATACTGAAAGATGTGGGATAGAGAAGTAGGAGAAAGTAGAAGAATGCTAATCACCCTTCTCCCAAAATAGAGAATTCATTGATGCTACCTCAAACTGAAAGATGTAGTTAAAAATCATAATGATCATAACCACTTAATAGAATTAATCTTTTTTTGAAAGAAAAATTAGCTAAGCTTCATTAATTTTTCCATTTTCAATGTTATTTCCTTTTTTCTGCCAAATTCAACTAAATTTAAACTTAACATTGCATTACAAAAAAGATTTCTATCTATACACATGTCCATGTCTCTATATGCATACATACAAAGAGACATATCTGTAAGGATATAAAACAAATATTAACAACAGTGAGATTTTGGACAACTTGTTGCTTTGCAATTTCATGTACAGCTTGAATTTTCTCTTATAATGATCCTATGTCATTTTAATAGGAAAAAAATTACAAAATTATAGTGACATATGAATTCATTTTATAGGTTGGTAGAAATACTTCTGGTGTTTGGTTTTGCTTTTTATTTTCTGTCTTTTTTTTTTTCATTTATCAATTCAAGTACTATAGAAAGATCTTGAGAGAAAATGTTTGTATCTGTTTCACTAAGGAAGTATTTTATCCTTATTGTAGCATACTCACTAGAACAAATGAATGAAAGATATTGTGGAATGAGAGAAAACAGTATTGAAATAACAATTTTGAGAAATAAATCTCTGATCTAGACTGTCTTATAATCAACTGTGTGGCTGTTCTTAATGTTCTCTTTCACACTTTTGAGCTTAGAGATCAAGGTTTAAGACACATAAATTGTTGCTTAATAAATACCTATTGAGTCGATCTGCTTAATAAATTCTAAGGCTTTTGCCTTACGGACAGGTTATTAGGCAATAGTCAACTAAATTCAATAAATTTTTATTAAGAGCTGTATTCTCTTCTAGGTGCTGTTCTTTTGTTCCTGAATATGTTCATAAACCAAATATTTAAAAGCCCAAAGAAAGAGGCAGGTAGGAAGGGCTCTGTGCCATATGAATTGAAGAACAGTATATAATCCCTATCATTTTTTGACATGATCTTTTATGATATATTTTTGACATTTCAAATAGCTCTTTACTTTTCTTGTTTTTTCCACATAAAGATTTCACATAAGATTGAGGCTAAAATCAACCATATTCAGCCTGCCAAATGTGTTCCTTCTTTATTTCAATCATACTGCCATTAATATTAGCTGTTTGGTTTTGCTTTCCATTTTTCTCCTGCTTTAATAAAACAAGGGCAAGAGCAATAAACATTAATATAATTTAACCAATACAGCTGACACTGAACAATTGATCGATCTAGCACAAGCCAATGTATAAAAGTCAAATTGGGACCAAAAAAGTTTCAATATAGAATAGGAAAGTGCCAAGTGTATAAGTCAAACAGACACTGTTCAAGGCCAACTCTAACCTGTAGAGCATCAGAATGCTTTAAGCATTCTCTAAATTTGTTGAAATAGGGATTTGGAAAATGTGATCACAGAAAGTTCGAGAAAAATGAAATTGTCTATGAATCATTACAGCTGCAGAAAGGGAAACTGTTTGCCAGAGACTCAAACACAACTAACAAGTCAAAAGGTAGTGGAAATGTTTTAGAAAGTGCTTGCTCTGAACTGAATCTGAAACAAAGGGAATGACAGGGCTGTGACATTTAAATAAATGCTTTAGCCCCTGGGGGGAAAATGCTTATAACAGTTAAAATAGCATTTTAGCTAGAGAATGAGATAAACATCTCCTCTATACACCACATAACTATTCTCTCTTTAAATATGAGGATGAACATTTGCAGAGGAAATTTTGTCACAAATGTTTCTTGTATCATTACTAACTTGAAGAAATAATCCTCTATTTGGAACCTCACAGCTGCAGAAATCATTATACCCTCAACAGAGAAAGGTAAAAACAGACCTTCAGCTCAAATGAAATCTTATTTTTATGCAAATATTCCTAGTAATATAACAGAGGGAAGAGAAAGTGGGGATATGGTAAACACATACAGTCAATTGCCTGGAAATAAAATGTCTGTCAAAAGCCAATAAGTATTTTGAAAATTCTTGTTTCATGGCAAAAAATATAAGGGAAATGAGGTGCTTATACAGATTTGGTAATTATTTGGCACAACAGGAAACTGTTCTGTTATTAATTTTTTTTATTTTATTGCATTTTAAATATTTAACTGTCCCATATTTATCAGAACACGTTTTATTTTGCAATTCAATTTATGGCTTTCATTATGTGCTCTGAATTCAGATCACCTGAGATTTAATCTTTGCAAAATCCTTGGAAGTTTTAAGACCTTGGGAAAAATTACCAAAAACTCTATGCCTTAGTTTCTTCATTTGTACAATGAGAATAATAAAAGTATTGTCCTTATATGGTTGTGATAAGGTTCAAATAAAACAATAATAAAAAAGCACTGAGAATGACACTCACAGTACATAGTTTATGTTCGGTGAAGGTTCTATTATTACAGTTGGTTTGTTATCTACCAAACAACAACAGTACTCTACATTTGTGTGCCAGACAAAGATCTAAGTGGTTTACATGTATTAACTGACTTTATCCTCTCATAGGCTATGAGGTAGGTTCTATTATTATTTTTTCCATGTAACAGAGGAGGAAACTGGGGAGCTGAAGGGTTAAGTGGATTTTCTAGAGCCTGTGTTCTTAACTGTCTGGTGAGTCTCAACTTTGATTGCACCATTAGAATCACCTGGGGACTTTCAACAGTGGTGATTCTCACTTGTAACCTAATCTAATTAAATTGGAATCTCTAGAAATGGGCCTCAGTAGTTTTTAAAATTCCCAGTCACAGCATTGGGCTTTACTCCATAACACATGCCTTTCAGAATTAAAATGCAGAAAGACATTTCAAGTGAAGAAAGAAAATCTGACAAAGCAGACTCATCTCACAGCTATGCCAGGTCCTTGTTGCAATAGCTAAACCCAGAATTCCAGTGTGTCTAAGTATGAAATGAAGAAAATAAGACTTAGTAGCAATTGCTTACTAAAGCAATGGGAAACAATATACTTACCTTAGTTACACTAATGGCCTCAGTAGGAAAGAACCATTAACAATTCCGTTAATCAGTGTTCTGCTCACTCTTGTTCTGTAGACCGTAATCATGGGGTGGCTTAAGAAATAAAAACTCCTCTTGTCAACATGTAATCCTGATTTCTTGTTATTAAAAATGAGAAGTTATATTATTCACAGCTACATGTAACTTAATCAAGACAGAACACATTTAAATGAATTAATAGAACTATAAAAGGAAAACCAAATGATTCCCGATTAATACAATTACTAATTCTCTCTTTTCATTTATATTACCATGCATTTATATATGCATTCATTTATTCAACAAATACTTGTTGAGCATCTATTGTGTGCTATATACTCAGAGGCTCACATTGGTTAAAAATGATCAACAAGTTTCCAACCCTTCTAGATTATATAGTCCTCCATGTTAAAGAAAAATTTATTCATTGGCACTTGTACCAAGCATAGTAAGGTAGACTCTATTCAGGACTATTGCAATAGGTATAACGACCATGACAATGGGATTTTGCAGTGGAGGAAAGAGACTGGGCTCAACTCCAAATATAGCATAAAAAGGTGGAAATGTGTAGCCATGGAGCAGTGGATGGAAAATTACTAAGAGCTAACATCAGGAGTAAGCCGGATCTGGCTAAACCAACCTAATAGGATTCTTGCTGAAGACAGGCCAGGATGATCAGACATCACCTGGGAGGTGACGAAAGATCAGGAACCCAATCAGATATCAAGGGTGATCAGACACCAAAGGTGAGAGTTTTATTTTAAGCTGACTTAGTAGGGTTCTTTACTAACACTGAATTTTCAAAGGAAATATGTTGATGGACCTAGAAGGTTCAAGAGCCTAACTATAGTAGGGCCAACCAAGGAATACGTCAACCATTAACCAAAAAAATAGAATTTTATAAAGATAATGCCTAGCATCTAGAGTCCTGATCTTTTTCACCTCTAATCAATACAATAACTGTCTATCAAATGTTATAGGACAAATATCAAGGGTAAACTTTCCAAAAGTCCTTCCTAGCTTGAAGACAGAATTAAACAAAAGCCCAAGTTAGCAGCATACCCTAAAAATGGTGTAAGTCCAGAAAGTAAAAAAACCAAAACACAAAAACCCTTAGTCTCAATAAAATACTAAAGAATGTCTTATAAAATTCTGGGCATGGAGTGAATTAGTGAGAAGGAATTAGTTTCTTAGGTACAAATCACAACAGGCAGACTTTTCACAGAGATCAAACCCCCAACAGATAATAAATGATGTGTGTATATGTATGTGTGTATATATATATATAGTTCTTAAGGCAAGAACTTATTATTCTACCTTCTCAAGAGAAAACCTCTTAATATATGATCCAAAATACTGTCAGTAATTTGATAGTTTTCAACGATTTACAATTCAAATTTTAACCTTTTCATAATTTTTTAACAAAATATTTCTCAACTAGTCCATTTATCACATTTATATTTGACTTTTACAAAATGAAGATCAAAACAGCCTATGATAATGTAATCAGACAAAAAGGAAAATGGAGTTTCCTTTTCCCATCACTCCTGCCAAGGTGGATAAAGGCATAATCAATTTCTATAATTCCACTGATGGGATTCAGAATATGCTACCTCAAAATATGGCATCTTGGCATACTAAATATTTTCAGATGAAGGAATCTGAGAAAATGACAGACGGAACAAGCTGTTCTGATCTTCTCCAGGCCTTTCCCACCTGAAGCAGGTCAGGGAAAATCCTGTGAGAGGAACCTTCTCTATATCCAGGAGAAAGGAGCATCTTTATCTCCAAAGATGAACAGAACACAGACAGGAATCTGAAGAAACAGGCCTTGCTAAGTTTCCCCTAGTTTATTACATGTAACTCATAGCCCCTTTGTTATTTCTCCATGTTTTATCAAACCTAGTATTAAAAAACCCAGGTGCAGTAAGCTTCTTCAGGTCATTTCCTTATGAAGGCCCCTGTATCATGTAAACCTTATATTACATAAATGTGCATGCTTTCTCTTGTTAATCTTTCTTTTGTTACAGGGCCCCCAGACAAGATACCTAAAAAGAAAAAGATACTTTTCCTCTCCTATACCACTAAGTTATACCTGCTCATTTATATCCTATAGTTTTATAGGCTACTAGAAATATACTACAATGTTACTGGTTATGTTGCTAGGGAGAAGAGAGCATTTATACAAAAATATTTATTTATAAACAAAAACTCATTTTTATGAAAACACAGTTGTAGGGGGTAACAATATGTATTGCTTCATAATTGTTGCCAAAGTTCCTCCTAGAAATTTAGTGGAAGGCAATGGAGAATGAATAAACTACATTTAAAAGGAGAAATATTTCTTTCAAGTAAAATTTTATACTCAATTGTCTTTTATTTTTTTTAACTTCTTCTTGCCTCAGTCCTTTCTTAATACCTGAGGATCCTTCTAATTAGAAGGATCTCCATACAAACTTAAATTATAGGTGAAATAACTGTTAGATCTACATAATTTCATAAATTCTCACTGCTGAAAGCCATGGGTGATTGGAGATAGAAATGAAATAGCATACAGCTGCAAGCATCTATTTAGTACCATCTGGGTTTTTATTCAAAATACAGCCGTTATCTAGTCCTTCACACCTGCTCTGCTCCCTTAAAATCTCATGAACCACCCTGAAAGTGAGGGGAGAAAATGTCATTTTCTGTCCTCCTTTTTATTCATTGTCCCTTATTCTTTCTCTAAAGTTATATTCCACACAATGCCTTTGACACTACATAATGACAAACTTTTGGAATTCTTTTTTTGTTTAGTGAGATCCATTGCCTGAAATATTTATCATCATCTTAAAATGGTGTGTCTTTATGAGTTGTTCATAATTGAAGATCACTGAAGGGATAAGAAAAAAGAAATCTTGGCAGAGTGTGGTGGTTCATGCACTCTGGGAGACCTAGGTGGGAGGATCGCTTGAGCTCAGGAGCTTGAGACCAGACTGAGCAAGAATGAGACACCACCTCTACTAAAAATAGAAAACTTAGCTAAGCATGGCGGTGCATGCCTGTAGACCCAGCTACTTGGGAGGCTAAGGCAGGCGGATCACTTGAGCCCAGGAATCTGAGGTTGCAGTGAGCTATGATGACCCTCACAGCACTCTAGCCTGGGCAACAAGAGCAAGACCGGGGAGGGGAGGGAAAAGAAAGGAAGATATAATAATCTTATCTGAACTGCTTCCCTTATTGGATTCTCTCCTAAAACAAGAGCAAGACCTTGTCGAGAGGGGAGGGGAGGAGAGGGGAGAAGAGGGGAGGAGAGGGGAGGGGAGGGAAAAGAAAGGAAGATATAATAATCTTATCTGAACTGCTTCCCTTATAGGATTCTCTCCTAAAATACAGCTACCATTGACCCCACCAACAGCACTACCACCTCAGGAGGAAGTTTCCTGTTTGGAAGAAGAGGGACCCTTAGCATGGGAGATGTGCCCTCCAGGGTGCGCTTCCAGCTAGGAACACTACAAACATCAGAATGAAAAGGCCCACAGAACTGTCTGCACGTTCCCATGGAAGTCCTAACCCTACCTTCTTTTTGTTAGACTGAAATATAAAGTCTTACCTCAGGCTATTCTGCTAATTGCTCACTGCTAAGTACTCCTCCTAAGTGAGTAACAAGCGTCTCTCCTGTGCATCTGTCCATTGTCAGTTAATTCACAGGCCCCAAACATCTGGATCTAAGTTGGTTAATGAAAGTTTTTCCTCCAAATATCAAAATCCCACATATACTCTTTTTCTTAAAATTTATTGATTTTTATTTCAATAGGTTTAGGGGATGCAGGTGGAGTTTTGTTACATGAATATACTGCATAGTGGTGAAGTCTGGGCTTTTAGTGTACCCATCACCCAAATAGTGTATACATTATACCCAGAAGGTAATCTTCACACAGATATTCTTGATATTCACAGATGTTTCTGGCGGAAAGAAATCAAGGACAAGTAGATGATTTTTCAAGATGTTTCTAAACACTACAAGAGCTTATGAGTTTCCCCCAAATATTTGGATTCTCCTATGGCGGAAATCTGGGGCATAGCCCAGACTATGATATTTAGATATACCAAATCCTAGGAGGATTTGACATATTTTTCACAGCCTCAACTGACAATTCATTTCAACCAGAAAATAATTAAGTTGCAATGAATGAACTAGAGGAGAGGTAAAAGACGAAATTATTACTGTCAAATCCATTTGTTTGCCTTGACAGAACAAAAACATGCTCCTTGAAAGTGCAGGATTCACATGACAGCCAATTGGTATAGAAGCTGCCATGTTTAAAGAAGCCCAAATTCTAGCCTTGGATGAAGATAATTTGAATTTTGAGTCAGAAAAAAAATATTTTAAGCCAATTAATACAATGCATTCATTGTTATGAACAAATTATATAATATGTTCCAAATATTGGTTGGGATATACTAATACCCATTGTTTACCTAAAATTTAAATTTAACTGGGAATCCTATATTTTATATTTTATCTGGCACTCTTTTTTTCCCCCTAAGGTCTCTAGAGCATTATATTATGGAGACAGGATGGATAGTTACTACAACACTGTAAGTGTCTACATCCCCCTCCATTTATAATATTTTTTTCCTTGTTGATGTTAGATTATTTCTCTTTGGGGGCAAGAGTAAATAACAGAACATGAAAAAATCTAAAGTAACAGCCCTTTACTGGGCAAAAATACAAGTATCTCATTCCACCATAAATCACTGCCAAATAAAAGTACACAAAAATTCAAAGCATTAATTGAGTTGAAGTATAGCTCCACCTATAATGCCACATAACAGTTATTTACCAGGGTTCTGAGGGCATGGGATATGGAACCATTAGGACTAAATGAAAAGAGACGTGAGGGAGGGGTCAGGGGATGCTAGATCCTTGCTACTCACAGTGTGGTGCATGGACCACCATCATCAGCATTACCGGGGGAGCTTGTTAGAAATGCACAATCTCAGGGAACACTCAGACTCACTGAATAAGAATTGGTTTTTAGCAAAATCTCTAAGAAATTCATATACACACTAAAATTGGTGAAGAACTGCTCCAAATTATGTGATCCTAAAAAAAAGTAAATATGAGCATCCAGGGTCAGAAACAGGAGGCAAGATGACCCAAAAACTAAGTAGTAAAGCCTTTCAAATTCACGCTTTTTTCCCATTAAACAATTTCTATAAGCAGCAAGTGGCCCCTCCCTCCTATGAACAGAAGAATTGCCCAGGTGAAAGGAGATCCCTTAATCCTCCAAACTTAAAAAGCCTAATGAGGTGGCTTAATTAAGTCCAGCTGACGATGGCCCTTTACATACTACTTTTCTGAACGAACCTGGGAGTTTGAAAGAGAAACATCAGGGACTTTCTAATCAAATTTAAACCTTTGCAACCAGCCTGTTGAATGTAAAAAAAAAAAAAAAAAAAAAAAATTTAAACCTTGTACAAACAAGTAGATGCAATTATTCCAAGTACATCAGCAAAATCTGCAGCCAGAATATCAGGTCCATCTTGTTTTAAGTACATACATATTGATAAAAATCTGATCCTAACTACATTTACTTGAGAAATATCCCCACTACAGTATATGATAGCTGTAAGAAAGCCAAGCCAAGGACAGTATATATTTAATAGAGTTTATAATCTCATCCCTTAAAATTACCTTGAGGAACACGGCCATTTTTCCCCACCAAGGACAAGAAATATCAATATGTATAGTAGAATTGAATCATATTTTATTTAAATAGATTCTTATTCAGTATTTGGAAAGTGTTAGCAGTCTTTCTCAAGCAATTTGACAACCTTCTAAGAAATATGACATTTGCAAGTGCTGCCTAACAAAGCACGCACAGTTATTCAAAAACAATTAAATCCAAATACTCAAATAACTGTCCCATTTGTCAGGGGAGGGAGGGGAATATGGGGGAATTGGTTGGGTCAGTTAATTGGCCAGTTGCAAAATGGAGTTTGCTAATTAATTGATTAGTGATGATTAGCTGGTTAAGCGCCTCTGCCTCACTGCTGTCAATCCATCCAAAAGAGGGCGAGTTAGAGTATAATTGGATTAAAGCAACAAATACTCTGAAAGGATTGCACTCCTGTGTTCTCTGGGATAGTACAAGTGTATAACAAAACTGTCACAAGAAGTTTGCTTCATTTCAGTTTCAGAGGCAAATGATAGGCATTTATCAAAATAAATTTTATTAGACTGAGGCTGTTGCCTAAGAATCAGAGAACAATTAGGTTCACATGATCTCTACTAAGTAGGGCAAAAAACCCTCCAATAGAAATAGACAAATCTATTATCTCTATCTCTTCTTGTTTTTTGCAGGCAGAATTCCAGTTCCTTAAGAGCAATTCCTTTCCATTCAGCCACTGATCAAGGATGAAGCTGCTTCTCAGCCTGAAGCAGGTGAGGAGTGAATGTCTATGTATCTCTGCCAACAAAGATAATTTCTTTTTTATTTTGCCAGTAATTGGTTTAGAAATAGGTATGTGATATCATTTTGCACAATGTGATTCTGCTGAAAGGCTATTAGTTTTCTCCACTTTTTAAAGAGATCTATAAAGAGAGACTTCCATTTCTACCTCTGGATGAAATTATCTGCACCAGATATCTGGAATTGCTGCAAGCCATCTTGGGGCTATGAGAGAAACTAATCTAAGAAAAGCCAACATTCTGAAGTTGGAAGAGAGAAAAAATGAAAAGAACCTGGGTCCCTGATCATATAAGTGAGCCAATGAATAAATCAAATCTTGAACCACCTAATTGGTTATATAATATAATAAATCTATTTTGATTTTGTTTCTTTTACTTGCAGCCAAAATTTTCTTAACTAATAAAAGACCACTAGCCAAAGATTCTACCATTCCTATCCCATGTATTTTAGAGAGACACATCAGGTGGAAACACACAGGTCATTGTACATGTTTGACTACTCACAGAAATCTGTCAATACCCAAACAAACAGAAGTGACCTGAAAACTTAAGGCAATATGTTATTTCACTTAATCCCAGAGTAGACCATGAGTGTTTCCTTCTAGAATATGAAGCCATCTATATGCTATACTACATGGAATCTATTTCAAATTTCATCCTTGTGAATTAACCAATCAGAATTTAAAATATCAGGCTTGTTTTCACCTAATCTACGATCTCAACTTAGTTTTGTTCTTCCCATTAACTGGTTTTCTGCTCACTGTATATTATGTTCTTTCAGATTGCCTGTAGCTATCATGAAGGAATCTATATTGCAAGTAAATGTCTCAACTGAAATTGGCTTAAAAAATAAAGAGAATTTATTGACTCACAAAATTCAATTGCCCTAATTACAGTATCTAGAGGAAGAGAGAAAGCTCCTTTTTCTCAGAAGTCTAAACAAACATCTCACAACTCATTATCTGTGATTTATATATAACCCCATAGCTAGATTGAAAGAATGGAGTACATCCCATGGTATAGGCTTGATTTCCTATTCCTAGAACTGGATTGGGGTTAATTCCACCTTAGCCGATTGGGCAATTAAGAAAGGAGAGCATCCAAAAGGAAAATCATAGTCCTCTTGGTAAGATAAGTAGGAAGGTTTGCAAGCAACCAATAAATATTTATCATATCATGAATAGTTAGCATTAATTATATAAGGATACCATGCATGCAAATGAGTAAAATTTTATTTCAACTTATTATGCTTAAATACGGGTCATTTAAAGATATGATTTCTACCTAATCAGTTTAAGGATAAAGGTCACAGATGTGACCCATTGGAAATAGGGAAATAACAGTATATAAAAACCACAGACACTACTGTGTAACTCTTGAGTAATAGAGCTTATATTTGGCAGGTTGATTATGCATTGCATATTTTTTATTTTCTTTCTAACATTAAATTCCAAATGTCTCCACAACCCTCACAATGTCTGTCACTTGTTTTATTTTATAAGCACCAAGAAAATAACCCAGAAAGAAAATTTCAAAGAAAGTTTAAATGTACTTTTGTCCATGATTAAATTCTGTGAACAAACCTGCCCCACCCATTTTTGTTCCTCTCCAATACACCTAATTTGGCAGATTACTAATTGGCTGGGGAGGGGTGAGTAGAAAAAGGAGAGGGAATTTTAAGTAGAAATATTAGTTTTTAATGCCCACAATTTCCACATAATAAATTTTTCTCTCACATTAAACACTTGCACAGTGTATTCAGCTATGCCCCATTTAGCAGCACGTTATACAATTTTTAGCTAATTGTATGTTGCTTCCTATATAAGATTACTGCTGTGTAATGTCATTCATCTTATTGCAAGCTTTCTGCTCTCTTGAACAATGCAGAGTACAAAACAGCACAAAAAGCAGAGTATGACTCCCATTATCATTACTATACTTTAGTAGTTTTAATGAGGTAGGGCTTGGTGATTCATAATGAAGATTATGCAATTTTCAACCTTGTAATTTTAAAGTGGTTTAGTATCTGCTCAATTTACCCAAAGTTATTTCAAGTATATATATCACACTATAGAATTCAGGTAAAAATTCTAGCTATTCATACCAATATCATGATATAATCATCATCTGATACATTCATTAAGAATCATTAAGACCAAGTCAACATACTATATTGCAATGGAATTGTATTTCACTTATTTATTCATTCATTTATTCATGTAAGCCTCTAAGCATATTCTAAGTTAGGCATTGTGTATATAAAATGTAATAATACACTTTGCCTCAAAAGAATTCACTCTTTAACTTGTCCACTCACTTGGGCAATTTATTAAGTTAGATGAGGTTCTCAACTTCTCTGTGCACCAATTTTCTTATCTGTATAGTGAAGATAATAATACTACCTACCAATTGTCTGTTCAGTGTCTGTTGTGACATTGGCATAAGAAAATGCTTGTGAATATTCAGAACTGCTCTAGAAAGCTAGCATGTTCTCATTAAATGTTAGCTATTATTGTTAGTATTCAAGAAGAAAAGAAAAATACAAAAAAGTATAAGTTCTATTAATTTGTTCAATACATTCCAAGTGCTTCCTATGTTCCATCTTATGCAAGGCCCTGAAAATACAGCTCTCCATAACACTGCTTTCCCCATTCCTACAGCTCACGAGACCTTTGGCATCAATAGTTCTCTGGGCTGGCTCTCCCTTGAGTACAAGCTGCCATCAAGTCACACCAGATCACCCCTCATACTGCACATATTTCTAAAAGATTTAAGAGTGCTACAATTAAGAATTTGTCTTGAATGTAAAATGAATTAATTTGTGATTACTCTGCCATCTGCTGTGGCCATTACCCAAGCTCTAATTTTTCTTTTCATTCCATTCAGGGATTAAATTTAAGCTTGGAATTGCTGACTCTTACTGAAGACCATTATCCACACATGTAAACTGTTAACCTCAGAAGATATACTATTCAGCAACATTTCTTTTCCTTTCACGTCAAGTCTACACATCAGCAAAGACTTTATTAGTCCAAAGGCATTCTGATAGGTTTCTTTTAAATAAAGTAATTTAAATTTTGTCATGCTAAAAGTAAAGTAAAATTGTTGAACTTCATTTGCTAATATGGCTGTATAGACACTGATGAGAAGGCTTTGGAATGATTTGAGGCAGGTGTTGATATATTAAAAAAAATCACTTTCATCATTTTTTTAACAAGTAGCTAGTAATATAGGGAGCCCTACATAATGATGAAAAGAGCTCAGGATTAAGCCTTTCAATCATTAACTTTTCATTTTCAACAACTGCCTTAGAAATAGATGTCTCCTCAAGTGATTTACTGAGTTGGACAGGTTAGTGAATATTGCTTTAAAAAAATCCAAAATTAGCAGATCAATAATTTTCAATGCTTGTTTTGCTACTCTTGGTCTCATTCAACCTTAGTGAGAAATAAAGAGATATAATGGTTATCTATATATCGTCAAGATAATTTCCAAGAGTGTTAAGACTTAATCATCACTTTGCCCAATTATCTTAGTTTTGATATTTTAGAATGAGTATAATCATATTTTTAAAGAAAACCAGCCTTTTAGTCTATTTGGAGAACTGTCTCACTCCAAGACTATGAGAGATGAGGCAAGTGAAAGAACTAATATCAAATTGCATCCAAACCATTTGGAGAAAGTAGTTAGTGGCAGAAAGGCAGGGAAGTAACCCCAAACTCCAATTTACCCTGGTCAGCCTGCTACAACTCTGCAGGATCATTATATACAAGTTTAAATTATTTCTAATCTATGATTTCAAGAAGTTTAACAATTCCAATTTAAGTTACATCTTTTGGTTCTGATTCTTCTGCTAGTCCTATATAGCAGTTGTCCCCAGTTTTTTTGGTCCCAGAGACTAGTTTCACAGAAGACAATTTTTCCACAGACAGGGGGTAGGGAGGAACACAGTTTCAGGATGATTCAAGCACATTACATTTATTGTGCAGTCAAACCTCTCTGCTAATGATAGTATGTATTTGCAGCCACTCCCCAGTGCTAGCATCACCACCTCAGCTCCACCTCAGATCATCAGGCATTAGATTCTCATGAGGAGTGCGCAAACTAGATCCCTCACATGCACAGTTTACAATCAGGTTCATGCTCCTATGAGAATCTGATACTGCTGCTGATCTGACAGGAGGTGGAGCTTATGGGTTGATGGAAGTGACAGGGAGCAGCTATAAATACAGATGAACCTCCTGCTATGCAGCCGGTTCCTAACAGGCCACAGACTATTACTAGTCTGTGGCCCGGGGGTTGGGGACCATAGCTATCTATATACAGAGTCTGAGAGAACACTGCTGTCAAATGAAGCTCTTTTGTGACTACAGTAGTACCCCCTTATCGGCTTTCCAAAGTTTCAGTTACTAATGGTCAACCACAAAAATATTAAATAGAAAATTCCAGAAATAAACAATTTATAAGTTTTAAATTGTGTGCTGTTCTGAATAGTGTGATGAAATCTTGGGCTGCCCTGCTTCATCACTCTGGAACGTGAATCTTCCCCTTGTCTAGCAGATCCAGCTGTCTATACTCCCCACCCATTAGTCACTCTGTAACTCTCTCAGTAATCAGGTAGACTATTGGGGTATCACTGTGTTTGTGTTCCAGTCACCCTTATTTACTTCACAATGGCTCCAAAGCCCAAGTATACTGCTGCTGGCAATTCTGGTGTGTCAAAGAAAAGCTATTAAGTGCTTCTTTTAAATAACAAGGTGAAAGTTCTTGACTTAAGGAAAAAATAAATCCTATGTTGAGGTTGATAATATCTATAGTAAGAACTAATCTTCTGTATCTGTGAAATTGTGAAGAAGGAAAAAGAAATTCATACTGGTTTTGTTGTAGTGCCTCAAACTACAAAAGTTATGGCCACAGTGTGTGTGTGATAAGTGCTTAGTTAAGATGGAAAAGTCATTAGATTTGTGGGTGGAATACATTAAATGTGTTCCAATTTATGGCAATTGGTTTCAGTACAGTTTTAGAAATTCACTGAGGGTCTTAAAATTAACCCCTCAGGATAAGTATGGACTACTATACCTAAAATAATAATGACTAGTGCTTTATGAATACTAATTATGAGTCAAGCACATTGTTTAGTTTTTTACACATGTGTGACTGTTAGTTTTATGTGTTAACTTGGCTGAGCCACATTATCCAGATATTTTGTCAAACATTCTAGATGTTTTCACGAAGGGTAATTTTAGATGAGATTAACATTTGGATGAGTATACTTTGAGTAAAGCATACATACTACATAATGTGGGTGGGCCTTATCCAATAAGTTGAAGGCCTTTAGAGAACAAAAACACACCTCCCCTGAGCAAGGAGGAATTCTGCCAGCAAACTGCCTTTGAACTCAAACTGCAACTCTTTCCTGGGACTCCAGCCTGCTGGACTACCCTGCAGATTGGGGATTTACCAAACCTCCATGACCTGGTAAGTCAATTCCTTAAGGTCTCTCTCTTTTTATCTGTCTCTCCCTCTGTATGTATATATATATGTCCTCGAGGATCACTTGAGGCCAGGTGTGCAAAGCTGCAGGGAGCTATGATCATGCTGCTGCACTCCAGTCTGGGCAACAGAGCAAAACCCTGTCTCTAAACATACACACACACACACACACACACACACACACACACACACACACACGTTACTGGTTCTCTCTCTAGATAACCCTAATATAATGTGTCATCTTACATAGCACCCCCAAAACTCTTTAATGTAAATAGAAATTAGCAGGGCATGGTGGCACCTGCCTGTAATTCCAGCTACTTAGGGAGACTGAGGCAGGAAGATCTCTTAAGCACAGGAGCTGGAGTGTGCAGTTAGCTGTGATTGCACAGCTGCATTCCAGCCTAGGTGACAGACTGAGACCCTGTCTCTAAAAATGAAGAAACAAATAAATATAAGGTAAATGCTATTAATATCCCAGATTTACCAGAGATTATTTAGCTAAATCAAGGTCCCAAACCTCACGACTTAACTTTATCTCCAAAGCCTAAGCTTTAGCTGCTACAGTATGTTGAATAAGACAAGTATATATGTGAACACATGTGCCCATGTGAGTGCAAGTGTATCTATGTTTACATGTGTTTGAGCTTGTGTGTGTCCATGTGTGTGTGTTGGGAGGATGGTAGCCATATAGCAACTTGTGTGAAGGCAATTTCCCTCTGCATATTTCCAGCGTAAGCTCCCTGTCTGAAATAATCATATTTTCCCTGTGGCATTTCTTAAGTGGCCGCCCTATGTTTTTTAAATTATTATAAGCACTATCAGAAGCTTTGTCTCCTAGTAAGAAAGAACTGTCTTCTTGGATCTGAACAGAAATTCTAGGTCACACTCATGCTAATAAAAAAATTATTTTTAGAGGACAAGCACAGGATACATGTCAAGTTATTTAGGTTTATACCCCACAGAGTAGGACTTACTAATTCCTTTACATGCTGACATGGAGCTGATCTAATATCCACCACATTGCCTAATTATGTACTTAAATCACTCTTCCCATGTATGTATGTTTATGTTTCAGGGACACAATCTGATTTGGAAATCTACCACATTTGTGTGGCATATAATGATTCATACACTTGTTATGAAGAAACAAATTTCTTTCCCATGTCCACTTATTCCCACAAAGCAAACTTGGTCTCAGTCCAAAGGTATCAAGGAGCTAATATACCTCCCAAAGTGTCCAACTCATGATTAACACAGTCAGGTCACAAAGGTACCACTTAGCAGTTCTGGAAGAAGGCCTAAATTACTGCCAGGCAGTGGTTCAGATGCCCCAGGAATTTGGCTCAACTTCTTTTTCTGTAGCTCTGGGAAGCATGCTAAATCATACTCATCACAGTTTCTGCCAACAGTGGTGCTGAATGGGTTCTACAATTTTCTATAGCTTTTCCAGAGACACCTCCTGTGGTAACACATTCCTGTACTTCAGAATAAATTTGTGGAAAGTCAGAGCAGTTAGACAACTTAGGGATCACAACTCAGCACCCTAATTTTACAGATATAGAAATTAAGTCTTACCAGCCATGGTGGCTTATACCTACAGTCCCAGCTACTCGAGGAGGCTGAGGCAGGAGGATTGCTTGAGACTAGGAGTTCTGACCCCAACCAAGGAAACCAAGCAAGCCATCCCCTTTCCCACTCCCCACCCCCTACCCTCTCATCACTTAAAAAAAAATAAAATTAAAAATAATTAGCCAGGCAATGGTGGTTTTCTATTGTCTTAAACTATAGGACATGGCTCAACAGAATTGTCCAGACAAGGGTCACAAAATTGTTGTCACCAGAGATAAGGTCGAGATAACCCAAGACCAAAACCACTGATTACAGATAAGCAACAACAGCCTTAAGCCATAACATGTGACATGGGCCATGTAGACTGAAGCCCAACTGCCAAAACCCTCTTTTAGAAAGCCCTGTTTTTCTGTTTAAAGGAAGGATGGTGGTTGCTTGTTTAAGTTGCTAGTCTGCCACCTTCCTTACATGCTGGCAAATTAATAAACTTCTCTTTCCTTTGTCCTCAAACCCACTTGTCCTTGTTCTTCATTCCCATTGATTTGGCAAGTGACAAGTACCAAGATTTCAGTAAGATTACATCCCTATGGCTCTGAGTGGCTATTACTTACGGTTTACAGATGAAAAACATAATAAACGACAGAAACAGGAGTGACAGAAACAGTAGCTAGACTCTGGAGTCCTTGTTCAACACCAAGGACTCAAGTGGCAAGCACATTTCAGGGGATGTAAGAATGTATAGGAGGCCAGAATATACCACCCCAAGATATGGCTCTTTGGCTTAAGGATTATTCTGAGAAAGAGAAGAAGCAGGAGAAGCTCTGAAAACAGAGTAGAAATTACCCTTTTGTAAAGAAAATTTGCATCTATAAAGGAAATCCTCATTCATACGGGTGTCTTCCTCTCTACCAGAAAGAGAAGGATGACTAAATCATAAAAAAATGCTTATCAATTCAGAAAGCAAAGATTTAAGTCTGCATAACAAGTCTTACTCTAGTTCATTGTACTTTTCCTGATCAGCTTCCCGTAACTGACCTCTCCCATATTCTTTCTCTTCTGTCTTTAGCTGAAAATGATATTTAAGCCTGAATTATAAGCCACCTCTGGGAGATTTACTTATTTTTCCCTCCATATATACATGAGATATACATGTTAATAGCTTCTGTTTTTCTCTTGTTAATCTGACTTTTGCTGTATGGCATGCCAGCTAAAAAGGAAGAATGGCAAAGGGAAAATTATTTTCCGTCCCCTATGTTAATGGAAAAAAACCCCAAATTTTGTAAAATAATTTAAAGAGGTTTATTCTAAGCCAAATATTATGTAAGCATGCCTAGGGAGCCACACCCAAGAAGTCCTGAGGTTACAGTTTGGTTCTATACTGTTTACAGAGATAGGAATTGCAAGTAAAATAAAAAATCAATACATGGAAGTTGCATATTGGCTTGGCCCAAAAAAGGTGAGATATCTCAAAGTGGGAATGGTTTACAGGTTATAGGTAATTAGGTGGGTTTAAAGATTCTTTGTTTTGTAATTGGTTAAAGAAATAAAGCTTTGTCTACAGGGTTGGAAAGTTTTAAAATAAGGAAATATGTTAATCAGACACAAGATATAAAATATAACTCAAGTGATCTGTTAAGGAAATTGATGGCCTGCAGGTGATTTAACCTTTGCCCCACATGGCCTTAGGTCCTGTTAATAATTTAATATCTTATTATCACTGTTATGTCAGTATGTAATGACCTCTGTTTTAACATAAATGCTGGTCAATTGTTGTTATCTAAACTCCAAAAGGAGGGATATAAGGAAGGCTGTCCAACTTCCCTTCCCTTCATGACCAGGAACTCAGTTTTAAAGTTTTTCTGGAGTCCCCTTAGCCAGGAGGAAATCTGTTCAGTCAGCAGGGGGGTTAGGATTTTTAATTTAGTTCATACCTAGAAATGCTAATTAGAGAAAGCAATGAACTTCTAGATGGTAAAGAAAACCCAACTAGTTCCTCATAACATTTGCAACCTGGGCTTTTCTGATTATTATTGATAAAATAGGAAACCAAAAATAGAAAGTTCAATCAATCCAGTCAAATACCAGTTAATTTAATTAACTTTTTAAAAAGTAAAATCGATTTATTCCATTAAAAACAATGAAAGTATACCTTGAATGATTAATAAATTCCATCAAACAAACAATTTCGTGGCACAGTGTGAGTGCAAGCACTAGCTTGGGAAAAACAGCAGAGCAGTCTGATATATATAGCTTGGGCTTTCTTAGCTTCCATGGTAAAAAAAAAAAAAAAAAGGTGAGGCCACAAGGATGCTAAAATATCAGAGAAAAAAATTGTTAAATCAATAAGATAGTAAATGAATAGCTGAGGTAATGAATAAAGCCAAAAAAATAAAATAACATAAAATAAAAAACCAGATAGCAGAAACTAGAATGGACAAGGATCTTCAGAGCATTTCTCTAAACTCACAGTAAGCGTGCAGCTTGAACTTGAAGGACCTCCATATAAAATTAACAGAAGTAGAATTTGGAAGGTCACCAGTGTATAAATGAGATCTCTAGTCGTAGCACCAACTAAAATGACACCAAAGCAGGATTGCCATTAGTTATGTAAATGTGGATGTCTATACTGACAGCCTGATTGATGTAGGTTCAGAAGGGTAAACAAGAAGCAATTCAAACAGTGCCAGCTCGGAAACAATAGCAGGTCTCAGTGCAGGTAGTAAGGAGCATGGGACAAAGATGAATTATCTTGTAAGAAATTGAACTCAAAAAATTCTTCTTTGGCATGCAAGGTAACTTGTTAGAAAATTAAGTTCCAGTAAGGAGTAGTCAACATGGTGTTATGATAGTTATTTCGAGAGTAAGTGAATATTATTTACAACTTTCTGACCTGGAATAAAAAATAGCAATCTTAATATCAAGCTTAGTCTTCCAGTTTAAAATGGCTAGTAATACCTGATGCAGGCTTTCTCAACTTCTTAGCAAAATATTAGGGGTAAACTTAGGGAAAAAATTACAACACAAGAATTCCAGTCTTCTCGAGGAAAGAATATTGTGAAGAAATTTTGGTCCAGTTAGGCTGTCAAGCAGTTAGGGTGTTGAGAAGTTAGGCTGTGAGGAGAAAGAAGGGCAATTTAAACATCCTTTTGCATGCCCAATAGTTCTGCCTAGATCTTCCCTAGCTTCAAAACAAACAGAGAAAAATAAACAAAATGGAACTTGTTTAAAAGGTACATCAATGCTTGAGAAACAGAACGTTGCCCATGACAGAATATAAGAAATGACCACAATCCTTGACTCCTTTCTCTATCTACGTCCTTTGCAATATGACTTTGAAGAAATGGAGTCTCTTTTCCCTGTCCTTGAATCTAGGCTGGCCTTTCGACTTGCTTTGATCCATGAAATGCAGTAGAAGTAATGTTGGGCCGGTTCCAAGTCTAAAGCTCAAAAGTCTGTGCACATTTCTGCTTTTACCCACCATGTGAACAAGCCCAAGCTAGCCTAAGGGTAATGAAAGACCATGTGGAACAGAAATGAGCTGTCTGGGGTAAGGTTGTCCTAGACAAGCCAGCCCTGGCTGACCTACCTCTGACAGCAATCTCATGAATGGGCCCAGCCAAGCAAGAAAGAAGACTGCCCTAGTGAGCCCACATCAATTTCTGACCAGCAGAATATAAGCTTAATAAATGATGTTGTTTTAAGCCTAATAAATGGTTTGTTTCACACCTTCATTGCCAAATCACCCAAAAGACACCTTATTGAGAATTTATTAGTTGTACCAGATCATCTATTAGTAGATACTTGGCAGGACATCCTAAATAGAATATTTATTTGGGAGGAATGATGTTTTCCTTTTCTTTCTATTAAAATCACTCTTCCTTTATTTTTCTTAGTAGGTATTTTTGTTCCTATGTTATGGAAGCCTTTTCTTTTTACAAAGAAATTATGGGGCAAGGTAACAAGGTCATATTTTTAAAAAAATGCAAGGAAACAAAAATTTCAATAGCTAAATTAAAGTAGGCATTGGAGGCTAAATAAAGCAGAACTGACCTTTAGAAAATAGATTCAGTAAAATGGAAGATAAAATTGAGACATTCTACCAGAGAAATGCAGAAGAGAAAAAACAAAAAAATATTAAAATACCAAGAACTCATATAAAAATTCCAAAACTACAATAACTAAAACTGTCATATTGGAATAGGGAAAGGCAAACTGACCAATGGTGCACCATTAGTCAATAGTCAAGACTAACTCCTCCCCAACTTCCTCAGAGAATGAATGAACACTTGATTACTGACAGAGCTGGCTTTCCTAATTAGTGGATAAAGGCTAAATATTTTCTATTTATTTAAGGATATGCATATGATAAATTATAATAAAAGCCAAAAAATTACAAACACAAATTTGGGGACTCATTGGTGGTAGAAAGTTAATGGTAAAGTTCCATTTCTTAAACTGGATGATGGTACAAAAGTGTTAACAGAATTATTATTCTGTTATCTTACAGAACAGAGTCCCAAGAAGAGCCCAAGATCCTAACTACTTACTACATCTAACACTTCTATTCACCTATTTATATTTTATTTTTTTAAATTATTGGCATAATTTAGTTTCGTTGATTTGAGTTTCTTTATTAATGAATTCATTTAATAGGTTAAACCATATGAAAATGCCAGCATTCAAATAATTTTGCCCTACAAAAACAGTAATTTCATATAGTTTAATTTAGTATTTCTATAAATTAGGAAAGAACATCAATATTTTCTGTCTCTCCAGTTAGCAACAGATTATATCAAATTTAAGGAGATGCTATGTAGCCTATGGCAGA
The DNA here is from genome assembly GCF_040939455.1 of Microcebus murinus. Lineage (NCBI taxonomy): Eukaryota > Metazoa > Chordata > Mammalia > Primates > Cheirogaleidae > Microcebus > Microcebus murinus. The sequence goes on from NC_134107.1 coordinate 29,032,789, forward strand.
CTAGTAATTTTCTAAAACAGAAAGCATTTTAGAAATAAATCTCATATTTAGAATTATTTAATGCACTTTTAAGAAACATTTGTGGGCCTTTTTGGTGTGATTTCACATATATTTAAGATCACAGGAACATGGATATCATGAGGGAGAGCTGCAAGTATGTCAAATGTGTTTGTTACATAAAACGAAATATTTTGAGTATTTCAAAGTATATCAGTCAATGGCAGTGACTCAGTGAATAAATTTTTCCAAGTTTTTATGTATTTTATAATCTCTGTAAAGGAATTTAAAAATAAACATGTTAAGGAAATTCTGATTGGTTACACAGGGTTGAAATCCAGGCATGTGCTTTTAAAAACTCCTTGTTTCAACAGATGCCATAGGTTAGAAGCTGCTGTAAAAAACACCAACTAAGTGAGATAAATGTTAAAAGGGATTCATACATTTAGGCACACCAAGCCTGCTGTTGTCTACAGCTATAACTTAGAAGGAAAGCTTGTTTAGAACTGAAGAGCAACTTGTAGGCACATATCAAAGGCTCCACATAACAGCGTAATATTCAGATAAAATCAGAAAATATTACAAAGCTATTTCTGCATATTTAGATGTATTGTCTTCTAAGCCAGAAACTGTAGATAAACAGTAAAGCAATTACCACCATTCATTTCCATTAAGAATGGGAAATCTCAAATATATCCTAGTCCACATCTCTGCTAAGGTCAAGACTTCACCATTCTCATTGGATTATTTACCTATGCTACTGTGACAAATTATCACAAACTTGGTGGTTTAAAACAGTACAAAGCAAAACTCTCACAGTTCTGGACAGATATGGAAAATCAAGGTGTTGGCAGGGCTGTGTTCCCTGCCTTCAGAAGAAAATCCATTTCTTGCCTTTTTCAGCATCTAGAGCTATATTTCTTGCATCCCTTGGCTCATGGTCCATTCTTTCATCTTCAAAATCAGCAGTGTGGTCACATATCCTTCTCTTCTGTAGCCACATCTGCCTCTCTCTTATAAGGATCCTTGTGATCACATGTAGTACCCACCCAACTAATTCAGGATTAATCTCCCCATCAGAAGATCTGTAACTTAATCACATATGCAAAGACCCTTTTGCTATATAAAATAGCATTCACAGGTTCCAGGAATTATGTCCTGGATATCTCTGGGGGCCATTATTTAGTCCATACACTTCTCAACACAACTTTCCATGCCACCTCTGACAATAGTACTGTGCTATGCAGCCTATTTTCCTGAGATGGCATCTCTTTGAATTCTGAATATAAAATTTTAGAAATCTAAATTTTCTTATCTGAATTCCTCACTTAACAGACTACAAAAAATTAAAAATTCCTAAGGGATTCCACAAGCTGCCTTGAGTGGCAGGTGTTGCTGGTAGCAAAGCTGTGACTAAAGCCCATGCCTACAAATGCCTATATCAATGTTCATTCCATCACCATCCAGTGGTCTCAAAGTGATACTTGGCAATGGAAGTTTGGAGGCAGTAGTATGTGGAAAGTTCAATGCACTGAGGTAATATTGCTATCTGCCAAGCACTGAAAGAGGGAATGGCCCTAAGTTAAATAGGGTTTATAAAGGTTTTCAGAACAGCCAATCTATTTTTAATTAGTTTATTTGCAAGAGAAGTCATCATTACTCTTACCTTTAGTCAGAAAATGATTATAAAGTCAGTGCAGAGACTAGATGTCAAAACAAAAAAAAAAAGTGTATCCAAGTAGATATCTGTGGCTTTCTCATAAATGTTTATTGACTTTTTCCAATACCTACACTTGAGCGATGATTTGCCCTAGCAGAATGAAAAGGGAGAGAGGGGAGAGGGGAGAAGGGGAAGGGGAGAAGGAGAAAGGGAGAAGGGAAAGGGAAGAAGGGGAATGGGGAGAAGGTAAGGGAAGGTGAAATGGGGGGAGGGGGAGATACAGGTAGAAAGAGAGAGAGATTTTATTATGTGGGCAATAGCAATCCTGTCTAGACAGTTCTTGCTTTCTTGAAAAATACAGGGGCAGCATTTGTGTTGCTGTGGGACTTTAGGTGAAAATCATCTATAGAATTTGCTGATCTGTAATGTATGACCATGACATGGGACACTGAGAGCCTGATGTCCAATTTGTACCTCCTGTATTAATTAGGATTCTTTCAGGTGAAAGTAACAGAATATCTCCCTGTTAGTGGCTTGACCAATAAAACATAAATTGGTTATGTAACAAGAAGTCTGGAGGAAGAAATCTTACAAATGGTTTTACAACTTAGCAATGCCATTAAGGAAACCCCAAAACTGTGTATGTTTCCACACCACCATCCTCAGTATGCTGATTCCTACCCCCAGACTTATTGCCTCTTGGACACAAAATCACTGCCACAATTTCAGTCATTAAGTTTAATGCATAGTACCCAAAACAGAAATATGGGTGGGAAAGGAATGCAAAGCAGAACAATGGATTTTTTTGTCCCTCTCTCAGTAAAGAGAAACTTTGCTAGGTAACACCAATAGACTTCTCTTTACATCCCATTGGCCATACTTGGACAAAAAGCCTTCCAAAGATTATTCATTAACAAAGGGGAATTAAGTTATTAAAATTGCCTTAGAACAATTATATTTAATCCCATGTGACTAAACACATTGCTGTATAAAAAGAAAAGAAGGGTTCTGTAAAGAGAATGAAACAAGGAAGTATTACTGGTTAGGCCAAAGCAGAGTGCACGCCACTATGGTCATGCCATATCAGGCTGCTTACCTGTCTCTTCTCCACTCTGAGACTCCTACCTTGACAGATAATCTTTGTTTATTACTCCAGGAAATTTATCTGTAAACTAGTCCCTCCCCCAGCTTATAAGTCATTTAAAGGAGATGGATGATAGATAGATAGAGAGACAGACAGGCAGGCAGGCAGGCAGGCAGGCAGGCACAGGTAGAGGGCTAAAGCCTGGATACAATCTTCAATGGCAGTTATTTTTAAAAGCTGTTTTCTTATACACAAAGTATATGTTAAAACATCTTTGGACATGGAAGAAGTTATTACAAGGTTAGAAAATATCCGATATAATGTGCAGCCCCAATTACTGAGGTTACCATATGTCCTAGTTGGGCCCTACGTAAGTATGAGTAGTGTCCATTATCGTTTGCAAAACTGTGCTGATTTGGATGACAAATTATGCAGTCACTTTACATAGTACTTCTTTCATGGCATGCTATAATAGCACATATATAGTTTAGACTTTTGATCACTAGTAATAGAAACTCAATTCAATTCAAACTAGCTTAGGCAGAAAGGGAAAGTTCTTTGGCCTATGTAACTGAAATTTCCAAAGACAATGAGTTTTAGGAATTATATTTCAGAACCTGGGGTTATTTTCTGTCTCTCAAATGAATCTGCCCTCAGAGAATGAAAACTACCACCTGTGACAGCACTTTAGGTACACACCCAACCTGCCTAGCAATCCCAGTGAAAGATGCCATTATTTTAAAAGTTCTGGCAGAAGATTCCCAGAGAGAAGTCTGGTTGGCCTGAATTGAGCCTTGTGCCCATTTTGAAACCTACTATTAGGTGCAAGAGGATAAAGTACTTTCATAGCCCAAGCCTAGGCTTCATGACCACATCTGTGTCTGGGACAAATGTTATGAATTTAAAGGACTTAGCTCTGTTGAAACACATGGAATAGCTTCCTCAGAAGAAAATCAGTTCTGTTATCAGAGAATTGGAAAGGGGAAGCTAGATAAAACAGATGTTCACTACCCACAGGGGCAATTCTTTGACTAAATCTTTTAGAAGATGCATAAGATGTTCTGCCTTTACTATTGCAATATAGCATTTGTCTTATAGCTCAGCAAATAGGCCTTCTATTTTTAAAAATTCATTATATTCATAACAGAACAAAGAAGGGAGAACCAAGCCTTAAACCATAGTCTTTTATTGTAATAAAGTTTACTTTGATTCCTATTATCCATGTGACTACAATTTATAATTGCTAGAACCAAAAGCATATGGAAAGGAAAATGAACCAAAATTCAAATATACAATCATTGCAAATTGTGTTTAAACTGCTTCTCTTTCAAATGAGCTTTTTTTTATGGCTTAGGGAGAGGTCATGTGGCTAAAGACACATGAAGAATTTTGGCCACTGAAGTATGCAGTGGTAATGTGTGCTTTTCATTTTGTGTAGCCTTTGCTTTGGAGTTGTCCTGCCTGCAGAGGGAAGGATCAATCTCATACCCAAAAGTGATACAAACATCAAGACTGATAGCAACATACATCACCAAGAGTGTATAAAAAGGTTAGTTAATCACCTAATGGGATTTCATTTGTAATAGAGCAGGACAGGCACCCGAGCAGTTTGAGTGAAGAAAGAGGCAAGAATATCTGGTCTTTATTGAGGTTAGGGGTAGGACCAGGGTGAGGGTTCCTCCTTGTGGAGATTTGTAGGATCTGCTTCCCCTTTTCTATGGGCTTGTTCAAATGTGAAGCAGAAGGGAAAAGTGTAAAGGTGGTGCCTCAAAGCTGTCAGTGATCACATATCACAAATTAAGGAATCTATTGCAGTCTTGTGTTAGAATCCCAGCTCTACCCCTCACTAGCAGCATGCCCTTGTTAAGTAACATTAACTTTCTGGGTTCACTTACATTTTAAACAAGGACCATCATACTTCATAAGGTTATTGCGATAAGTAAGTAACAGCAGAGGGCTTAAGACTGCATGATTCATAGTAAAAATATAACAAAAATTATTTCCCCTTCTTCCTGTGCTATTTTAATCATTATACTCTACGTGCTAAAGTCTTGAAGGTCATTTTGCTTTAAACATATATATTCAAATTTATGTTTCGATAAATACATAAAAATATATATTAATATACAGTCAGCCTTCCATATATGTGGGTTCTGCATCTGTGGATTCAACCAAATACAGATCAAATATATTTGTAAAAGATGGTTGCTTCTGTACTGACTTTTTTCTTATCATCATTCTATAAGCAATACAGCATAACAACTATTTATATAGCATTTACATTATATTATGTATTACAAGTAATCTAGAGATGATTTAAGTAAACAGGAGGATGTTCATAGGTTATATGCAAATACTACACCATTTTATATAAGGAACTTGAGCATCCATGGATTTTGGCAGGATGAGCCTAGAACACAAGGGGGGCCTGGAACCAAGCCCTCTACAGATACTGAGGATGTTTATGTATTTATTTAAATAAATATTGATATATACTCAAGAAAATATAAACATGTATATATATGTATCCAAATATGTTTGTTTATAAGAAGAGAACCCAAAGGTAAAAGGTTAACTGAAGAGAATAAATGGCTAAATGGGGGAAAAGTTAGTGGCAACAGCAGTCCCAGTAGTTACAGCTCAATCTCTATAGACATCAGCCTTATTTCATATACGTGACTTGTGCCATATCACATCCAGAATGATGCCAAGGGAGATATCATTTTTTGCAAAGAAACTTCCAGATGAATATAGGAAGTGATCTCCATGACATGTGACCAAGATGCCTTTAACCTTTTACTCAGCTTGACAAAACTTTAGACAGGCATGTTCCTGTCTCTGGGACCCTGATCTCCCTTCCCTTAGAGCATTTACATTAGAGAATTTGTAGCTGTAAATTCTTTCTCTGCCCCTTTGAAGTGTATGCCCAGTCTCTCGTCAGTTTTACAACCCTGGAAATGCCTTTCTCAAAAACCTGGGAACCATCATTTAGAAAAGTAATCAATCATCAAGGAAAATAGGACTCCTATCTCCCAGTCTCTGTGAGAGGGTGGGGTCTTGCTCTAAGTTGCAAAACTACCTACTGCCTTGAAGATAGAAAGTTAACTTTTTTTATGGGTAAGGCCAATTAGCAAACAAGGATGGACTATGATTCCCCACCATGACGCCAGCTCTTAAAAGCTCTCCAGCATTGTGTTTCAGTAGAGTTGAGCTCATGCACTGGGCCTCTTCTTCCACTGCAATAGCCTTAATGTCTTCATTTCCTGTTTAACTTCATCAAGATGCAATTTTGCTTTGATGAGCGCTTTCCTTATAGATCTGAATTTGTCACTGTTTTGTTTGAAGAAAGCACTTTCATGCATGAGCTGGTGGGTTTTCCTTTTCTCTCTTTCTCCCTACCCTACCTCTGTGTGTGTGTGGGGTGAGGTGTTTGGGGAGGCTTACGTGAGTGCTTATACATTTTATCCAGAGAAGGGGAAACTCAATCTGAGCAATAAGGGCATTCTAAATGACACTTGAGGAGTCTAAACTGCTCAAGCTTTCCTCTGTGACTTCGAGCATGAGATGCTTATATACTATAAGATAAGGAGTTTTTCCTCTTATGGGTTAAAAGTTGTCATGTGGTTTACTTCAGTGTGAAGAGAAGAGCACTGTTTTCTGAGTGTAGTGTACCCTCTGGGAGGGAGGATGGCAGCACTTTTTCAAACACAGGAAAGACAGAACCTTTCTCCTTTCTGGGTGGCTCATTAAATTTTAGTGCTTCTGTTACAACTGAAATTCCAAGTCAGAAACAATGGCTCAGTGGAAGGAAGTAGCCCATCCCTTGTTTATTTTGACTGGCTGCCATTTGGAGATGCTAACAGGTCGGTGTCTAAATAGGAGGACAGGGAGCCTGGGAAAGGCATAGCAGACAGAGAAATAAAAAAATACATACACACACACACACAGATGACAATGAGGACAACAGGTGGCTCATGTAGCAGAAAAGCCAGTGAAAACATTGTTAGAGGCACTTTATTTCCAACAAAGTTACCTCCATTTACACTATATATCTGTGTATTTTACACAGTAGTTACAATTCCAGATTGTCTGAAAAATCTACATTTCAATTTACATTTATACATTTATTACATTCATTGCATTTGACATTTATTCATCAACAGAATTCTGTTCTCAGAGTTTCGAAATATAGCACATCTATAAGGAAATTCTTAAGCAATATCAACATAGTTGTGATCCTAAGCTTTCGGACACTTTAAAATAACTCAGGTTACCTAAATCAAGGTGTATCATATGCGATTGGTTGTAGCAAAAGGAAATAATAGGAAAGAGAAAAGATAGGATCAAACCTTCAACCCAAAGAACAGAGGATTGCAAGGAAAAAAAAAAAAAACAAAAACAATAAAGGGTTTTTCTCAATATCACGAAGGAATAGAGCTCCAGGATAGAAGCTGCTCCAGAAAGATAAGAGCAATCAGAAGAGAGGCCGCCTGAAAACTAGGAGGAAAATCAAAATGAGTTCAAAACATTTCTTCTTAATAGTAAAATGTATATAAATTTTAATACCATCCCGAATATTATAATAACCTTTGTTTAAAATAGCTGGGTGAAGAATGATAGAAAACATATTTATTTCCTTAAGTTTTAAAAAGACATTTTACCTTTAAAAGTTTCTTTTAGTACTTTATCTTATTTACATTTTAACATCTGTTAAATAAATTACATTACCTTTTTATAATCTTAAATGTTTACCATTTTAAAGAATTTTAAAAACATTTTTATACCATTACACTTTTTTCTAGGTCAAAAGGTGCTGAGAACTAAAAACATATGTTCCCACACACAGCTTGGACACTAAGGAACAAAATTACTTCTCCTCACAATTTACTGTCTACATTTACATGACTATTATTCAGTTCAGTTCATTAGTATAACTCTACTATTCTATGAGTCTCTTGCTCAAGCAAATAACTGGATTGTTCATCACAAATATCTCCTGAAAGATCCATCACTCTTCAACAGAAAGTATAAACAGGCGTGCCCTAAGTATCTTCTGAACCCTTTGCCTCAAAATCCTTGCTTTACAGCTTTCACCAATTCCAAACTGTTATACCATGATTCTTATCCAACCTTAATTAACCACTCTGCCCTGCAATGCTGATATTGAAAGATATGCCTTAACTTCCAATTATTAGTAAATTCTAACCTGATATTTTCCTCTCTGAAACACTATTAAAGCTTTGGAAGTGGTGTTTTCTCTTACCAAGGTAAACAATAAACTCATCTTTGCCTTATCAATAGATTGTGATATTGGAGAAGGCAATATTCAACAATGCTCGAGCTTACATGACTAGACTTCCCATGCTGTTAATGAATACTTAAACTCCAGAGTGTGAACTAAAATAAAATCATAAGCCCCTCAGTTAACTGAATGGACCCCCTCTCAGCCAAGGGGACGCTAAATAAAAAACATCTTAAAGCTGAGTTGACAGCCATGAGAAGGGACGTCAAACATTCCAACGTAGGCCCTATCCTTTTTGAAGTTATTCTTTGTAACACTAAGACACAAAATAATTAACAAGCTTAAAGCCATGTGAGACAAAGGTTAAACCACACCTGCAGGTCATCAATTACTTACCAGATCATTTGAGTCTTGGTATATGGCCGTTGGCCTGTCTATGATTACCAGACTTCCTTATCTTAATTTAAAATACTCCAAGCCTTTAGACAAAGCTTTATTTAACGAATTATTAATACAAATCAAAGAACTTTTAAACTCACCTATAACCTTCAATTCCCTGCTTTGACATGTCCTGCCTTTTGGAGCCAGACCAATGTATGCCTTCCATGTATTGATTTATGATGTTATATGGTACTCCTATTTCCCTAAAATGTATTAAACCAAACTGTAACCCAACCATAATAGGACCACCACTTGCTCAAGGCTTCTTGAAGGGTAGCTTTCTGAGCCATGGTCACACTTCTTTGGCTCAGAATAAACCTCTTTAAATAATTTTATAGAGTTTGGGTTTCTTTTCTGCTGACAAGAGCAAAACCAAACTATAACTCCATCTGGCCACAAGATTGCCCAACCAAAGGGGGATATGAGTAGTGTTCTGGCCTAGCCACTGTTTTCGCCTTTGTGACATATTTCTCTTCCTCTCTCCTTCTGGTAACACCAGCACCCTTCTTCATGTGGAAAATCCATTCCATACAGCATAGCCTCTCCTATTATTAAATGTGTGGCACATGACACCAATGTGGACAATAAGAGCGGCCCATCTTCAAGCCACAGTGATTAGCACATGACCCAGATGACTCAATTAGAGGCTTTCCCTTGATTTTACCTATTTTGGAAAAAGGATTTTGCCTTCTCTGGAATCTCAAATTGTATGGCTGACTTAAGTTTGGAGTTGTCAGTGGCCATTTTTCCTACCTCCTGTCAAGGGCTTAAGGAGAAAACCAGCACAAAGATAAAAAAAGACCAGAAGGGGGAAAAGCAGACACTATCTCCAATGATTCATAAACTCCTAAATCGAGCCACTGCTGAAACATTACCCTTGGAAGCTTTTGTGAAATAACTCCACCATTTAAAACTCAACAATTTTAATGGTAAATGAACAATAAGTTCTCCTTTTAGTTCCAGTTAGTGAGATTGGGTTTCTGACATTTGTAATCAAAATTCCTTTTGTGACAGAGAGAAGGACTACTCTACTGAATTGGTCCCACTGAACAAAATTAGTAACCCCAGGGGAGGGCTATAAATGTCCTTTAGTTATTACAAAACTAACACAAGTTTCTCTGGAAGCTTACCCAAGTTTTTCTGCTAACCTTGGCCTGGCTTCAATCGTACTTGAAACTTCTTGGGCTTGAGCTCCAATTGAGAGTCTAATGAATATGTTCCTATTATTAAGAGCAGGAAAACCTCTTCTCACATCTTGCCACTGTGAGCATTATCCACAGTTCACTGATATTTATGCTGGGTGGCTGCCTCCATTATGTACCTTGTAAATATTTTTTTGATACCCATCTAGAAATCTTGGTACTTTAGCTCCACACCATGTCTAAGAAGAAAAAACACACTATGCTGAGGAAGTACATTTTGCTTTTCTTCCTTTCACCCTTACTAAAATAAGTATAACTGCCCTAATCAAAATCAGCAAGCCTTGGCACAGAATAAAAAGAAATAACTGAAAAACCATAAGGCAAACAGTCATTTTGCTTCAGGAAAAGAAGAGCTAATCTTTGGCTGAATTTAGAGATCTGTAAAAGGGAAAATATTTATTCTGTATCCCAAGTACACTTTACTCCAATTTCAATTATGCATATTACTTAAGTAATTCCCCTAGTGATAACTTATTGGAGTATGAAAATTGCCTGGCATGTAATAGGCATTGTCAAATAATAGTTTGCCTTTATTTTCCCTCAAGTCTCCATAAGAGACAGCCTATCAGCATAAACTGGGTTGTGCTGTGGTAACAAATATTCCTAAATCTTAGCAGCTTACAACAACACAATAAAATTCCTTATTGAAACTTTATATTCATTTCAATTCTGATGCTGAGAGAGCACCCTCTAGCTGGAGCATTACTGAGTATTGTGGCAGAACTTGGTAATCTATACCCTGGTGATAAAAACTGGGAAGAATTTACACTTACAAAATAGGTGCGATGTGCACCACCTGAGAGTAGGACATGCTTGATGTTTTGGTAAGGCAGGAGGGGGAGAAGCGTGGGGAGGAATGGGAGGGGCAATATATGTAACCCTAACAATATTTGTACCTCCATAATATGAAAAAATAAAAAATTAAACAAACAAACAAACAAACAAAAAACTGCCACTTCCATTTTGTTAACCAATGGGGAAAAGAATTTCATCCTTCCCCAGGAAAAGGCAGCAAATATTTTGATATAATAATAAGATAGTCTACTCCATATATATTGCCAAATGGGAAAGTGAATTTTGAAAAATCATAAATATTGTTGGAAATGCACGTATATATCACCTAATATAAATGTCATTAAAAAAATATCAGCAAAGAATGTTCTATAAAGGAAGATAAAGGTTCAAGGTTTGATTTAAATTCATCAGGGATCTGTGGCAAGTATTTTCACTCTTGCCCTTGGTGAGGAGATATTTGCCCATGTCCTGGTATTAATCAACAGGAGTGAAGGAGAAAAACAGAATGCAATATTACAAGTTCAGTAGTCCTGTTTACTAATGAAGATCTGGCCTGCTGGGCAAGCAAGATATTCTGAAGATTCCAGTGCACCCTTCCTTTGTTTGAGCCTATCCTTCTTCGGTAAAGCACACAGCAGCAAACATTCATTGGTTAAAATGATGCCATTAGAAGGCATACAGAAAACTGTGCTGAATTGAAAACAGTCCCACTGACAATCCATTTAGCACTCTTCCCAGGATTTTTCCAGTGCTGAGCAACTGGTGATCTCGGATGATAAAAAGGTTATTCCATTTTCAATGCATTATCAACATATCACAGAAAAGCTGATCATCTTATTCCTTAATATCCTATAATTCTTTGTCCAAGAGAAAAGGATAAGAGAAAGATACGTCTTATTTTTCACAATAAGAAAAAAAATATATCTAATAGGAACAAAGCAACTGTGTTCACCTATTTTTCTTCTTTTTTCAATGTTAGTAATAATATTTTAGTACTCTTTTGTTTTTGTAATATGGAGGGAGCTTATGAAATTAACAATTGGCTTCCTTCAGAAAGCAAATTAGTTCAATATGAGTTTCACTTATAAAATCCAGAGGAAGAAAAAAAACTAGAAAACACTTGATTCAGTGTTTTGATACTCTTACAATGATTGCATTGACAACAGTGTTCAACTAAACCACTGGATGGAACAAGTCATTAAGATGCCAAAAACCATTGATTCAGGGACTACGAAAAGTGACAGCATTGATACAGCATGTTACTGGGTTGCATAGTATATTTCGTAGCCAATCTGTTCATGCATAGATTTCTATATAGCCTCACTCCACAAAATTCACATCAGAATTCTACTTGGCATTTAGTCAATTCCATCTCCCAAACATGCCAACTTTATCACAGGGAAGTTTAAATAAAATGTTTAAGTGAGAAAAAAATAAAAGAACTTGGATGAAGATCCTAATATGTTATTAGAGAAAAAGTTATGGGCCCAGGATCTCTGAATCACATTAGGAGCCATTAATTTTACTTAGCGCAGAAGTGCATTATAGTTGTGCCTTTTTTTAATAAAGAGAGTTACTTTTCCTTTTTTTAACTCTAAAAAAATTTTGTTAGAGACAGGGTCTTGCTTTGCTGCCCAGACTGGAATACAGTGGACTGATCATAGCTCACTGTAGCCTCAAACTCCTGGGCTCAAGTGATCCTTCCACCTCAGCCTCCTGAGTAACTATGACTACAGACACATGCCAGAATGCCTGGCTAATTTTTTTACCGTTTGGTAGAGATGGGGTCTCGCTATGTTGCCCACCAGGTTGGTCTCAAATTCTGGGCCTCAAGCAGTCTTCCCACCTTGGCCTCCCAAAGTAGTAGGATTACAGACATGAGCCATGGCACCCAGCCTAGCTGTCCCTTTTTAAGTGATTGTAAATACAATAATTTATTTGGGATGGGTCAAATAACCTGAGACTAGATAAGTAAAACTGGTATCATAATTACTTTTACATGGATCATCATGCCAACAAACATCATAAACACAGTAGCATAATGAATAGTACACAGTAGCCTTCTATCACAGGGAGACTGGCTAGATTAGTTTCATGGGCCTATTTAAAATGTGTTGCTTTAACAAAGTAGAAAGAAAGAAGTGAATAAAAATCTTCCCCAGAAGCTGTTATAAATAATCCATGCAAAATATTTTTAAAATTAGTACAACATTCACTTTAAAGTGGGTTTGACTTTTTCCTACTATACCTCCTATTCCCCAAATTGGCCTGTATTCTGGGACCACATCAGGTATCCTGAGATCTGAAAGTCAGTAATATCACACTATTTCTATTAATGAAGGCCATGTATTGCCTTTGGCTTCAAAAACTTTATCGTCAATAGGAGGGGAGATCTTATTCTATGCTGTACAGGCAAAAAGGTAGTATCTTTTCCTCATCCATTGCAAGGCACATGGCTGCTGACACCCTTACAACAAAAGTCAGGTGAGCATGAGAAAAGCATAACAAACATATTTAATCAAGGTTTTAGGTAATGCAGCCATCTTCAGAAATGAAAACCCAAAGAGCCAGGGAAAACTTCTATTTTTATGCTTAGATTTGATAAAGAATGAACACCTATGTAGAAATTATTGGACAAAAAAGCTATGAGCTAATGGTAATAAACTAAAAGGGAAACCCAACAAAGACTCTTTGTGCAGATTGTTTTTGTTACCAACAAAAGTTCAGTGCTTTTCCCTGAGGTGGAATCAGTAAGAATGAAGAATGAGGACAGTGGTTTGAGGAAAAGGAAAGATAAGTTTATTAATTTGCTGGCAAATGAGGAGAGTGTCAGACTAGCATCTCCAAAGACGGCCTTACTATCTTTAAGCAGACATACAGAGCTTTTTAAAAGGGGAGACTTGAGAAAGAAGATTTCTAGTTTCCATGATTTGTTTTTGCAGAGGAATGGAAGAAGGAGATAGGAGGGTGCAAGAAATTCAGAGAAAATTTCCTGCTCCTGAGGCTCCTCTAATCTCCTTCAGTTCAAAGTGATCAGCATGCCAAAGTACCACACTTTTGAGTATCATTTTCTGAGTCCCAACAATACTTTCACTGTTAAATGGAAATAGTGCCCTACTGAGAAAGACTCCTGTCTGCAGCACATCCTTCATTCCCCTCCTCTTAATCCAAGTTTGATTTAGTTGGCTGCACTAAATCACAATTGATGCTTGTCTAAGAGTTAGAAAAACTCAGTTATTATTCTAACTCTTCTAATTCAATCATGAAACATTGAGTCCATCACTTAAAATTGTCAGGGTTTCACTTCCTTTTTGGCATAAAGAGAGGAATGTTATCTTTCAACTCTGGCAATCTATAATTAATATAGTAAATAACAATCAGATATCTTTGCAGACATAGCGAAGACAATATATTGTGAGGAGAATTACAATCTATTTAACCTTCCAGTTGCTGCACTGACAAAGCTAAACTATATAGACAATGTTGTCATGAGGAAAAACTTTATTCCAACTTGGGTCTGGTGGTTTCAGTCTACTGACAAGAAACAGAGTAACGAAAGCAGAAAAGACAAGATTTATTTACATGTGTGTATGTAATAAGTAAATATTAGAATAGCCCAAAATGAAGGATTATATTTAAATATCAACTTCAAGGTAGAGGGGTAGGTATTAAATGGGTATGGAAGATTCTATTGGGCTTTCTGATGCTAATAGAAATGGGTAGTCTGTCTCCACGGCAGCTGAATTTGTAGAAAACTCCCTTAGAAAGGGTTTAATGTCAGCTATATTTTCAAGAGGCTCTGCTTTAGTCAGATAAAGGGAAGTTCAGATAAGATTTTTTTTTTTTTTTTTTGCATCTTCTGTAGTTCAAATGTTTCCACTTTAAAATAATCTTTATATGAACGAACTCTGGGGATCTGAGTGTATCCCACAACTATCTTTCTATAGATTCATAGAACTCAATGCTGTCTTTGCTTCCTTTTCTACAAGGACAATGACCATAAAGATGCTCTACTGCTAGAAGGAAGATTTTTATTTTTTAAAGCCTTTTGCTTGGACTTTCATTTGCATTTAAAAGAGAGATCTTCTAGGCTGTGTTTGTGATTTAAAGATAATTACACAGCATGTGGCCACGTTAAGTTTGGAGAATATTTTTTCTTCAAGTCACTTTCAGAAAAAGAAGCTAGAGTCTAAGGTTTTTTATTATTACTATTGTTATTATTATAAGTTTTGTAGCTCTTAACATAATTATTTGTCTAGGACACATTTTTAAATATATACATTTAAATATATTATAAAATTGATTATTCTTTAAGTTGGCCAAGGTCCTTCCTCTTAGTAAAATTTCAATAGTTTAGGTTTCATCTGTAAGTTAACTGAAGAAAATGACAAGGTTCATAAATTCAGAAAGGAGAACTTTATTTCTCATAAAAGGCCTGTGGGTGGCCATTCCAACAGGCTGGGAAGCAGAGCCCTGGCAGGAAACCAGAACACAGGCTTCAAGACAGGGACAACAGGAATAGGAATTTATACTGAAAGGATGGCCAAATATACATATTTAACAAGCTATAGGAGGAGTCATGAATATTTATGAAAGGAGAAACATGGTATGCACAATCAAGCTTAATGTCCCTTTATGGGGTCCATGTCCAGAAAATGGCAACCTTCTTATGTCAAAAGGTGAAGAAAGGACATGAAAACCCTCTCTGAGCATCCCCCATAGACTGGTTAAAACCACTCCATGGTTAGTGGGGTTCTCTTATCAGGAAAGAATGATGGTCTGGGTCATAACATTAGGTTCTGCTTAGCCGTGAGGAAAAAATCCTGATGGCCATTAGCAAGGGAGAGGATATAATGGGGTGTGTCTGACCTCCCATCCTGTCATGGCTAGGAACTCAGTTTTAAGTTCTCTCTGGGCTTCCCTTTTCCAAGAGGGGGATCCACTCAGTCAAAGGGCTGGGGGGAGTTATAATTTTATTTTGGCTCACACCTATGTCTTCAAAGTTGGCAATTTTGCCAATTTAGATTTATTCCTAGGTCACTATAAACTTGAAACTTAAAGAACATCAAAACCTTTTTTCTCCCTTCCATTTTCCTTCCCTCTAGGCCATAGACGAAGATCTTACAGCCTTTAATAAATTAATTTGTCCTTATACTGACCAAGCTTTACTACTGTCTACTATCTTTTTAATCAAATAGTTTATAAACAAAGCCATC
The DNA here is from genome assembly GCF_040939455.1 of Microcebus murinus. Taxonomy (NCBI): domain Eukaryota; kingdom Metazoa; phylum Chordata; class Mammalia; order Primates; family Cheirogaleidae; genus Microcebus; species Microcebus murinus. The sequence continues at coordinate 29,048,426 of NC_134107.1, forward strand.
TCCAATCCTGTGGCATGATGCAGGAATCAGATCTGACAGTTAAAATTTAGGTCTCCCTGCAAGACACAACACAAAAAGCAGGCTAAAATGATGAAATTCTTAACTTTTAGAAATAAAGACCTTAGACTTATCCTAGTACTTAATTTTTTTTAAATAAAGTTAAAAGGCTGATTTAGGCTTCATGCTTAGCTGATTTCCCACACGAAATTATTTGCTAAGTTTTGATCCTAAAGATTCAAAGGAATACAAAATACATTACTTCAAACAATGGAATATATTCCATGAGGTCAGTGGTTTTCAACCAGGGACAATTTTGACTCCCAAGGATAACTGGCAGTATCTGGAGACTTATGTATCATAACTGGGGAGGTGCAACTGGGAACTGAGTAGAGGTCAAGGGTGTTATTAACAGACATCTTGTGACTAGAGGATGCCACCCCCAAATATGAAGGATTGTTGAGCTCAAGTCAATTATTAATAAGAAGAAATAGATGCAACACAGATTTACCCCCTCACTCTAGTTGCCTAAGCAGGATGTACATTTACAAAGACAATAGGTAGCCTGCCCCCCCACCCTCCTATCTACCCGGGAGAACAAACGTTAACCACTGAACACAACTTTGGACCCTTATAATCCAAAAACGATATCAGAAGAATCTACACTAAAAAGCTTCACTAACTAGCCTTTATCTACCATTTTCCTTCCCACAAATTATGTTTTTTCCCAGGCATGTCCTCAACTTTGGCTTATCCATACTGTCTCCCTACCTAAAAAAACCTTTCACAAAATAATTTCCAAATAACTTCTGCAGACATCTCTCTTTTTTTCTATTACTTATGATGTAATTACAAATGTCTTTTGCTTTTCAGTTCTTCCCCAAATGTCACATGTTCTTTCAAGATTTCCTGCCTTAATACATTTTTATTGGATTATCATCTTGTCCCAAGAAAATATGGATGCCATGTTTCAGTTCACACATCCTCAGTTTCAAAAAGACTTTTAAACCTAGCCCTCCTATTTCTCTTAAAATGTACTAAGTCACGCTTTCTTTGAAATTTTTTTAATCTGTCCCACTTGGTCATCATCACAAACTAATATTATAACTATTTATGCTCATATTATTGACTAATTTTATTCATTGTTATATGCTTAACAACTACACATAGTAAATGCCAAATTACTATGTTTGCTGAATACATGCACATGTAAAGAAATTGATTTTGTGGCAAGAATTTCAATTACCATAATTTAATTTTGATTAAGGCATTTTATAAACTCACTACACATGAATAAGGTTATAGTTTTGGTAAGGATCATAAATGTTTTCAATAAACAAACACCAATCAAATAAATATGAATATATGAACATTGATTAATAACAATGATAAACATTTGAAAACCTAATACAGGCTCAACATTTGGGGTTATAATCTAAATGTTTATTTCTTTCCAAAATTCATATATTGATGCCTAATCACAGATTTTATAGTGTTAGAAAGTGGGGCTTTGGGAGGTGATTAAGCCATGAAGGCAGGGCCTTCATAAATGGGATTAGTGTCATTATGAAAAAGGGCCTTGAGAGCTCCCTTGCCACTTTCATCAAGTGAGGTTACAAGACAACAGCCATCTATGAAGAAGGAAGTGGGCCCTCCCCAGACACTGAATCTGCTGGCACCTTGATCTTGGACTTTCCAGCCCCAAGAACTGTGAGAAATAAATTTATGATACTTATGAGATACCTAGTTTAGGATACTTTGTTATAGAATGCCCAATGGACTAGGACAGAAAATTGGCACCAAGAAGCAGGGATGCTTCTGTAACAGATACATGGACATTGAAGGCTATTCTGATGAAGTCTTGCATGGACATGAGGAATACATTATTGGACAATGGAGGAAAGGCCAACACTGTTATAAAATGATGAAGAACTCAGACTCAGATGAATTGTGTTCATGCCCTAGTGTTTTGTAGAAGGAAGAAGTTGGGAGCAATGTAATTGGGTATTTGACTAAGGAAATTTTTTTTTTTTTTTGTCTCTTCAGAATGTTTTTTTTTTTTTTTTCTTTCGGCATATTATGGGGGTACAGATTTTAAGGTTTCAATAAATTCCCATTTTCCCCCCTCCCCCCAAAAGTCTGAGTCTCCATCATGACCATCCCCCAGATGGTGCACATCTCACTCATTATGCATGTATATATCCGCCCCCTCCCCCCTCCCACCTGCCCAATACCCTATTACTGTAGTACCTATGTGTCCACTTAGGTGCTACTCAGTTAATACCAGTTTGCTGGAGAATATATCTGGTGCTTGTTTTTCCATTCTTGGGATACTTCACTTAGTAGTATGGGTTCCAGCTCTAACCAGGAAAATATAAGATGTGCTATGTCACTGTTGTTTCTTAGAGCTGAATAGTACTCCATGGTATACATATACCACGTTTTATTAATCCATTCTTGGATTGATGGGCACTGGGCTGTTTCCACAGCCTTGCAATTATGAATTGTGCTGCTATAAACATTCGAGTGCAGGTGTCTTTTTTGTAGAGTGTCATTGGATCATTTGGGTAGATGGCCAGCAATGGGATTGCTGGATCAAATGGTAGATTCACTTGTATCGCTTTAAGGTATCTCCATATTGCTTTCCACAGAGGTTGAACTAGTTTGCAGTCCCACCAGCAGTGTAGGAGTGTTCCTCTCTCTCCGCAACCACGCCAGCATTTATTGTTTGGAGATTTTTTGATAAAGGCCATTCTCACTGGGGTTAAGTGATATTTCATTGTGGTTTTGATTTGCATTTCCCTGATGATTAGAGATGTTGAGCATTTTTTCATATGTTTGTTGGCCATTCTTCTGTCTTCTTTAGAAAAGTTTCTATTCAAGGAACTCTAGAGGAAAATGTTGAAAACACTCTCCTAGACATCGGCCTGGGCAAAGAGTTTATGAAGAAGTCCCCAAAGGAAATCACAGCAGCAACAAAAATAAATAAATGGGACATGATCAAACTACAAAGCTTCTGCACAGCCAAAGAAATAGTCATGAAAGTAAACAGACAACCTACAGAATGGGAGAAAATTTTTGCATCCTATGCATCCGATAAGGGACTGATAACTAGAATATACTTAGAACTCACGAAAATCAGGAAGAAAAAATCAAATAACCCCATTAAAAAGTGGGCAAAGGACTTGAACTAAGGAAATTTTTTAAGCAAAGTGTTGAAGATGCAGTTTGTTTTTCTGGATTGTTTATTGTAAAATGCAAATAGAGAGAAATAACTTAAAGATAGAATTGTTAATCTAAAAGGAAACAGAATGTGGAAATTTAGGAAATTCTCAACCAGTTCATATTAAAAGGAATGGGAAAGCATGTGTAGGAGAGAAGTGTGTGGCTAAATGTCACTCTTTGATAAGGAGAGTAGCATGGATCTGCCATATCAAGAGAAGCTACTCATTGAGATAATGGAAGAATGACTCTGAAGGGATTTCGGAGATTATTGTGGCTGCTCTGCCTATCACAAGCCCAGGGTGCCAGGGCCTGGGAGATAGAATGATTTCAAAGGAGGGGCAATAGACACTTACAGGGCCTCAGTGCTGTCTGCCTGATGCCAGACAGACTCTGCTCCCCACATTCTATTCTGGGCTCCACAGCTACTATACATGTGTCACAACCTGCAGTGGCCTGGATGACAGAATCTTGCATCAAAGAGTATTCTCCAGCCTTAAGGTTTTGGAACTGTTACCCCTTACATCTTTTCCATTTCTCCTTTTTGGAATGACAGTATCTAGCCTATGCCTGTCCTATCATTGTATTTTGGAAGCACCTAACATGCTTGATTTCACAGGTTCATAGTTGTAGCAGAAATTGCCTCAAGATCAATAGTACCTTCAGTTTCACCCATGTCTGATTTAGAGGATATTAAGATGAGACTTTGAACTTAGACTTTAAAGTTAATGCTGAAATGGGGCTATTGGAATGGAATGAATATATTTTGCAAGAGAGGACACAAACTCAGGGGTCTACGTGTAGAATTCTATGGTGTGAATGCTTGCACCCCCAAATTATCAATGTGATTCTATGTATGGGTTAAGAGAAGGGTGGATAAATAAATAATGTCTAATTAGGGATCTAAATTGAATAGATGAATTTGTGTTCTTTGTCTAATTATCTACTTCATGCCAGGCATTATTCTAAAATTTCTATACAGGGATTTGTTTAGTGCTCATAACAATCCTATTAAGGAAGTAGGCATTATCCCCACCCTACAGATGCATAAACTGAGGCTTGTAAAGCTTACGTTAGAAAACAGGATTTCAATAAACATTTTTCAGCCTCCACTATGTGCCAAAAGTGTCAGAGTTATTACAGTCAGTATTTGAATTCAAATTCATTTCGCTCCAAAGACTGTACTCTTTCACTATCTCATGTTGCTTCTGTCCATTTGGCAACCTAAAGCCCATCATTGACTTTTGAATAAGTGAGAGGCAGGAGGAAACCATGGTTGAAATTTCAAGTTCACACCAAGCATCACATCTCCAAATCACCCAACATGTGTTTTTCAGCTCTTTGTTATAATAGCATCCCCTTTTATTGCATCCTTTGAAGAAGTCATTTTTAGTTATACAAAGTAGTTTCTAAAACTGTAGTTATGAATGAGGCCATAAGCCAGCACTTTGCAATTCAGATGAAATCATTAGAAGGCAGCACTGACATTCTGTCTTAGGTTCCTCATGTGGAGGGTGGCTCAGGCTCCATGGGGTACAAACCTGAGCTAAGACACATCAGAAAGACAAGTTAGTGGGGCTACATTATAATGCCTTCAGAGGAAAAACTACATAACATCATCTCAGAGCTATCTTTAGAGAATCATAATGGGCTTAAATGAGATTTGAATTAACTGGACACATGCTTGCAGTAACAATGATAAAGACCTCAAACTGATAAAATCAGGCCAGAAAATAAGCTATATCTAAAACATTCTATTTAAAAAATTGGCCATGTCTCTCTCTCTGTCTCTGTCTCTGTCTCTCTCCTCTTTAAACACACACACACATACATACATACAAACACAGCATCACTTGCTGCCGAATTGCCTACAAAAATGAATGCCTCATAGGAAGAGTATTTTAAATGCATATACTAATTAACTTCATCCAAGCCAAATATAACCACACCATAGAATCTTAGGCAAAGAAAAGGCTACCAAATTATTTACTTATTTAATTGATTCTTCACTGAATGTTCAACTTCAGAGTCAAAGTTAAGCAAGTGAATGTAGTAGAAAGAGTATGAGAACTGGAATCTTTACAGGGTCCCAGTAACTACTTACCAGTGATAGCAATGTTAGCAAGTTATTTATTAGCTCACCCTAAGTTTTATCACCTATAAAATGAGTTAGTAGCTACTACATTGCATGATTTGGGGGAATGATGAGTTCAAGTAAAGTGACTAGTTCAGTGTCTACCCCAGATAGAGGGTAATTCAATAAATACTAAGTCCAATAACCTTGTCTGTGCTTGTCTTGTTTGGGATCCCTGGGAAGCAGTCCCTGACACATGGATTCAAGTGTAAGTGGCAATGTGCTTGATGATGTCAGGGAAAGGGACAAGAGAGGCAGAGAATGAGACCAATAGACAATGTGTCATCTAGCCACAAGGCTTTGGGTAAGTAGAGCTTAAACCCACTGTAGAAATCTGGGAGACAAAGTAGAACACACCTTAGAATTCCCCAAAACATAAGCGAGGAAGCTGAGCTATTCTCCTCCTACTCCCCATCTTTTCCTGAGCTAAAGGGTGCTTAATGGGGTATTAGCTCCCTGGCATTTCTGGCTTGTCATATATTGACCTAGGGTGATCCCCTTGGTCAAAAAATAATGTCGTTCTCAAGCACAGAGCACAGACAGCCACAGCTGTTCACAGTAAATGACCTTCAGAGTCAAGGGAGGTGAGAGCCAAGAGGATGTGCAGGACATTAATGACATCTTCTAGAAAAATATAAAGAAAAAATAATTGTAAATGCCCTCTTTTCTTTTTCATTAATTCACCGATATTCAGTCTTTATCCCTTCAATTTGACTATTCTAAATTCCATATAACAGCAACCATGAGGGTCTTGTTTACTAATTTATCTGAATCAATACCTAGCCCCCAGTACATAGTGGACATACATTATTTTGTATAGGTATTTTGAAACATTTTATAATATATACTATTTATTCTTCACTTATAAAGGAACTGGCACTGTAAGTGATGTAGACATGTTATTGACATATTATTTCATTTAATCTTCATTATTTTTCTATTATCCCCATTTAATGAAGGAGAAAAAGAGATGAGAGAAATTAGAAAGCTATACTATAAAACTGACTCCAATATCCATGAACTTAATTAACACCATACTGCCTTCCTCCCAACCATCATACCCTTGCAGACCTCATTCACTTTTCCCTTCTTATTTAGATATCACAGCATGTCTTCAAATTAAACCTCTCTAAAGTGAAGCCCTTTTCTTCCTCCACAAATTTCTGTTTGTGTCAAGGCTATCAAGCTCAAATCCTCTAAACTGACTCTAATGCTATTTAACCTCCCTGGCACGATATTCACAAGTGTATGGATTAGTGTACATTATCTTAATTGATTGCCTGCTGTGTGCTAACAATGACTTAGATCTTATAAAGTATCCTCATACAAAATGTGTGTAAATCCACATGTTAATCTGGATAGACATATCATGAAAAAGACAATAATTAAGAACCACAGAAAAGGTACAATAAGTAATGCTGTATGCAATAGTGAGATGACAAGATTATAAAATTTTCCGAGGTCTTTCTGTGACTCCTTCTTTCCTCCTGCAGAAAGCTCACTAGTTTAAGAGTAGGATTCCATCTTAAAGAGGAGAATGATATATTTTATTTGCATATCATGGCTGTTAATGACCCCCTTGGAATCACAACTGGAATAAACTCTATTTTACAATGAGTAGCTAGAGGTTAGGTTATTTATTACTGCTTTAGGCCTGGCTAGAACTACCCCAGTTCTCAGTAAAGTTTGAGACAAAGTGCTTTCCTTTTCCAGTCTCTTTCTAGGCTTAGATGTTGGAGGAACATATTGCTTAAAACCTTGTGATAATTCAGTAATTAAGAATTTTAGATCTAGAAAGTCCTTTAAATCTTAAAGACACTGAAATATACAAAATAACTATTTATGTCTCAAATAGGGACAATTCATCAAGATGAGGCTAACAGTGATAATCCCACATAATACCAGTAGAACACATATATCCACAAACAACTACTATTTATTGTCTATTATGAGATGAGAATAGTTAGGTGTGGTGGGTACAGAAGAGAAAGAGACCCTCAGAGGCCCATCCTAGAGGAAGGGAGAAGAAGGGGATGCAAAGTGATCTCAAAGTGTCCTGGATGACATTTAAAGCATAAATGGAAATTGTCCAGGACAACTGTTGTCTCTCTTATCCATTCAGAAGTCATAAAATTATCCAAGAGATCACAATGACTCTGCTAAGAAAAAAAAAAAAAAAAAAAAAAAAGGAGGTCATAAATTTGCTGACCATGATAAAGGTCTATGTCAAGGTTTTATGCTTTTTTCTAAAATGATAAAATGGCTCCTAACAATGGTAAGCATAGGATCTATCGATAGAGAATAAGTAAAACCATCCAAATACTTTAGAGATTCTAGTCAGTCCTAACATGCCTCAGTATTAGGAAGTAAATGAAATACACCATAACCCATTCACTTAAACAAGACAACTGTCTGACAAGCCTCTAAGCCCTTTATTGCTTCAAATTGTTTCCATTCATTTCAAGCGAAACCATGAGGTGCTTATTTTTGTAGCCTACTGAACCTTACTGTAAAGCATCTACTACAAGGTCAACATCATTCATATTTCTTGCCTTAGAACCTATTCCACAATTTTATTTCATTTTATTTTATCTTATCTTATTTTGAGATGGGTGTCTCACTATGTGCCCCAGGCTGAACTCAAACTCCTGGGCTCAAGAGATCCTCCGGCCTCAGATTCCTGAGTAGCTGGGATTACAGGGTGTGCCACTACGCCCAGCTCTGTATTTTGCTTTTTCACTCTGCCCAACATAGTTCCCTGGCATGCAGAAGAAACTCAATGGACTTTCGTTGAAATAATAAAAGAAATGTTCCTCAAAATGTTGGCCCTATGGTGAACATAGGGGAAAGTTACATGCAAAGAAATATAAAAAGAAACCAATTTAACATCTTTTATGATTCTAGATGCAGCTTCTATGAAACAGTGTACTAAAAATTCATTGTCCTCACTCCTCCTTTCTATACTTCTCATTGGATTGATCATTGGGTGATGCCCAAGATGCTTTTCTTTTCAAATAACAATGAGTTTGTTTTGTTATTTTTAATGCATTTTTTAAATCAAAAGGAGAGGAAAATTAACTAATGTGTCAAATTCCATCCAGAATATGTATTGTTCTATGCTATTTCCAGTCAGCAGCCTTTCATCTTTTTCTCTATTGCAACGATACAGCTGTTGTAGAAAAAAAAATCATGATTTCTCCTGGTAGTACTGTTTACCTGCCTTTTGCTATCTCAATATAGACATCTGAATTTGTGTTCGCTCAGGTCAGAAAATCAAATGTGTATGTAAATGTGTATCTATGTACATACACACAGAGAGAGATAGAGACAGTGAGTGAGAGACAGAGACAGAGAGTTTGGCTCTTTTTTTAGATTTGCAAGCTTATAAGACAGATGTTTTTCCAAGTTTTATGTTTTTCTCTCTACTTTTCCAAAGGAAGGGCTCTGATCCATCTCTAACCTATTTTATATTGTAAGTAGAAAAACTTAAGTCCCAAGCCTTATGGAGTATTGCATGATTGACTTTAATACAAGGGACAAAAAAAAGTCCCACTAAAACAAGAGATTCAAAACTTTATGCAGCTGTGATTTTCTACCATGTAAGTTAATAACTAGGTGGGTGGTTCTCAAATTTTTGTATGTATCAGGCCCTTGGAGGGCCTGTTAAACATAGATTACTAGGCCCCACACCCAGACTTTCCAAATCAGCATGTTCAAGGAGGGGCCAGAGAATTCACATTTCTGATTAACTTTCTCAGGAGGTGCTGATGGTGGTGGTTTAGTTACACATTTTGAAAAAGCAGTTACATAGTTCACAGGTAGAGATGTTGTTCAAACAAGTTAACTATATACCAGGGGTTTATGTTCTCAAATAAAATACATTTGCAATGACAAAGATTGTTCTTGATGAACAACTCAGTAGGATAGACAGAATTCCTATGGCAATGCTTGACTGATGACTAGAAGAATGTATATCTCATACTCAGTCTATTAGAGTGGCTTTAGTTATCAAACTGTTTTGAAAAGTTTTTCTTCCATTTAATAGCCCTATGAACCAGGATAAAATTTGTTCTTCTTTCTGTGCCTCAGTTTCTCAGGTATCAAGTGGAGAGCAAAGGATCTATGCTAAATGATTGTAAATATTTAGAAAATAATACCATAAAGAATTTAGCATACTACATGGATTACAGTAAGTGAAAATAATCTTAGTTTCCTCCTCTTACTGAAGATTCATATTGGATAATTCTTAAAACATGTATTTCGGCTTTTTCTTTTGGATACATTTATAATAATTGGACAATATTCCAAGTATAGGCCCCAAGGTTGGCAATCAATGTGCACAAGCAAGAAAGGAAAGAGTCTTGGTGACTATTCATGAAGCCAGCCCCATTGAACTGTGGAACTACGAGCTAAAATTTTTTTCAAGGGCAGGGTAAGGGAATAAGGGGAACTTCCTTATTGGGTTTAAATGTCGACATCATCCCAGAAGTAAGCAGAGCAATTAAACCAAATAATGTCCCTTCAGATTAGTGGAAAGATTGCTTCTGCAGCTAGTAATATAGGGAGGCTAAATATTTCCAATATTCCCAGCTGTTCTCCCACAGTTTCACAGGAAACAAAGATAGCTTTGGAGAAATAGGCAAGGTAATGAAGGATAGTTTCTACATCTTCTAGGGAAAGTATTAATATATAGCCAGATGGCTTCTGGGTTATTTGACCAGCTTCTCTGTAACAAGAATGTCTCTGTCTAATTCTGGAGTCTCTTCATCAGGACTGGCTCTGCCACTTAACTAATTAAGAAGAACTATGTTGTTTTTTCCCCCTGTATTTCAGAATCATTGATATAGGAAAGTAACTCTTGAGAAAATATTTATACAATTTATTGAACTTATACCAGCCTCAAGAAGAAAATCTTCGTGAAAATCAAACTTAAAAAAATAATAAAACACAAGGTACATTCAAGCAAAGTTATAATATGACAGGATCTGCACTGATTAGATTTTGAATTGCTTTAAATAATTAATATAAAATCTACATTTAAAATTTCTTTCATATTACACTAGGTAGCTCTTTTCTTTTGGAATGTTTTATTTATTTTGAATTGACAATGTTGCATAGTAATGAATCAAGGATCTTACATTAATGTCACAGAAAGACCCACCTTTGGCTGAGCAGAGAAGCTCCTCAATTAAGTTAGAAAGTAATTAAAATCTCTAAGTTGATCAAAATTAAAAGAGGTAATAAAACATAATGATAGATGTTTAATAAAGATTCAAGGCTTATGTTAGATAGAGAAATATATCCTATAATTCTATAGACTGAGTTTGAACTCCAGTTCCCATTTATTCATTGTGTAACTAGAACACATGCTTAACTACATGGGTCAACTTACTCTTCATCACAGTGACTTATAAAAAACATCAAATAAAATGACCTGCACATGCTATGTGATCTCTACTTTTCCCTGCTTTCCTACTCCCTTAAAAACTCTGGTAGGATTAAGCTAATTTGTGAGATGGAATGATGAAAAAAGTGTTCAGGTGTTTACCACATATTCTTTCAATGGTGTTCAGATAAATTTTTGTCTACTTACATTAAACCTAAGGTAATTTTTTGAACTCCAGCTGAGATGAACATAAAATTGCACTCTCCCTTCATCAGTAAGTAGCCTTTCTAATATTGTCACTTTTCTGAAAACAACTGCTCTTTAGGGAAAACCAAAATATAGCATTTAAAAGTAATTAGGGATGAGAGAAAAGTTATTTAAAAAAGAGGAAAATGAGAAAGTCACTATCAGGTGGTGATTTGAAACTGCTTTATCAGCTTGAATTCATAACCCTAATGGGGAAAGGTTCATAGTAAATGAGAAGTTAACATATTATCTCTGCCTCCTCCAGAGTGTAGAGAACTTGCACATAAATTCTCAATCAATATTCAATAGGAAGGATTACAAGTCATTTATATGTTCTTCCATCTAGGGATTTAGACTGGCTTATTATCGGACTCCAATCATGGTTACAAGACAAGATTTTTTTTTCTTTTTTTTTCCTTTCTTTTTTCATCAGCCATCTTAGTCTTTTTGTTTTATTTTGTTTTAATATTTAATAGTGGAGATTTAGGTGCATAAGGGGAAAAAATGAAATGATCTTATTTCTTACTATCTATATCATGCCATTTTACTTACGGCCTAGGTAATTTCCCTAACAATAATATCTCATAATGCAATCCCAGAAGCCTATCCAATCACTTTAATGAACTTCCACCAAGTCTGAAAAATAAAATGCCCTTTATAACTAACTTAATGGTTAGAGATAAAGTTGTCTGGATTTCTCGCATAAATTGGTTGTTCTAGCAGCCACCATAATATTCAAACCCCCACCTATAATGAGAAAAAAATTGAATTAAGCTTGAGAGCCTTGAGCCATCATAATGGTTTAATCATATTTCTCTATTTTCAAGCCATGTATCTATATATCTGCTTTAAAATAGCGAGGGAACTCAGGAAAGGGACAGATAATAAATGAAGGAATATTATAAGATAATAACTACAATTCTTTCTTAAAGGTCACCTATAGATGAGAAAGTATAATGCTCTACTAATATTGCTTGTCATTTTAGGACTGGGCATCATTTCCTTATAGAAGTGTAACCCCAGATATCACTTTTTCTCTCACAAAAAGAAAAATCAGATTAACATCTGACAAAGTATTAATCTCGAGAAATGGCTTGCCTTGTAATGGATTTTTAAAAAGGAAAAACTATTCTGAATGAGAAAAAAATGTTCTATTGCAAGCCACCAAAATTTATCTCATTTCTCTTTCTTTGGTTTTCTTTGGTTGTCCAGTGTCTGAAGAATCTTTGTCAGGTCTTTTCATCATAACATAAGTTATAACAATATCCTTGCTTTTAGTATATATGAGAGTCAAATGGATATATTATTTAGAAATTATACAAATGAAGAAAAAATCCCTAAGATCTAACCTATTTATAACTTACCAGTTTAATGATTATTATTTTAAAATGTCATAATATTATCTGGTATAAAGTTGACAGTAAATAAATACAGTGAAAGAAGAATAAAATTTTGTAAATGTGTTCTATTAGATATTTATAATAATGCTAGGAAGTAAAATGTCAAATCAGTTTAGTCCCATCCAATAGAGAAGGATACTAATATCACTGGTTTGAGTTAGTGGAGGCTAGAATAATTTTAACCTAAGTTTTTCTGATTTCTAAGTCAATATGATGCCCTACACAGCAGTGCCTTTACAGACTTATGCAAATATTTTTAGATAAAAACTACTGGCAATGTTAAAATGCCAGCTATGTACCAACCAATTTATGTATATCAATCTTATTTGTTATACATAAGTACTATATAAAGCAGAGCATATTTATCATTCCTATTTTACAAATGAAAAACCTAAAACTCAAGAAAGTTGAATATCACTCTCCTTCAAGTTCACAAAGGTCATGATGGAACTGAACTGTGAACCCATGTATATCAGACATATATCAGACACTGAAGTCTGTGTTATTAATCACTATTTTATTCTGTTGGCCAATAACACAGCTGAGCTTATGACACTGGTTTACAGAAATGTGAAGTCATTTTTATAACCAAAAAAAGAAAGGCTGAGTTTCAGCCTTCTTTGGCCAAAGGTGCTGAGATTGGATTTCAGTCCTCAATATAAGTAATGCCAGTTTGAGCTCTGAGTCTTTATTCCTGCTACAGTGGAAATATTCGCTCATATCCAGTGACAAAGGAAGGAACTATATTCATTGGGCAAATTACTCTGTTGGGATTTTTTAAAAATTTGTTTATAGGAACATAATAGAGACAAGCAACTCTATTTGGAATTTATTCACTCTTTGTATACCATGCATATTCTCTCTTTGTATACCATGGTATACCTCTTTGTATACCACTCTCATGTATACAAAGAGTATACTTTGTATACTCTTTGGATACACTCTTTGTATACCATACAGTATAAATTCATGTCATTTCTCACATTGATAGACACGACTGAGGTCTCAACTGAACTAACTACAGCTAATGACTTACCTACAGCTGGGGAAAGCCTGCCCTACACAAAGCCAGTAGAAAATCTTTACAAATAGAACCCTCCACCATGCCATGCAAGGGGTTATTTAAGGCTGTATTCACGAAGAGACCATCTATTGTCAACAGGATGTGATCATAACCAAAAAATGCATGTGCCAGTAATTTCAAATGTTATGCTTTGTATTTAAAAAAACATATTTTAAGTTTTATGATCTCTGAATATAAAAATATATTTGTTGTACAAGTTGGTGAAATATAGTAAATCACAAAAAAGAAAAAAGTGCATCGACTAAATATAATTACTGCTAGCAACTTAACTTTTCTGTATATGCACATGATCTTCTATGTTCTGGTCACTAATACTGATTTCCTGGTATATTTAAATTGCATCTTGGTATTATTCACCTCTGTGTCCCTCTTTCACATCTGCCTCCTAAAAAACATCACAACCCACTTGAAAACCTTCTTTCCTCCCTTTTCCACATTTTTAACTTTTAAATACAATTGTCTATTTTCATCAGGGACTGATTCTATGCTTTATTAGCCAGTAAATAAGTACTTAATTGAGATGTGACTATGTGACCAGTGCAGTGATAATACAGTATGGGAAAACAATAAATTAGCAAAGTTCTTTGTAAGTTGAATATATGGTAGTTTCTGTCATTAAATAATGTTGGCTTTATAATGCCTCGGAGTTCATATTAAGAGAGAGAACAACACAGTACAGGCTAAGTAATTGGAAAACACTTATAAACAGGCCAGGACTTGATAAAATCCCTAAAAAATGAGTGAAATTTGGAAGAATATGATGGTCATGTCAGGCCAAAGGAAGAACCTAATAAAGGGCACTAAAAAAAATATCATCCTTATAGATTTAACATATTCTGTTGGGGAGTAATAACAAAGCGTTAGTTATATAGAGAAAGTCAAAGTGTGGAGAGTCTTTCAAGGAGAGTCTTTTCAGGAAAATTGAGGGGGACAAGAAGAAAGAATTATATGATGAAATAATTTCAATGACTCTCATAAGCCAAGGTGTTTCTCCAAAATGTCTGTTTCATAGAACATACAGAAAAAGGCATTTGTACCACACAGTGGTGTAAAGAAACAAGGATATACACTGTCAGAGGTGATCATCCTCGGGGTTCCAGTGGCTCAGGCCCAGCCTCCCTGCCCTAAAGGCAGAGGAGATGAATAATCTCAGCACATCTCAACTATCGGATCAAGGGAAGCCTGTGTGAAAGCTCTGGACTAGAACATGGTAAGAAATCTAGAGTTGTCACTAACTCTGTGTGTTCTTGTTCTCAAGTGACAAACCATTAAAATAGGGAATTGGGGGAAATAAAATTGTAGACCTAAAGCATGATTCTGACAGATGACCAAAGGAAGCGAATGTTGTTTTGTCAGTGAGCCTTTAGCAACATCCAAATCAAATGCTAGTTCTTGTTCATTAAGTACGGAGAACTCTCTTTAGACCCATAGCTTGTCTATACAACTTCTCACAGGGTCAGATGGTTTCGTGTGGAAGTGGTCAATGATACAGACATGAATAAATTGAGTGATTGGTTAAATGGATCCAAAAATGTGTAAGTAAAAATATGTTCATGTCAGGGTCATGATAGGATCTCTGATGCTTAATCAATAAAGTCTATTCATCCATTTGTGACAAATCTAGCAGATTCTTGAGCTGCCTGTGTCAGCACCAAGAATAATGAAGTTAAATGGGAATTTTCAGAATCTTATCTTGACCCTTCATTAAAAATATATGAATAAAGAGATCAGTGAGGAGAGGTGATATATTCAAAGTGTCCTAGTGAATTTAATATCCAAGACAGGGCTAGAACCCAAGTTTCTTAATTCTAGTCCAAGGCTATTGATCAAATGTCACACTGATTTATTGACAATTCTTTATAAGTCATCACACTCCAAAGGTTTACTGGAAGCCAGTGTCAGTCCACTCTTCTTTTTTTTTAAGAGATGGAGACATAGCTCACTGTAACCTAGAACTCCTGTTGCCTCAAGAGATTTTCTTGCCTCAGCCTCCTGAGTAGCTAGAACTACAGGCCACCGTGCCCAGCTAATATTTTTATATGTCCTTTTTTTTGTAGAGACAGGGTCTCACTATGTACTCAGGCTGATCTCAAACTCCTAGCCCAAAGCAATCCTCCTGCCTTGGCCTCCCAAAGTGCTGGGATTATAGGTGCAAGTCACCTTGCCCACCCATTCTTCTATCTTTATCAGGTATTATAATAATGAAAACAAAATATATCAGTTACCTATCACTGTATAAAAAACCAACCTAACATTAATAGTTAACAACTATCTATTTAGCTTATAATTTTGTGTGTTGGCAACTTAGATGGAGCTCAGATGGATGGTTCTTCTATTTCCATCTGTAGTCACTCATATATCTGTGATCAGATACCAGGACAACTGGAAGCTGGTCCAGCTAAGATGGTTTTAGCTGGCATGGCTCATCTCTGATCAACAAGGTCTTTCATCCTTCAGCAGCCTACACAGGATTTGATAACATGGTGACTGGGCAGAGTTCATGGAGAGAGTGGAAGCATGAAAGGCCTCCTGAGGGCTAGGCACAAGACCTGTACAATACTATTTTCATCACACTTTGTAGACTAAAGCAAGTTATAACACTAGCCCATATTCAAATGGAGAATAATAGAGTCCACATCTTGATGAGAGGTGATGCAACTCAAATATTAAGAGCATGGATACAGGGAGGAGAAGACTAGGACCTTTTGCAAACAATCTCCCACAGAAAGAAGAGACATTTATAAATATTCTTGCTGCATTTACAATATTGGAAATAAACTGGATTGGAAAGTTGAATCTGGTGCTTCAAGTCTATATTTGTCACAAAATAGGTTATTGTCACAACCTAAGCCTTATGACAATAAGGACAATCTCCTTAGATGTACACCTTGGGGGATAAAAAAAGACAGGAGGAAATAATTTTTGACAAAAGACATTAGCAATATTAATGACTGTAAATAGAAATTGAAACCAACAAAGTAGTAATGGAAATAAAAATATCTGAGACATTTTCTTTTGATATCTTTGGACAGCCCTTCTCAGTCTGTGTCACTGATTTCATTTTCTTCAGCATCCCCACAGATGTTGGGCTTCTTTAACCCTTTGCACTTACTTGCTTTTTTCTCAATTCCTTTATTCTACTCAGGATTTAATTTTTTAAATACCCCAGATTTTACAAAGTGTGGCAGTAGAATAAAAAACTGGAGTTTCTTTTCATGCAAAATTATTTATTTGGATTTTTTTTATATTTCAAATTATTGATACATTCAAAGAGTAATTTTAATCTCTGTAATTTTTGCTATCTGTGTTGAGTCACACTTGACATCCAAGTGAAAAGGGTTAAGAATCTGCCTTGGAATTTTTCTCCTTTGTGTCTAACTCTGGTTTGACTCTCAAACCATATGTCATCAGTCTTATCACCTTATATATCACAAATAAGCTGATGGCTGTCAACATTTTTTTCTATCTCGGAGCTTTGCTTTCTTCTAAATACAAGAGTTTTAAACAACTGCCTACTCTACATTTCCATTGCCCACTCAAACTTACCATGCCCTAAACTAACCTACAGAATTAATTATTAGTACTAAAATAAAATTAAATCTCTTCAAAGATTTTTCTATCAAGATTAATGGTACCACTATCCACCCAATGTTCAGGTAAAAACTATTTCCTAAATTCTTTACAGTCATCCAACAATTTTCATTTTTAGTTTGTACTTCCAAAATAAGCTTCAAATCTTACCACAGTTTACTAATCCACTGCTCAGTCCAACTAATACTTTCCCTCATGTGTAGGCCTCCTACTGTTCTCCCTGGTATCTATAGCTTATGCTCCACAGAGTAGCCAAAATAAGCCTTTAAGAAAGTAAAGTAGACCATGTCATTCCCCTGCCAAAACCTCACTAGTAGTACCCCATTATATTTAGATTAAAAATTAAACTCCTTACTTACTACAACCTAAAATGCTCCACTTAATTTGCACCTTGCCTTCATCTCCCTTTCATCTCTACTATCCTTTTGATGCTCCATCCAAGCCTTTACACTTGTTGTTTCCTCCATTTGAAATATTTTCTGTCCAGAATTCTGCCTCCCCTTCATTTGAATCCCAACTCAAATGGAACAGCTTCAGAGAGGTCCAACTCTAGCCACACTAAGCAGAATGCCCCCTTCTCCATTACTCTACCATATTACATTTTTATATTTTCCTTCTAGCAATGAAAAATAACAAAAATTCCTATTTATTTTCTTAAAATTTTAGGGTCTATATTCTTCTCCCAGAATATAACTTCATGATGACAAAGATCCTATGTTGTTCACCACTGTTCTCATAGGAGATGCTTGATAAATATCTGTTAACCTCCAATGTCTTATGAAAATCTACTTACTCAAATATCTAGAGCAAATTCTATTGACCCTTCCATTGACCCAGTAGGAATTTAATATCTCTAAGACTATTTTCATTTTGTTTTATTTATAGGAAAATATTTTAAAGAATGTTGACTTTCACAGCCCTATTCCTTGGGCTCTGAGTAACAAGGGTAAACTTAAGAAATTTATGACTAATTACTGAATGATTAGTCCTTCATTTAAGCTATATTTACATCATCCTAATTTCCAATACAAAGACTTACTGAAATGTATGTTAAACCACTTTAGTAATTATCAAATCTTGTAGTAAATGAAGTAAACCTAGATGTGAAAAAAATATTGAATAAAGGTATCTGTCTTAAATTGTCCAAATTATCTACTTTGAAGTTTATTTTTTTTTAAACCGGGACAAAAATTCAATACTTCATCTCTTCAGATCACCAGTTTTACTTCTCTTACTCCTTTTAAAAATAACTACAAATGTTATAAAAACACAGGTAATTTATATGAATAGATATACAGATATTTGGCAGAATGATTACACAAATTCATACCTCCAGCTAAGCTAAATGATCTTTTAAATTCATATGTTGTTTAATGTCATGTGTTATTCATATGGCATTATAAATATCCTATCTAAAAAGAAATAATGTTAAATTTTCCAGCAAAACCTGCATGTCCAGAAAACCAAGGTGAAGGAAAAAAGTAAATAATCTAATATAGTGTTTTTTTTAAACTAAAAATTGCCAAAACTACACAGCAACCTAGTTTTGGACTGAATTTTATAGATTATAAATTTTTCAAATGGTAATTAGTTTTAGCAAAATATTTCTATCTATCTTAAATGTCTTGGACACTTGTTCTGAATATAAAATAAACCAGTATAAGTATTAGCCAACTGATTCCTTTTCAATGTAGCATGAAAAATTTAACGCCCAAAATATTTTAACCTCCATAAATTACTGAATGGAGTAGTTAAGACTGTGCTTGTATTTTCGTTCATTTGAAAATTGATACTGTACAAATAGGACTGATGGGGCTTTTGTTTATTTGTTTGTTTTCTATAAGCACCTAAAGAAAATGATATGTTTATAGTTGACAGTTCCCAAATCTGAATAAGTTTAAATACTTGGAAAGACAAGACATAGGAGAATTCTTTCTGCCTTGTGACTTTTCTAACCTGTGAGATTTACTGAAAAACCTATTAAATAGTTTGTATTTCTTCAAGCTTTGCTTTGTGGTCATTTAATTATCTGTGTGATATCATTACATTTTTTTTTCCTTTTAGATACAAAACCATTTTACACTTCTCTGACACAATAAAATAAGAAAACTAGTAACATTGAACTTAGCTTCTGGGTTTGCAAAATTAGTACATTACAGAGAGTGAACCAAATCTACTCTGTTAATAAAATGCCAAGGTCCTTATCATAGTGAGCATATTTAAAAGGATGATTCTGGAGAAAATGTGCCTGTAAATATTTGACATAACCTTAAAACATGATACAAAAACAGTCCTGCAGAGAAAAAAGAAATAACCCCTTTCCCCCCAAAAGTAACAGATATTTCCTCTATAAAAAGGAAGAAATTCAATTTATAGCCACAGTGTAGTTACAGGAAGTGAATTTACCCTACTGCCTTAAACAACTAGAAAACTGGACAGATGTATTAATCAATGGTTAACATTCTTGAAAAAGTTGGACAATGGGCATACAGGACTATGATAACTGAGGGAAGGGAAATAAAATGAGCTCTACGATTATTTCAGCTTATTACATGGCCTGAAGGAAGATTCCAGGCTGTGTGGAAGGCAGAGGGAATCCAAATAGAACCTAGCAGTGTCATTGTGTGAAGAGACAAAAATTGGCCAGGCACAGTGGCTCATGCCTGTAGTCCTGGCACTCTAGGAGGCCGAGGCAGGATGACTGATGATCTCTTGAGCTTAGGAGCTGGAAACTCACCTGAGTAACCCCGTCTCTACTAAAAATAGAAAAATTAGCCAGACATTGGGGTGCATTTCTGTAGTCCCAGCTGCCTAGGAAGCTGAAGCAGGAAGACTGCTTGAGCCCAGGACTTTGAGTTTGCAGTGAGCAATGATGATGCCACTGCACGGTAGCCTGGACAACAGAGTGAGACTCAGTCTCAAAAAAACAAACAAAAAAGACAAAATTTAGTGTTCATGAAAGGTAAAGTGACTAGAATTTGTAGAGTGGAGAAAACTACCCATAGAACTTTGTAGTTTGAAGTAGCTGAAGTTTGTAGTTGAAGTTGTATTTGAAATAGTTTGTAGTTGAAGTTATACATACAGGTTTCTCCACAAGTCTTTAGCTGAGTGTTGTTATCCTCTATAAATTACTGTGTATAAGTAAGAGGAAATTAGCTGACACTAAAAAAAGACCAACTGGAGTCGACAGGACAATTTCCAAAGGTCACACGGGACTAGAAATAATTTATGCTCCCCTAAACCAGGTAGAAAGGCTTCCTGCTACATGGGGCATCAGGTAGAGTCCTCATATAAGATGCTGGGCTATTAGGCTAATGACTGCTTTTCAGCTTCTGTTTGCTGCTTGTTTGCTAACCGCAGGGCATTATGTGTGCATTATGGGATGCAGAAGAAAAGACAAAGAACGCTGAAACCGGAGTCTCTCTCAGCTAGGACCTAGGAACAGGTTAGAGCCTATCAGGGGCAGGATGAAGTAAGAGGCTGGGCAGATGGGTGATCAGCAGAAACACACCAATGGCTGTGGAGGGCAAATGCATGATCGGCTCATAAACAGCTTAGGTATAAAAGGCTTACTGGCACACTGGGGGTGGGGAGTGTCCCTGACCCAAAGAAGAGGCCACTGTGCTGGAGCTCTGGGGGCTTGGACCCTAGCTCGAGCTAGACAATAAAACTCCTTTTGATAATTACAGCCTCAGTGACTCTGTCTCTCTGTCCCATGGCCCTGCGGATTCTGGCTCTAACACTCAGAAGATAATACCTTATCTTCAGAGCTCAATTAGACCTAGGCTAAAACCCAGTCTGGACCCACCTTAAAAGAACTTAAAAGCAAGTCTCAAAAGGATCAAGTTGAACCCATTTAAATTTACTGTGTACCAGAACAAAAGTCAAATATTATTGAGAGGAAAAAAATCAACCCAACATTCAACAATGTAAAATTCACAATGTCCAGCATCCAGTGACCAAATTGCCAGACATGCACAAAAGCAGGATATTGTGATCCATACCAAAAGAAATATGTCAATAGACACAGAACCAGAAATGATAGTAATAATGGAAATATTAGACAAGGGTGTTAAAACTTCTATTATAAATGTGGTCCATATGTTCTAGAAGGTAGAGGAAAACATAAGTATGATGAAAGAAATGGAAGATATTAAAAATAGACGTACATGTAATACCTAGAGAAAAAATATGAAATGAAAAATACACTGAAAGAGATTAACAACAAATTAGATACTGCAAAAGAAAAAAAAATCAGTAAACTCAAATACCTAGCAAAAGAAAGTGCCCAAAATTAAACACAGAGAGAAAGTTCACAGATTTGGAAGAACATCAGTGACCTATGGGATAATATCAACTAATCTAACATACATGCAACTGGAATCCAAGAAAGAGAAGAGAATGACAAGAAACAGAATAGACATTTGAAGAAATAATAATAAAAACTTTGTCAAAATGTCAATAAAATCTAAATAGAATAACCTTACAGAAGATCATGCCAAGCAACAGCATAATCAAATTGCTGAAAAAAAGTAATACAGGGAAAGTCTTAAAGGCAGCTATAAATAAAAGCCATGGAAAATAAAACAATTAAAAAAAACCACACAAATTTTGGCTGTTTACCAGAAGATTTAGAATAGCAGTCACCCTTATCTTCTGATTTCCAAAGAAGTAGATACAATTCTTGAAGGATATCTGGCAAAGTAAGGGAAATTATACAGAAGAGAGAGAAAATGGGGAGTGACAGGAGAGATTAAGGGAAGAGAAAAAGTATAGCACATGATTTTGTTTTCTAGTTCCCAATATTCTAGCATAACTATAGAGTTTTAGAGGACCAAAATCCCATAAAGATTATCTAGTACTATGCCTTTGATTTATAGCAGAAGAAATGAGACAACAGAGAAGAGAGATAACAAAAATTAAACAGCTAGATGATGCAGGGATAAAGCCATAGTTCATTTCTTCCTGAAAAAAAAAAATGTAATTTTTGTTTTCATGTTTCCTATTTACTTTACTAGAATCATCTGAATACTGTCAATTGAATACTTACACAAACAAAAAACCTTGACCCCAGTTCATGCATACAAAAAAAATTGGTTCAAGATGAATCATGTACTTACATATGAAAAGTTAAAAAAAATAGAACTTTTAGAACAAATAAGAGAACGTTTATCATGGCAATGGAATAGGCAAGGATTACTTGGACAAGACATAAGAAGTACAAACTATAAAAAAATCAATAAATTGGCTTTAATGGAAATAAAGAATTTCTGTTTATAAAGAGATACAATTAACAGCATGAAAAGCCAAATCCATATACCTAAAGACCATATTTGTAATACATATTTCTGATAAAGGACCTATGTCCAGAATAAATAAAGAGTCCCTAAAAATTAGATTTTTAAAACACCAAAAGTGGAGGAAAGACTGGTGTAGACACTTTACAAAAAAGGTGGGTATTCACCTGGCTAATAAGTATATGAAAAGATGCATGATATTGTTACTCATCAGGGAATGGCAAATTAAAGCAACAATGAGAAACAATCTACACACCCAACAGAATGTCTACAATTGAATGGATTCACAAGGATCCAGAACAACTAGAACTCTCATACCTTTCTTGTGGGAATGTACAGAACTTTGGAAAACTGCAGTACATACTAAAACTAATTATATGTTTACCTTAGGACTCAGCAATCTTCTCCTAGTTATAAAATCTGAATAAATTAAAATATATTTATAAGAATCTTTATAGCAGTTTTAATCATAATATCTCCAATCTGCCAACAACCCAAATGTAGTCAACTCTAGAAGAGATAAATGAAAGGTAGTATTTTCAATCATTAGAATATTATACATCAGTGAAAAGCAACACATACTGGTGTGCACAACAATGAGTAAATCTCACAGGCATAATATGGAACAACAACAACAAAAACCTAGAGTGCCGTCTTTTACATAGCCATAGTGAAGAGCAATCCAGAATGACTTAAGTAATTTCATGATGTACATACCATCCATCCCAGCAATTCAGGCCCTGATGACTTGCTCCATTAAAATTCTCACAGGTTCATAAGAGAATAAGTACGAGCATACTCATTGCAACATCACATGTAGTGGTGTAAGAAGGAGTAAGAAGCAGTCTGGCTTTCCTCTAGGAAAGTGGTACATAAAATATGGTGGATATACTATGTAATCACAAAGTATAATAGATTGGAGTACATATGGAAATATGAATAAATATTAAAAACATAATACTAAAGTTTAAAAATAAGAAACAAAATGAGATCTAAAACACAATTCCTTTTCTGTAAATTATATACAATAAAATAATAATGCATTTTACATACAATACACATTAAACATATAAGAATATTTGAGAGGAGAGGGAACAGGACTGACCTAGCTGTTAAATATGAATAATTTGAAAAAGAGAACAAGAAAAGGGTTTTGCTAAGACACATGATAATAATTTACCTTGAACTAAGGACTGTGATTAATTTAATGCACTCCACCTGATGTCCAAAAAGAGAGAAAGAGAAAAAAAACTAACACAGAAGGTAAGCTCACAAAGGTGAAAGGTGTAACAGTTATATGAACATCAAATGGACAAGGCAGTATGCTTTGTTTCATTTTTTTCAACATCCCTTTGCAAACAGACTCAGAGATCCAGCAGTGAAAAATGAATGCGGCTCTGTGAATAAAATACTGTTATAAAAATAAAGCTCTGTTTTACTTCTACTTTGATTTCTGGGGCAGGATCACAATGTGAAGAGAAACATGATTCTGTTATTTGTCCAGAATAATCCTATATAAAATTCCCCAATTTAAACTATAAAGGAATTTAGGGCATATTTAGCTCAATAATCTCAATTTAAAAGCAGGGAGATAGTGGGCAACAGTTCTTAAATGACTTGTCTAAAAGTAGTTGAGTAGAATAATTGAGACCAGAACTCCATTTTCTGCCCTACTCTATGAGGATTTTTCTGTTTTGCCCCACTGAGCTCATTGCCCACTTGAGGAACACATCAGATGTAGAGGCTGCAAATTATGGTGGCAAAACATTCAAAAGATCCATATAAAATTACATCTCAATTCACCTGAAGTCTTTAGAATGAGATTTCTGAGTAATTGATGTGGGGTTGCTTTTATTAAAAACACACTCGTTTGTTTCAATATCTTTCTAATGAGATTGTGTCTTAAAAAGACTAGTGCCCCTTTTTGCCCTAGGTAAATTATTTGAAGAAAAATTCAATTATATTCACTTGAATGAAATATTTCATGGTCTCCATTTGGAACTTGAAGTCCATAGGTGAAGACAGATAAAGAAGGTACAGATGATTCTGACAGATCAGTTCTTATTCCTAAAGTAGAACCTGAAAATTATGCTTTTGGATGGTTTCCTTACTATATACTACTTTACCCTAAAACTTAAGCAATAATAGTAATAATAATAAGAATTCAATCATTGAGGGTTATGTTAATTTAGGTCTATCTAATGAAGATTTTATGGTAATAATTTTGAAAAGATAGTTTTAAAAAAAATTATAACTATATCGAATATGTATTCATTTGTAGAAGTTATATATGGAAACAGATGTGTCATCTCCTCTAGCAACTGTTCCATCTCTTTCCCATTGTGTAGTAACCACAGAATTTGTGTGGGATTAACCTCATTCCTTCTCCAGGGTTGATCTCTGAAGTAAGCATATCAGCTTGCTGCTTCTTTTGTAATGATTATTGGACCAGGGAAGGGCAGCAACACCTAATCAACATAACTCATTCAGTTCAAGGGGTTTCTCTGACTGTACTTACTGACTCTGGTTGGTCAAATCAAATGAGGACCAAGAACTTAAACATGCCAGTTCAAGACTCTTTTTTTAAGGCCACAGCTATGCTAAAATGCATTGTCTGGGGTGCAAAAGTGTGGGCTAGACCAACAGGTGCCATTGTGCTTCAGGAAGCAAACAGTATTGAAGATGAGGAAGGACATAATGGTATTGATGGTGAGAAAGCAGAACTAGGAAATCTCAGAGAACCAGAACTTGCACCCTGAAGCAACTGTGCAGAAGGGCACTCTACTCGGAGGTTGTCTATTTTATAAACCAATACATTACTTTTATTTTAAAGCCTATTTCAGTTTTTTTTGGTTATGTACAATTAATAATAACCTGAAATGTTATTTCTGAAATTTTACTATTGAGAAATAATCACTGCTAGCAATTTGGTTTAGAGACTCACAACCTTACTGTGTGTGTGTGTGTGTGTTTGAGTTAAAACGTTTTAAAACTAAGTTGGAAATCAATAATACATACAGTTTTGGAAGCTGTTATATTGATGAACATATGAATATATTTGCATGTTATTAAATTCCAACCACATCATTTTTATTTTATTTTATTTTTTATTTTAGCGTACTGTGCGGGTACAAATGTTAAGGTTACGTATATTGCCCATGCCCCCCCTTCGCCCTTGAATCAGAGCCTCAAGCACGACCATCCCCCAAACGTTGCACATCTCACTCATTGTGTTTGTATATATCCATTCCCTCTTCCCCCCTCCCACCTGCCCGATATCTGATAAATGTTGTTCCTATATGTCCACTGAGGTGTTGATCTGTTAATACCAATTTGCTGGTGAGTACATCATTTTTAATGGCTTTATATTATTGCATTATATGTTTGTGCTGTAATTTTTTTTTTTTTTTTTTTTGAGACAGAGTTTCGCTTTGTTGCCTAGGCTAGAGTGAGTGCCGTGGCGTCAGCCTAGCTCACAGCAACCTCAAACTCCTGGGCTCAAGCGATCCTCCTGCCTCAGCCTCCCAAGTAGCTGGGACTACAGGCATGCGCCACCATGCCCGGCTAATTTTTTCTATATATATTAGTTGGCCCATTAGTTTCTTTCTATTTATAGTAGAGACGGGGTCTCGCTCTTGCTCAGGCTGGTTTCGAACTCCCGACCTTGAGCAATCCACCCGCCTCGGCCTCCCAGAGAGCTAGGATTACAGGCGTGAGCCACCGCGCCCGGCCCGTGCTGTAATTTTTTAAAGCTAGCCTTTATATTTGGACACTTACATTGCTTCCAATTTCTTGCTGTCTAAATAGCAGTATAATGAACAACTTTGCAGCTCTATTCTTTGCCATGTATATGCTTATTACTTTTGAATAAACACAAAAAAATGTGACAATCATAGGGTAAAATACTATGTATAAGACTAAAGATTTTGATTCACATTGCCAACTTGCCCATCAAAGAAGCAATTCCACTCTCAAACAGTTTAACACTCCTTATTTCAATATTCTCTCTATTATATAGTCCTTTGTGGTAGCAAAATATTTATACAAATTTCTTCAAAGCTATAAAAACTATAATTGCACATATTTTTATATATTATAATATTGTTGATATTAATAATATAATAGGTAGTTTAAGAAATCCATCACAACTTGAGTGATTTATTTTATTCCAGGCACTTTTAAGCTTTTCCTAACATCCTTACAATGTTTCTGAGAATTAGGTATTAGGAACTTCATTATAAATAGAAGAAAAAAAAACAGATTTAAGGTGCAAATAATTTTCTTGAAATATCATAGCTAATAAATTACAAAACAACTGAATTTTACTATTGTTCAACCTAACAATCTCTGGAGAGCAATAGAAGTCAAAAGATGCCCTATAAAATCCAACTTTGATAAAAACATATGGTGACCCTAAGTTTTGTCAGGGTTCACTCATATTTATATCCCCATAGCACCCCATCCATATTAGCATGTGTGCAAGATTTTCCCTCAATTTTAGTAAATTATCAGTAATAATAATTGCATTAAATTAAGCCAGGATGATTATCATAACTTTATTTTGCATTTGCAGCTTCTGTCATCTAATAGAATATGAATCACATGTGCATTAAATATAGTTCTCATTTTAACACATGGTTAAATCTAAAAAGAGACCATTGATAATACATCTTTCATTTACCAGATGCTTTCCTGACTAACCCATCTCTTTCACAGAAAGCACACTGGACACTCGCTGATAAATCAAAGCATGTTCAAATACAAGTAGGGAGAGTCAGCTTACTCTTTCTGATCCCATATGGGAGTGGAAAAGTATTTGATGTCCCTACTAGGAATTCGATACTCCAGATAGTTGTTCTGTGGCTCTTGCTGCGGACAAAAAGATATACCAGGCTTCCAGGTTACATACCAATGGGGCCGGTGGGAAATATGAGAAATTATTGGTTAGGTGTACATGAAGCATGGGCAGGAGATAGAGGCTAAGCGGTACAACTGTAGATGGTGGTCTGAACACTCTTGCTATCATTGTTCTGTCATGTATTAAATGCTATACATCAAAGACTATTTGATAGTTTGACAATGATTTTTGAGTTTGTAATAAGCCCTTCCATTGGCAGTGAGCTAAAAAAAAAGAAAATCCTTTGTAAATGAAAAAGACTAAGTTTCTTTGTTTCAAGAAAGGTGATGATAAATGCTTAGCTTACAGAAAATATTTATCAACATTTACTTTCCATCAGAGGAAGAAGAGTGATATGACTTATCCCATCTAAACACAAAGATACAAATATGCAGAAGAAACATCAGCATCTACCTCAAAAATTAACAGTATTTTTTTTAAATGTGCCCCAAGATAACAATTTAAAATATGTAGCTGGAAAGGTGCTACATAGCACCCTGTGATGCATGGATTTTCATTTAGGTCAAATAACTATTTGTTTAAATTTATTTTGCTAATTTTTAATTCCAAGATTTCTTATACACAGATGAAAAGTCAATAAATATCTGATGATGCACTTTGAGAACAGAAAATGCACTTTCTGAACAGTTCAATGATATAAGTTTTATTTCAATGCCTCAGATACTTTAAGTAGAAATTCATCAATTCCAATAATGGTTTGATTTTTTTAATCCAATTTATGAAACCAACGTAAAACTCAAAATTCATTCTCCTAAAGGTGAAAGATCTGACGTTGTTGTCAATGCTTTTGAAAATGTAGTTAAAAAGTTTAGTAGTAAAGATAAAACTATTATTATAATATAAACACAGATTTTAATGGAGCATAGTCATTACAAAAACATTTTTATTAAGTGTGACCGATTATATTTTCTGTCAAATAATATATGCAACAATATCTCCCTCTCACATGTTCTTCTCATAATATGACCTTGGTATCCACCCCATGAAGTGGTTAGGGTCTAGACCCCTGTCTTAAATGTGGGCAAAATTTGTTAATGTCCTAATACAGTATGGCAGGTGTTGTTATATGACTTCCAAGTCTAGGTGACCAAAATGCCATGCATTCCTGACTCATTCCCTTGCGGCACAGCTCTTGTTACCTTCCACACTGTTAGAAAACCCAAATGTTTTCTAGCCTATTCAAGGAAACCACTTGTTGAAGTAACATGTAGATGTTCCAGGCAACAGCTCGGCAGAGGTCCTGATGATCAGCTTCATCCATTATATGAGGGCAACTCATGCAAATAGATGTAGCCCCTAGCCATTGAGTTATTTCAAACCTTTAAGTCTAGCTAAGGCCCTAACACTGTGAGGCATTACCAAGTCATACTGCTATGCCCTGTCCAAATTCTTGACACAGAGAACCTGGGCACATACCAAAGTTGTTTTATGCCATGAAGTACTGGGGTGATTTGTTATGCAGTAATAGCTAACCAGTACATTAAGAACTGATGAAGAAGAAATGTATTTAAAATTGATTATGATGGACATATAATTCAAAATGGTTGCTGATCAAGCAGTGCTATTCTACAAATTGAAATAGAAGCTATAGTTGTCAAAAATTTACAAATATGTATAAGTGTTTAGAGTAAATAAAACATAAAATTTTATGAAGGAGCTGATATTTAATACAAAAACTGTCTTGTGTGATGGTACTTTCTCTCTTCATTACTCAGCACCATTTTATTTTTTTAATTTGCTCTTTAAAGAAGTACATTTGAAACTAAAAGCTCCTATATAGCTGTGGTCCCCAAGCTCCAGGTCATGGACCAGTACCATGGACTGGTGGTCCATGGCCTGTTAGGGACCAGGCCACAGAGCTCCACCACCCTCCCTGTCCTCCCCAAACCACCACCACCCCCCAGCCATGGAAAAATAGTCTTCCATGAAACTTAGGAAATGGGGGGGGGGGCAGGCACAGCAGGTGGTGAGTGGCGAGTGAGTGAAGCTTCATCTGTACTTACAGCAGCTCCTTATCACTTGCATCACCACCCCCCAACTCCCGTGGAAAAATAGTCTTCCATGTAACCAGTCCCTGGTGCCAAAAAGGTTGGGGATCACTGCTATATAGGGTAAATCTTTTATTAAATAGTTCTCTAAATTTAAGTTTCCTTTTGTCTAGTATCAGTTGTAAATTTTTAATCAAAGTATTTTAATAGATGGAACACACCGACTCATACACATAAGCTTTTGAAGCATTTAGCAATTTGTAAATATTGATACTGAAGCTTTCTTGCAAACAGGAAGATATTGAAATTTATCTCAAAGCAAGGGAGGAAATCTTAAAAATTATATGATAAGATTATAAATGATATAAAAGTTAATATTTTTAATTCTATAATTTATATAGAGATTCTATATTGATTGAAAGCGTTTATATTCTGAATCAACGTGGCATTAAAATTAAGAATTCTAGCCAACTTCAGTGGCTCACTCCTGTAATTCTGACATTTTGGGAGGCTGAGGTGGGAGCATCACTTGAGGCCAGGAGTTCAAGACCAGCCTGGGTAACATAGCGAGACTCCATCTCTACAAAAAAAAATTTTTTTAGAGTTAGCTTGCATGGTGGTGTGCACCTGTAGTCCTAGCTACTTGGGAGGCTAACGCAGGGAGGATTGCTTGAGTGCAGGAGGTGGAGATTACAGTGAACTATGATTGCAATACAACACTGCAATCTGGGCAACAGGGCAAGACTCTATCTCCAAAAAATAAAATAAAATAAGAATTTGACAAGTTATTTGAAAAAACTTGACTTTAAAAATAATTTTCAAAGCAAGATACCTGGAATAAAGAAAAAAAGTATCTATAGAAATATTTATGCAGAGACATTTTCACATTTAAAAATAAAAGAGTACTAAGAATATTCTCCATTTAGTAGAATTTGATCTTATTAGGTATATTAGTATCTATAGAGAAAGGATTTCCTCAACTGAAAACATGACAAAACAATTAAAGATGTCATTATCAAATGTGTTAATGATAAATGCAACTTTGAAAATTATTGCAGTCAATTTAATTTTTAAAATATCCTATTGTAGAAAATTTATTCTTTAGGAAAATACTAATGATGCATTAAGAGAAAGAGACAAAACTTTAAAAGATTGATTAAAGTACATGAATACATAGCAAGAATAATTATTCTGTTGGGTTTTTTTAATGTTCAGATCATTGATATGAAGAATTTTTTATTTTCCTTTAATGTACATTGATATGTTACTTTAATTTTTATAAAGAATTTTGTTTTATTAGATAATTTTGAGACTTTTTATAAGATTAATATAATTAAGCCAATTTTAGTTAATATTCATATGTATAATTATAATTATTTTTAGAGGTCTCTTATTTTTAAAAGCATCTACTTTGAATAAGTTATGTGACTATTTTAATATACAGGAACTATTTCTAATAATTATTCAAAACTAAGCAGTTTTGCTTTCACTAAAGGTCAGAAAGTAGGTACAATTCTCATAAGGTGGTAAATCTTAGAAATCAAATCTACTTTGGGATCATAAGACAATTGAGAAAATAAATGGCTCTATGGCAGTTCCCCAGCCCTAAAGCAGGTCTGATCAGAAGGCTGACAGAGGAATTTGTTTTTCAAGCAGCACCCCAACAAAAAGAGGGGGAATGTTTTCAAGTGCTCAGTGGCAGATATTGGCTATAGTCGATTTGATAGGTGGTAGCTGTTCTTTCACCACTCACCTACTCTTACCCTAATGATTCATGCATCTGTTTCTTACCCATGGGCTTCCAAACAGCACTGAAAGTGTTCTAGAAACTCAATTGTGCTAGTGAAATCAGATGGCAGGAGGTGGGTACTCTTTGAAATAGGCCAAGTGTTTTCAGCTTTGGTCAGCCCTAAAAAATTTAGAAAGGACTTCATTTTTCTTCTAGGTACAGTATCAAATTAATAGGACCTTGTAATTTAAATCATGTTCATTAGAGAAACTTCTCCATTTAAAACTTCACAATGTCAGATCGCCTATGGGGCAGAGAAACTATAATGAGCTGGTGTCTGCCAAAGATAGGGCAATAATGATTTCAAGGTCATGGACTGGCAGAATGCTAAAGGAGAGATGACTGGCAAATGTCAATGATGCAGAAGAAGAAAGTGTATCTGAGGATTTGTTGAAATTGTGCCACTGCCAGAATTTATTTAAAAGTAGGTATGAGAGGGTAAAATTAGCAGGGTTGTGAATAAATGCTGCTTTGTGAATGATTTGCTTGGCTAAATAAACCAAAATGAATTTGCAGCTAATCTGAAAAAGGGAATGGAGAGCAAGAGGTAGGAGTTGGGGAGAGTAGGGAAGGTGAAAAAAGATAATCTGGTCTTCTCTTGTTATTTCCTCAGTTAGAGCCACTAAGGAAATATCACATTTCACTGAGTATTGACTGAGAAAGTCCTCTTGTCTTTAGTCCACAGCCTGAGCATCCCCTAATAATAATATGTAACAATTTTCATGTCTTCACATATTTCTGAGTGCCTAGTATGATCCAACCACTATTTTGAGGTGCTGGAGGTTCAGTAGGGGATAAAACAAACAAAGCCCTCCCCTTATAGAGGTCATATTATTCCCAGCATAAAGAGTGACCCATACTATTCTGAAAGGATGATCAGAGAAAACATTTGAGTGAGAGATGGTAATGAGGGGAAGTATTAATAACTACCCGTGTAAATATCTGGGGGAATAAGTGTTTCAAGGCAAGGAGTGTTGAAGAAGCTCAAGTCAGCAACATGCTGAGGAACATCAAGAGACAGGAGTGTCATTTCCTCAGAAATGAACTAAAGGAAGCAAGAGGAATAGGAAATGAGGTAGAGATTTACTAGGCACCATCACAAAATTTAGCATCATCTCTTGGGCTAGGATTTTAGAGTATGGAAGTTAATATACAAAAGCTTTTGCTAAAACCCTCATTGTAGAGCAAAAATCACTGTTCTCAGCTATTCTACACACTTTCCATGGATGGATACAGTACCTGTGTCTTTCTTGATTAGAAGAAAGATCTTTCTATGATCCTTTAAATAAAGCTACCTTCCCAGTATGCTCAGAAGTTGGCCAGGACTTCCTCCCACCTAGCAATTCAGTTTCTATATCCCTAGCCAATGGCAAGCCACCAGCTGTTGTGTTGTCTCATTGAAGAATCCCCTTGGATTCTACTTTTTAGCTTTACAAATGCAACCCTATGACTCCTTTGGTTTCATCCCACCCACTCTCCTCTCACCTCAGTTCTGAAAATGTCCAAACCTGCTATTGCCTATCTCCACCACCTCCCCAGCAAACATACACAAATATATACACAGACACACACCATGCCTACCCCACATGCACCAGGTTGCTCCAACAAGATAATGGCTATGACTGGTTACTTGAAACACTCAAATAATTATTCTTGATGGCAACATCGTAGACAGGACATTAAGGACATAAATCACTAATTGATTTCCTCCTGATGATCCACAGTAATATTTGAAAAAACTCAGTGAAATCAAGCGTTACCTGGACAAGGTTATCATACATTTGTTTGCATATGGATGTTCATAATCAAAATAAGTTCTTCTATGATATTCTTATTTCTGTTTTAGTAACATTAACCTACTTCCTATGACAAAAAAAGCCTATTATAGGAATGAGTGTATGTGTAGGTATGCATGTGTGTGTTTGATTACTGAAAACAAAATCTTAAACCTCATCCCTGCTAAACTTTTTCCCTCTCAAAATATTTCTGGTTTATGGAGCTCTTTTCAAAACTCCATCATAGGAAAGTGGCTACTCAGGGTCTTGCACTTGATAACAGATATGGCATTTTTATCTAATGCTTAAGTACCCTCTGTGTCAAAGAGAAGTAGATAGCAATCCTCTATCCTCTAAGCAATAATGTTGCAGCAGTTAAAATTGAGGCAAACAGAGATAACTTAGGAACTTTTCTTCCAAGCAGAGGAAAATATGGATAAGCTGACAAGTTTGCACAGGAAATCGTGGACTGAATTGTCAAGAGCCCAGGTCTCAATTCTTTAGAGAGACTGTTAGAGTCCAGCAACTTCTTCTTTAAAGTTATTAATACATACATCAAGCAGCACTGCTTCCTATCACAATCCCAGGGCATCTTCCCATTAACCTTCCTCCGTTCAAATAGAAGATACTCCTTTCTGGAAATATAACCATTTTTTAATCTATGACGAGCTATTGCTCCTTCACCTTAGTTATTTATTTCCATAATAACTCATTTCTGGAAGACTTCATCAAGAGTCAAACAAAAAAATAAGAAAGAAAAAAGAAAATTATGTTCAAAAATCATTATCTATTATTTTATTAACCATTTTTCCTCTTAAAATTTCCACAGGTGAGAAAACCACAAGCTTCAGGAACAATCACATAGTTTGGGTAGTTTGGCTTTATCAGACAATGCTTACTTTTAAGATTACAATGTTGGGTTTTTAAATGAACATACTGATGCTGATGTTTCTTAATTAAACCACCTCATTATTTTCAAAAGCTTAAATGAAGAACCTTGGCTGGCAATAACTGAAATCCCTTTTAAAAAGAAGTGAACTCATGTATATAACAATATATAAATAAAGAAATAACTCTCAAGCATTCCTATATCAACATAGTTTCTTTCCTACTACTGTAGTTTTGTAGCCCAGAAAAAAAAAATACAGCTGAGCTATATCAAGTTGATATGACTGTCTTAAATTTTTCTTAGGTTTCTTCTTTTAAACTGTATTTCCTAGGAAGTATTAATATCCCTTGATGCATTTTTTGTTCAATATTCCTCTGTTAAAATAAACTTCCCTAGGTGGAACAAATTTAGATTATCAATGTCTGTTAAAAAAAAAAAAAACAGCAAAGACATATACTGGTGTTGGCTAACCAGTTGCCTACTTACCCATCTTCTTCAAAAACAATAATCTTCTTATAAAGATAATTTACTAATCCCCCTTCTACCATTTTTCTTTCTTGCTTTATTATTAAGTAATCTTCAAGTTTAGCAACTAACTGTGGTTTGCATCTGATGGTGTATACGTAATGTAGTAGCTGGAGACATTGTGTTAATGGAGAACAAAAATTTTAGTAAAAATATTAACTGAGTGTATTCAACAGACTTAAATCTTAAGATAAGATGTGATATAAGGTAATTTTAACTATTCTTTGAAATGTGATTCTTTTTTAAAAAATGGTTTTAGTTGTAAAAGCTTGATATTAAAAATAAATCTGTGATTTCTAAGTGCTTAACTATTCCCAAGGGACCTCTGAACACACTGTCACTGAAAGATCAGATGTGAATGACATCAAATGTCTAATAAAACTCAGAAAATGTTTCTGAATGTGAAGGGTCAGCCGGCAGGGTTGCCCCTTTACACATACCAACCAATAGAAGCTAAAGAGGCAATGAATCTGCCAGATTCTCCCAAAGTTAGGTATCTCAGCTAAAATAAAATTATCCCTGAAGATGGAGTTATTATCAGGCCTGGCTTTTGAAAAAATGACTATTTTTGGGATACATTAGCTGCCCCCAAATTCACTGTGCATAGAGGAAATAAAAATATATACAAGTTGGAAAAACACTAAACAATGCAAAATTGCAGCTATTACCATATAGCTGTCAGGAAAAGCAAATATATATATATATTTTATATATATATTTATATATATATACACACACACACACACACACACAGAACCTTATAATAATATAATAAAGTGAAAGCTCAAAAATCTAAAACACAGATACTACTCTCGATTAATCAGTATTTATCAGAAATTACTTTTTCAGTAGAGCCAAGTAAAACACCTGGAGAAGTATGCATTGAAAATTTAGGTAGTAAGAAACATTTTGGTTTAGAAGCTAGATCAATGCATGTTCAGGCTCCTGTACTGTATAAAACTATGAGACTGGACAACCAAATTCAATAGTCTTTCCTTTTAATCCTCAAATTATTTTCAATTCTGTCTCTATAATATCTTACAGATTTTGCTTCTATTTCATCACTGTCCCTTCATTATTCCTCTTATCTTTTTCAGCATTCCCTTAAATATTAGAATAACCTAGTGTTAAACATCTTCCTGTCTTTCCTAATTTTTTATCCATCTTATACATAGGACTGTCGCTAATTATTTTATATCTTTTTAGTGGATACTCTATTTTCTTGAAGACAAAGTCCTAATTTTGCTTGATCTTCCCTACCCTGTGAAGAAAGCTGGTGGAAGGTTCATCCTCAAAAACATTTCTAGAACAAAGGAGGGGAGGGAAAAGGAGATCCAGGCAAATATATTAAGGGCAAATCTCATGGTCATACCTACCTTCCACAGGGTGTTAAGGTACAATTCTGCCTGGAATGAGGAGAACCTGAGTATTGGTGGACAACACTGATGACTACCACAGAGCTACTGCTCAGACACTTTGACAGCAAGAAACTGTCTCAAGAGTCACTATAGAAAAACTACAGTTCAACTTAGTGTAGCTCTTCACCACCACGGAAAAAGATTTTGATCTTATTACAAAAGGAAATATCTTTTGCTACTCTGCTAACAGGGTTTTGTTATAACAAATAGTGAATGGCCTTAATAAACAAAGAAACTTCTAATAGATCTGTGATCATAAAAAATAACTATTGACTAGCTTAGTGTTTAATATTTCATAAATATGGAAGACAATGTGCGTAAGACTTAAGACTTTGAATATATTAGCTTACTTAATCTTCACAACAGACTCTGAAACAGTATTATTATCAACATGTTGCAGAGAAGAAAAGTCACAGAGAAGTCAGATAACTCATCCATGTTCAGACACCAAGCATGTGACAGAATCAAACCCAAAAAATCTAACTCCAGAGCCAGCCTTTTTGGTCATGGCAATGTATTGCTTCAGTGGAAGTGGTTTGGCAAAAAATTTTAGCAATTTATTGAACTAATCATATGATTTTCTTTTAAGAAAGAAAAAAAATGTATATATAAAGATCAAATGTTAAAATAAGAAGAGTTCAGCAGTCTTCTTCAAATGCAGAAATACATTACTGAGTTCTAAATAACTTTATCCAACAAGTCTAATCATTCAATTCCTTAAGGCTAAAATTTACAGCTAACACTTCCTGCAATGGGCACCAAGCTTAAGTTCTCATTGAAAACAAATGCCCTGAATGATATAATAAAATGAGGTCCTTTTAGATCTCTAACCAATTAGTTAGTGACTTCCCTTAATATTTTATTCGTGTGAAAACTTCTTCCTCCAAACAAATGAAACAGATATCTAGGATTTCAGAGTCCTTGGCAAAATGCTTAAGCAAATTCAAAAAATTTTTTCTTTGGAAAAAAAATTTCTATCCACAAAAACCCTGGCAGCCCTTCCTCCAAATAAGAATCAAATGTCTCTCCATCAAGATCAGAACTGGAGCCAGGTTTCTGAATTTTCAAACGAGAATGCTGGTCTTTCTGCTCGCATGCTGCACATATAAAGCATATGAATGCACCTTAATTGACAATACAGAATAACTGCACTGCAGCACTCCTGAGAAGATAAAGAATTTACTATAGCCCAACATTTGAAAAGAGCTCATTTGACATATCTCATTTTAGAAAATCAACCTAAAAGATATAATGACTGCTCATTCCTCTAGGTTCTTCAAGTTCCACCACTACATTAGATTGGCTCATGAGATAGTGGCCTTGCCTTTATGATCTTGAATTTTCACCTCTTCAAAAACTCTTTTAAAGAGCTGAAGTTTTTGTTAAGTTAAAGTCCAGTTGTATGAACTTAGCTTTTATATTAATAGAAGGTTCACAGAAAATATTCACTAAATCATATTTCTCTAACTCCTACTAATTTGTCTGCAAAGAGTTCATGTTGCAGAGGAATCCCTGCATATAGATCTATAGGAAGTGTTAGTTTCAGAAAATAATTTAAATTGTGTATTTGTTATCTAGTGGTACATAAAATATCATAAAATTAGTGAATCAAAAAAAATACATTTATTACCTGTCAATGTCTGTGGATCATGCATCTAGCTACAGCTTAGCTTCATGGTTCCCTTATGCTTCATGGTCTCTCATGAATCTGCAGTCAAGGTGTTGGCCAGGACTGATGCCTCATCTGAAGGCTCAATGGGAGGAAGGATACCCTTTGACATTTGCTGACATGGTTGTTTGGCAGGATACAGGTCCTTAAGGGTTGTTAGACAGAGGGACTCAGTTCCTTGCTGGATATTGCCTGGAGTCTTCCCTAAAGTTCTCATCATATGAGCCTCTCCAACATGGCAATTTACTTTATCAAATCCAGCAAGAGAGAGAAAGCTTGCCAGCCACCAAAATAGAAGTCACAACTTTGTACAGCTAAAGTATGGAAATGATATCCCATCATCTTTGTTATATACTATTGGTTAGAAGCAAGTTACTAGTCCAGGCCATACGTAAGGGGAGATCTCCTTAGAGTCTGCTGGCCACACCTTGCTAGATGAATTTTAATACATATCATCATATTTTCCTCTTAATTTTGATAAACAAACCTTTAGGGCTAAGTTATAATAATCAATTCATCCAAATTTTCTAATACATTTTTCTCTTAACACTATTTCTTAAATGATTTCTATTTGCTGTGCTTGTCATTAATACTTCACTATTGCTAGGAAAGTCAGATATTTTGGAGCAAGATGTACATATTAAGAAATTAATAATAGATGGTTGCCTGGCTACTTAGATCAAGGTGCTAATACAGAAAGGTGCTAATACATCAACTTAACAATATGTTCAAGAAAACATAAACAAGGAAGAATTTTGAAAAATTCATTCCCTTTTTCTTCCTCTTTTAAGTCAATAATGACCAAACAAAAAAAATCTCTCAAGGCCAAATGTGAAAAAAAATTATGGATTTTGAGTGCTGAATACCATGCAATGAAAAATTATAAAAACAACATTTAGGAGAAAAGGATAACTTATTCAATGATATGTAATCAAGCCTATAATACAAATCTTTCCCTAATATTATGACACAAGTGTTAAAATCATGTGACTTTAACTTAATGATTTTGCCAGTTCACTATGCCTTTATTTACCATCTAATTGTAGATATAAAATAATGCATCATTTACATATTTATGCCTCCTATTCCACATTGAATTTTACACAATAGTGAAAGAACTCCATTTAGTAATCAAGACACTTAATTTAAAGCTAGCCTCACTTCCAATGCTGGGCAACAATCATAAATAATTTTAATGATAACGTCAGGAATGTTTGAAATATTTGAAGGATCATTTGTCTTGTGTGAGCAATATACAGAATTGGAAAAAATAAATGATTTACATTTTGGTAATTAAGCTTTTCTTATCCCTTTCATTCTTCATCAAGCTATAACCTATTGAATTGAAAATATAAGATGTCAGTGCCTTTCAAAACAACAATAAATATTTTCTGGCATTTCTCTGGATTGAACAAAACTTTGGTTTCCATGGATGCCAATTACACAGCTTCCAGTTGCTCAGCACCACAGCAACAAGACAAAGGAGAAATCCATTTTTAGGCTGATGGTCTTTTAACATGGAACATAAAGGGAAACCAATGAATGCAGTATTGGTGTGACTGCTCTCTCCAAGAGCCTGATATAGTCTGTCTAATCACTCTAGTGCTCAGGAATGTCCTTTCAAGACAATGCTACTGGGCAGGAAGTAGCATGCAGGAAGGAAAGGAGGTTCAAAAGAAACTAAGGCTTTCATGTCTTTATTTAAACAAGCTACAGCCTCACCTAGGAACAACTAGGCTCATCTCCTGGTTAATTGCTGATTTCTGTGTGAAATACACAACAAGTTCACCAACAGTCATTTCAATAGAAAAGTGAAGACGTCCTGGACTGTCCTGGAGTTGGCCAGAAGCTCAGGAAAAAATATTGTTTTAAAAGACCCCATAAAATAGATTGATCCTAATGGAACAGTATAGTATGCATAGAATTAATGAGTTCCTTGAGGGCAACAATCACCTGTCTTTTTTTTTTTTTATTAATCTTTATATCTCTAACATTCCACATAATGTCTGGCCCATGGTATATGAATTTTAGAAAAGTTTTTAGGAAGTCAATTAAATTTGTTTGCCTCAACAAAATAGGTGATGACTTCCATTTATTGTAATAAGTATACTGTTCTTGATATTCAAGGAACTTAAAATTAACCATCTACAAAATGTTCAGAGAAACTTAATGAAAACAGAAGTAAATTGGGAAATGTAGAGTATAATGTGCAAAAGACAATCAACATTTTGCATGAGCTCATTGTATGCTGGAAATGCACTGTGGAATTCTATGTAGAACATGACAGAAGATTTTGCAACCTGAGTTAACAACTGAAGTTTAGGATAGCATAGCATCAGAATAAATAAACTCGATAGTGAAACTCTACCCAGAAGTATACTGTAATATAGGTTACATTAATTTTAATGTATCTATAATTATGTTCATCTATTGTGTTGTGTGTGGGTGGTATTTTTTTCACTTTATAGATTGTGTGGGATACAGTATTTTTTTGGCTGGCACTTTTTCATCTTGAACAATTTGATTTCTATTCTAGCCTATTCAAAAACTTAAGTATCTGAATTCTTCTAATTTCCTTTGGTGAGGGAAAACATAGACATTTTGCAAACTGTCTAATAAAAATTTATGTTTATATATGGGAATCTATTTATCTATCTATCTTTCTATCTAATACCTCAAGGTAAATTTTAAACCAGGGCTATATCTAATTCATAGGAAAAATACATAAATCAGACCCATATCTTCCCACGCACAGTAAGTTTATTTTCAAACCTAAAAAATGGTGGTAGGCAAAAATCTGTGTATGTCTAATAGCATGTTTGGGAATGTAGATACCCTGGAATTCCAAATGACTGAGTTATTTTGGAGTTTCATGAATTTCATTATTTGACATGATAAGCAATAATAGGTAGCTCAGCCTGGGCTTCAACAAGTACAAAACAGCTAGCTAATTAATTTAAAAAATAGAAAAACCATCTAATGAACTGAAATAACATTATTAGTAAATTGCTATTGATCATAGAACCAACCTTTGAAAACTCATGAAGTTAAGAGATGACAACTCACAGTCTACAAACAGCAATATTGCAAAAATGTCTGGTTCTCAGTTACTAAATCAGTAGGATGTAGTCAACCAGTTCCCAATTTAATTTTTGACTGCATGTATTACCCCTTTTCCCCCCATAGGCATAAAATATTTCGTGAACAGCTAGCCAGCTGAGAATACAGTTGTTCACTTCAACTTCCTTTTTCCTTTAAAGCTCTTTAAAGCTCAACTAAGCATTGTAGAAAGCTAAGTTACTCTGACATGACCTCAAAATCTTTTTCTAACAAAATAAGTATTTCATTGCTTTCCCTTTAATTCAAGTGCTATTGAGTGCCAAGTCTGTCTAAAGTACTACCCTCTGTACCAAGAGAATGTCTATTACCATTGAATTTAAAGTTGAGTGAAGGGATGCAGGTGGATAAGTAAGAATTGTAATAAAGAGACCAGGATGGTGCCTTAGCAGTTCAGAGAAAATTTTCAACATACAGAAGAATTCAGAAAAAGCTTCATAGGGAACTTAACAGTTGAGCTTGACCTTGAAGAAGTATAGGCTATATTCTGACTATAAGCAGATCCAGTGAGCGACTTAAAAATGTATCATTGAAAGTGATACTTCTTGCCATAAAAGGTCATGTTCAAATATGCTGGCAACTGTCAATATTCTTTTTTTTAAATGAGCTTCACCTGCTTCCCCCAAACCCATGCTAGACAATTAAATCAGTGTCTTATCAACAACTCCTTGTTGATTGATGAAGGAATCTCAAAAGACAATTGTACTTTTGTTTTCTATATACTTGCAATTTATTGTCTGTTCGCCCAACCAGAATGTAAGCTCCAAGAGAACGAGGATTTGCGACTGTTCGGTTTCACTATGGAAACCAAGTACCTAGAACCTAAAAGAATGTCTGGCAAACTATGTCTGAAACTACTCAATTTTTTTATTTTTCTTTATTTTTTTTTTATTTTGGTAAAAACACTCAACATAATACCTAACCTCTTAACAAGTTTTTAAGGGTATAATACAGTATTAACCATAGACATGATGTTGTATAGCATGTCTCTAGAACTATTCATCCTACATAACTAAAATTGTATGCTTTTGAAGAGCAATATCCTTTACTTCCTTCTCTCCCACCCTCTCCCCTACCCCTGGCAGATACCATTCTACTCTCTGCTTCTATGAGTTTGACTATTCTAGATACCTCATATAAGTGGAATCATGTAGCATTTGTCCTTCTGTGACTCACTTATTTTACTTAGCACATTCTCTTTAAGGTTCATCCATGTTGCTGCATATGGCAGGATTCCTCCTTTTTTAAGGTAGATTAATATTCCATTATATATATATACTACTTTACTTTTAGTAAGTAGAACACAGTGGAATGCCTGCTGCAGGAAGGTCATAAAAGGTAATAGAACTTTCTGTTGTCTCTCTTTCTCTCAGGAAAGACAACTTAAGAACCCTAAACCCAGCTACCCTGAAATCACCACACTGAAAACACTGCACAGAGAGAGTATGCAGAGTCAAAGAGATGCCCTAGAAAGCCAAGATTATTCCAACCCCACCTTTCAAGATACCCCAGATAATGCCAACTGGAGCAGAGAAGAATTCTCCCTGCCAAATCCTGCCTGAATTTTAGTTTCCTCAATCCAGTCAATATTATGGGCTTTCTGTTTGTTTTTAAGTGTGATTAAATGATTGTAGATTTACAGACTTGTGAACCTATCACAACAGTACAATTTTAGAATATTTCCATTATATCAGAAAGATCTGTCATTCCCATTTCCAATTATATCCCATTCCCATGCCCCACCTCAGACAACCACTGACCTACTTTCTATCTCTATAGACTTGCATTTTGTGGACATTTCAAATAAATAAAATCATATAATATTCTGTCTTTTGCATTTGACTTCTATTATGTAGCTTAATGCTTTTCAGGTTCATCCATGTCATAGCATGTATCAGTACTCCATTGCTTTTCATTGCTGAGTAGCTTTCCATTGTATGGATATACCACATTTATTTTACCCATTCACCAGTTAATGAACATTTGGATTGTTTCCTTTCTTTGGTTACTACAAGATGATTGCTTTGAGCATTCATTTACATGTCTTTCTATGTGTTTTCATTCTCTTTGGTAAATAACCTAGGAGTGGAACTGTTGGGTTGTGTGGTAATTGATGCTCAACAGTTTAGGAAACTTCTAAACTGTTTTCCAAAGTGACTTCATCATGTTACATTCTCATTATCAATGTATGAGTGTTTAAGTTTCTCTGCATTCTTGCCATCACTTGTCTTTTTGAACATCATTATTTTAAGCCACCATATTATTTCAGAGAAATTTGTTACACAGCAAAATATTACTAAAACAATTTTATTATTTATTTTTTGTCCCTCACCCCTGGAATATAAGTTTCACAAAAGCATGGATCTTCCTCTGCATTGTTCACCAATCTAACCCGAACACCTAGAAATTTGTATATTAAAGGAGCCACCAATATCTAAGGATTGAATCTTCAAAGCAACCACATTAAGTAGGGGCTATTATTATTCACTGTTTACAAGTATTAAAACTTATAAGGACAGGTAACAATACTAAGTAATCTCCAAGTTGACTGATTTTTTTCCTCTCTATTTTTTTTTCCTCTCTTCCTGAAATTCGAAGCACTAAATGTGTTTTGGGAGGTTGTGCCATGACCAGTTATGTTATCATCAAGAAAATGACATATATATATACATTATATAACAAATTGACATAATTTAGACTAACAGTACAAGATGGAGTCATATGCATATGTGTTTGTGTGGATATATACATATATATGCATATATGCAGATATATATTTACACACATACATAAATAAATATATATACAAACAATCTATTGCCTCTGGGAATCCTCAACATAGGCAAGCATAATGCACAGTGACAGAAAGGAAGACACATTGAAATGTCAACTGACAAAAGAAATTCACAATAGCTAACAACTGTCTGCCTCTGATCTGTTTGTTAGTCCCCTGTGGAGGAAATGTGTAAGGAAAAAATGCTCTAGAGAAGTCTTGAGAAATCTCAGCCAAGTGGGTCCCTGCTGATAGCTTCAGTGGGTGTGCTCAACCAGAGGTCTAGGGAGACAACATGCATTTAAAAGCATTTTAACCTGTGCTCTTGTAATACTCAGGAGTCTAGCCCAGAGCACTTTCCCATAGAAAGAAAAACAGAAACGTCTTAGAAGCCTAGAGGCAAATAAAAATCACTTATATAAAATATTTTCCCAAGGAAACGTGCAAGTTTTGCTTGAATTACAAGCTCATATTTTAAGAAAATGGCAGCATATTCCATCTACAGAAAACAGTCTATTTGTAAGTTGAGAGATAATAAGAGTTAATTAGAGGCCATAAAAAATAATCAAAATAAAAGGGAAAATTTGAATGATTTGAATGTTCCTATCTCAGGATTACTGGAAAGGTCACTATGACAAATTTAGAATAATAGAACAGGAAGTTATAAAAATTATTTTAGGTCAAGTCCTTGCCTTTAAGCAAGACTTAATCTAAACTATTCTATAAAGAGAATGATCTATCATGGTCTTACAGTTTTCAAGAGAATATTATCAATGTTCATTGGCAATATAAACTATAATTTTACAATTTCAGTCCAGATCTGAAAAACACCAAGAGAAAAAAAAAAAAAAAGCTCAGATAATTCATTTTTCTAGTAAAAATAATCCAAATGCACAGTCTGCAAAATTCTAGTTTAACTGAATTGCTATTATAACATATTTGCCATGACAAATCTTAATGTATCCCTTCAAACAATACCTCACTAAATGAGATCTCAGAAACCTGGAAAAAAATGTTTATAACCTTCCTAAAATTTCTTTTGGCAGAAGGTCACTATACATATTGGATAAAGGATGAATTTCTGTAGTGGAATGGCAGCATATCTGAAAAAACTCTCATCAAAATGTGAACGAAAGAACCTCTTGGGATGTTGGGATGGAACTAAAATATAAGAATAGTAAAAATGGTAAAAAGCTACTATTTGTTCATCACTACTACATGGTAGGCTCTGATCTAAGCTCTTACTTGATTAAAACATTATAACCTGGAGAGGTGTCATCATTTTATAGAGAATCAGAAAGTATACAAATTCATATTCAGCTTTACCTGACTTTTAAACTTGTTTCTTAACTACTAGACACTTTGCAACATGGCTACTAGGTTGAAACAGTAATTTAATATGTAGAACTGATTCAGTTTTCATCTACATGTTGACTACCATGAGGGCTCAGACTAGCCTGAGGGCTCAGACTACCAGATAGTCAGCAGCATATA
Organism: Microcebus murinus; assembly: GCF_040939455.1. Classification (NCBI taxonomy): domain Eukaryota; kingdom Metazoa; phylum Chordata; class Mammalia; order Primates; family Cheirogaleidae; genus Microcebus; species Microcebus murinus. The sequence continues at coordinate 29,093,138 of NC_134107.1, forward strand.
AAAATATGCTTACCCCTATGGTTTGTGATGGAAATCAATTTTCTATCCTAAGATATAACACAATTGGGGACTTTAGAATTCAAATCTCTAAAAGGTAAATAAGCATAGTTAGGCAGAGTAAAAACATAGGCAGAAAGAAAACCATCAATCAGATTATGTAAGGGAGTAATAATCATTAGTATTTATTTCATCCTTTATATTCTGGCAAGCATCCTACACTTACTATTTCTAATCCTCACCAGAAAGTTTTCAAAGTAGACAGATATCTATTTAGGTCATAATCCTCAGAAGCAGACTTTGAAATGAGGATTTGTATGCAAATTTATTAAGGAATTACACTCCAAAACCACTGAGAGAGCAGAGGAAGCAAGGCATGTATATGGAAGCGGCCAACTGTGGGCAGGGTCTGAGGTAGTTTCTCAGACAGTTGCTTCCATCTGGTCCACAGGAGAATAAATGCCTCAAGTGTATCCCAACAGGAAACAAGGGAGCTGGCCTCCCACATTCCTGCACCCATCAGCCATGAGTAGAGTGAAGCCCTGGCAGTATCTGACATAGTGTCTTACCTTTATTTTATAGAGGAGACAGGACACAGAAACTCAGTGTGATTAGTAACTTTAGCCAAAGCCTGGGAGCCTAATCCAATTGTATTTGACTCTAAAGTCTAAGCTCTTTCCTACACTGTATTTTTTCCTTCAATTATTTTTTCACCTTAGTTTGCAGTTCTCTGTAGCCCAAGCTTTCTCTGCCACTGTAAATGGTAGCAAAATGGTAGCAAAAGGCAGTAAATCACATTCTAACACGATTCCACAAATTTCCTCTGATCATTTTCTAGCTTTGCCTGTGTCAACCTTTGCTGAAATCAGCAGTACCTACTATCTGGTGCCTTGGGGACACAACATTGCATTAACCGAAAAAGCCCATAGGCCCTAGTCAGCCCCTCACAGTGTTGTATAATAGAATATTCCATTAAAGATAGTCCCAGATTTAAAGAGACTCAAAAGATACATGAAAAACAGTAACATGAGAAGAGAAATGTAGTCTTAGAACTGCAGTGTGTAAACTGTAGAGCTGAAGATTGGCAAACACAAACTGGGAAAATTATGAGAAAATATCCAGATAAATAGATTTTTTTCCACTTTTAATTATGGGTTTTGGTTCCACCTAGACCAAGCCAAAAGCTGAGACTTTATCACAGTTTATTTGTTCTTTTACCACTAGTACTTATAGGGGTGGGCGGGCTACTCTGCTTCTACATTTCCTGTGGTTATATCTCCATTTACATCCTTCATCTCTAGGCAATCTGGGTAGATCTATGCTCATTTATTTATATCTTCATAAATGTGAAACCTAGGGCCCTATTTATCTAGTCATTGAAAGTCTATAAAACAGTAATGTGGGATGTAAAATATTCAGTGATTCTAAAGAGAAGAAAATTCTAAATTTGACCTTATTTCCATGAGTCCATTCATCAATGACACTAAATATTATCAGCTTGATAATCCTACATAAATAAGGACTGAATCTCTAATGAGGGATTAAACTAAAATTACTTCAAAAGCAAGCATATCGAAGTCAATGTTTTATAAAACCTTGACTTGGATCATAATTTTGCTTGTCATCTTTTTCATAAAAGAAGATTTATGCATCCTATGATAGCACTAACCTTTCCAAAGAATGGCAAGTACACTTCATATATTTAAGTAATTATGAATTATGACTCCTAAATTATGATATCTAAAAAAAATCAGAGAAAATGTGGTAAAATAGAATAACAGATGAGAGTAGAAAGTGACTTTGTCCTATTTTCAACTCTTTTGTGTTTAACTCTGGTACTTTTGATTAAGTGATTCTAATCTCCTAGTACTTCACAGATCATGAGTAGGAATATAAACAAATTAGTTAATTCAAAGTTATTTACTAAATACCTACTGTGTGCCACGGATAAGGTGTTTTGTTGTATTAATGTTGTTTAGACATTCAGGAGAGAAGACATACTATGTTCCATCATGGCTCATTCATTCAATCATTCAACAATCATTCAGGCATTTATCAAGTATCACCTCTGGTACGACAGCAGTGAGGTTAATCAGAATCATTGCCTGCCCTCTGGAGCACATTCGAGAGAGGAGAGAGAAGAGAGGGGAGAGGGATGGGAGAGAGAAGGGAGAGGAATAGGAGAGATAGGGGAGGGGGGAGAGAGGGAGAGCGAGAGAGGGGGATAGGAGGAGAAGGGGAAAGGGAGGGAGGGAGGGAGGAAGGGAGGGAAGGAGAGAGAGAGAGAGAGAGAGAGAGAGAGAGAGAGAGAGAGAGGGAGGGAGGGAGGGAGGGAGGGAGGGAGGGAGGGAGGGAGGGAGGGAGGAACATAGCTTACCATAACACAGTGCAGGGAGCACTATGATAGAAGTGGATATAGATACAGATATTTGTGGCACAGAGGAATAATGAACGCTATTCAGAGATCCAACAGATGGGACTTGAAGAACAGAGTGTGGCAGCTGTGAGGGGTAAAGGTAGAACACAGTTTCTTACATGTGTGAGACAGCAGGAAATGCATGTGCAAAGATATGTAAATACAAAAAATGTAGCTGCAAGTGTTTCAGCCCTGGCTGGAGATTACTGTTGGACAGGAAGTCCAAGAGGGCACAGTTGGTCATACTACAGAGTCTGGATTTCATCCTATAAAGAACTGGGAACCATTATAGGGCTTCAAACAGGGAACTTATTAGATAGTTTGATCTGCTATTTTAAAAAATCATTCTGAAAGTATTATGGAGGATAGGTTAGGAGAGGGAAATAGATTTTTGAGTCAGAGAGACCAGTGAAGAGTCAACAAATAATGAAAACCTAAACTAACAACATAAATAATAAAGATAGCAAATATTTCCAAAGTACTCCCTTTGTGCCAAATTCCACACCAAGCATTGGCATGACATATCTTTCTGAACTGCTTTCAACAACTGCACCACCACTTCCCCCTAATGTTTACAACATCAACTAGTGTATTTTACAGAAGAGGAAATGAGACCAAAAGAGGTTAAGGAATTTGACCAAAGTCACATAACTAGTAAGTGATAGAGCCAAGAATCAAACTCATGAATACATTTGAGACATTAACTGATCAGAGGAAGAAGATGAGAAGAGAAAGGTGCCATAGTAAATATACCAGAACTGGTCACTTCCCTTTTCACTTTTGTACCAAGAATATTGGGGACTGTCAGGGAGGGTAGCCATTGTCATATGTATGAAGACAACCTAAAACCTGAGAATAGTTATAACTTCCCTCAGGTAACCTATATTGCCAGGAAGTAATGACTGCTACACCTAGGCTGTGGATTTCCAAAAGGCACACAACCTGCGGGAAACCTGTGCCTGTCTTGGCAATTATAACTCCTATCTTCCTCTTGGATGTATTTCATTCTACAAGAAGCAGAAAGAGGCCACATAAAAATTCTTCCACACATATGGTAGATCTATAAACCCAAGGAAAGATTTCTATCATTATTTGAAAAAATGGCAGATGAAAATTATTCTAGCAAATATCAAAGTAAGGAAGCCAAACACCCATGGTTGGAATGGCTTATATTTCATATCCTTCATACAATTTATATTTCCACACTCTCTACAGAATTAAAAGCTAAATAAAGAAAGAACATGTGGTATATATTAGAAAAAAGCAATGGTGCCATCACAGTGAATAAATTTAAACCCTCTAGCAGTAACGTGTACATTCCATATGGTTTATGTACATATATACTATGTTACTGTATGCAATTTTATGTCCACATATTTTTCAGAAATAATAATTTTTACATTAGATGACAATGTACAATAAATTGGCTAATTGTATAGAGGTAAATTTAATTCAAAGTATGAAAGAAAATATGAACAATTAGAACATGTTGTTCTGTAAACCCATCATTTATATAAAAATTAGTATATCACTCATAGACTTACCTATAACTCACAAAGTCCCTCTAATGGTTTAATCAGAAATTATTTTTTATATAAAATGAATTTTTAAAAGTAATACTCTTTTTAAATCATCACCTAGCATATTTCTTTAGAGCAATTGCTTATTCACAAAAAATATTTGAGTTGAAAGGGACCACAGGAAACATCCCATATAGCATTTCCAAATTAAGTTCCATGAAACGGTTCAACAACATAGGTTTTTTTCAAGGATAAGGGATGCTCATGTCAAATGTTTAAGAAATTGGGGTTTTCCAAATTCAATATATTTCTTTACCAAAACCATAGTAAACTATATTTTAATATGCTAATTAGCAAGTATAATAAACTTCTAAGAGAGCTCTAATATGTCCAGATATTTTTCTAAATGTAATATGGAACTCTTTTGTTCTAGGAATAATTATCAACATCAGTATTTTCTATAAATGGCTCAGAAAGCTAATCTTATGTCATTACCTTCATTTTACACCCAACACCAATGTATATAAAGGATAAGTGAAGCTTCTCAGAGTCATAAAATTCAAGTGACAGAGCCAGGTCTAGACACCTGTTTTATAAATACTTTATCCAAGTATTCATCCATGATATATTTTTTGGCATTATTTTTCTTATGGCACATTAGATATGCACTAAAATGATGACAGCTGAGTCATCAGCTGTCTCAACAGTACAATGAGAAAACCCTAATAGTGGCTATCATTACTGAGTGCCCTCCACATGCTAGATACAATCCAAGGACTCTAGAAACTTGGCGTTCCTTCTCATAGCAACACTACAATTTAGTGGGGTATATATTATTCTCCCCATTTTACAGTTGAGGAAAGTGACTCCAAGGTATTTGTTACTGGTCACACAAGTTAAAGGATTACAGCAAGTCTGACAAACTCAAATCCCCACTGCCCTTTGCACCTGACCACACCACCCTTCATGTCAGAAAAAGTTATGTTCTTCCAAACATGTATCATGAAACTATTTTCAAGACCAAATTTAGAGGAACTAGAAACAGCAGTCATTTAGAATGTATCAAATATTGACTTGCTCATATCATAAAAGAACCACTCCTTTGGACCACTTTTATTCTTTATTAGATTTCTAGTTCTGAAACCCAATGGCCCAAGATATTTTGCTATTTAAAATGTTAAAAATGAGCACTGAGGTATATTCTAATCATTAAATTCAAGAAAAAATAGTTAAGATATTCTAGGCATAATTTTAGCTAAAGCTATTGAAAGTGACTTTAGTTAAAGTAACTACAGTGACTGAAATAGTATCTAATTAACACAGCAAAAAGTATTTTAGGGTTTTCACAGAGAAAGCCAATACAATCCAGTTTTACTCTACAAGTAGAGTCGACTGATCCAAGATTTTGGAGTAGATTAAAATTAATTCTCTATGGTTGCATCAAATAATTATAAACTATAGCATTAGAATAAAATCTTATACATCAGATCAAAATCAAATTCACAACTATCTGCCTATCATTATAGAGTAACAAATTTAGATCATGTACCACAACTTTCAAGATATTAATGCTATTAGCAATAACGATTTTCAAAAATTAGCTAGTTAAGGCATAACAATATATAAGATGTTCATCCACCTGTCTGCTTTGAAATCAAACAAAAATAAATAAATAGAAAGAAATGATTCCTCTCTTACACTCTTCACTGATGAATATTAGAGGAATACTAAGGCCTTGAAACATCCATTACACATTAAATCGAAATAATTTGCTGACTCTCACTATTTTGTTTCCAAGTCATAGAGCTTTATTAACAATAAGTCTGATCTCAGCAGCAAGGGCATTGATGTGACTGACACCAATAGTAATAAAAATATTATCCTTTGAGGACTGTCAACTCGTCTTGCTAGAGGCAGCTTGAGGAGATCCCTTGACAATGATTCATGGCTTGAAACTCAGAACCATCTGCTCTCTTGAAGAGTTCCTCAGCCAAGGTGAAGAGGGGAGTTTTTGCAGTTGTATTCTTTTTCCTTCTAAAGTCTATAGAAAAGCTTCCAACAAACCACAAAAATCTGGCACTAATTTGAACATGACAGATATTATCCTCCATATGTTCTTGTTTCAATGGACTCTTTTTACAGTAACTATCTCATTTGATGCCATTTCCTTCCTCTCTTCACAATGTGAAGTGTCAATTTTTCTCACTCTATAAATTTCCTAATATCCTTTCCATCCTGTGCAGGTAACAGTTATTTGTCCATCTCTATCTTAATGAAAAATATTTTTTCTACTATTGACAAAATTTCAAGGTTTAACTAAATCTCAACAAGTTAAATTATTTATTTTATATTTAAGAAAACCAAGGGAAGGGAAGGTCAATTGATCATCCTAAAGTCATATAGCTAGTTAGCAAAATAATTAGGACTTGGTCACTTGTCTCCCAACGCTTTGCCCAATATTTACTACCCTATTCAAGACAAACTTCAGTGTCTCTGCTATTCTCACCTGGATACCTTAATGAGAAATATTTTTTGGTTCATTTATCACCTAACAAATCACAAGGAATATGTCAGATGAACCAAATATTTTGAAATTTTATTGAATCGATTGATAAAAATATATGCAATTCTGGAATACTCCTTTCTTATATAGAAAAAGAAAAGTTTTAAAGCTAAAGAAAAAAATTAGTTTTACATATCTTCACACCATATTAAAAATGCGATTTTAAATAAGTTCTAAGAAAATCTAGCATATGAAAATTAGATTATTATATTATAGAGGCAAGTCTATTGTTACCTACAGATACCAAGTGATCTTCCATAGGATTCAGATCCCTGAAACTATACAGTGAGTATGAAAATACTACTAATAGATATGGAAAAGATTAAGCAACTCAAAACTCATTCTCATAAGCCTTATATGAGGATTGGTTTAGGTTACTCCATGTATTTTAATCCTATGAGAGAACTGAAGGAACTGAAGGAGCTGTGGCCATCAAGGATATGCCTTCCTCATACCTCAAGGGAGCTAACAGAAACTTGCCTTGGCTCAAAACCAGCACATTGTCCCTTCTTCCACATTCCATTGGTCAAAGTAAGCCACCTAGCTAAGACCAACACCAAAGGAGTGGACTAAGCTTTGAAAAGGGAAGAAAAAGAAGAAAGAATTGTGAGCAAATAATGCACCCCATCACTGTCAAAGGGACAACAGTAGTTTTAGGGGAATAGTAAAGGCAACAGCCAGATGTAAGTGTGTTTTAGAAAGAATGGCAAGACAGGGAATAGGAGGGAATTGAGAAAGTTTCTTAAATGACTTTGTTCTCAAAGACAAAGAACATAGGAGCAGGAGGGGTGGGGGAGTTGTTTTGTTTGGGGAATGGTCTTTTTGTTTTATAAACACAAAATTAGCTGCTTTTGTATGATGAAAATGATCCTGAAGGTAGTAAAAATTAATTATTCAGGAGAGAAGATGCAGGAGGAAGGTGGTGGATTTTTTTGTACTATGTCATTGACTAAGCAAGAAGGGAAAGGGCTTGCATGAAAGAGGATGGGTCAGCCACAGATGAGGGTGACAATTTTATCTATGGCAACAGGAAGAAAGAAATACTTGCCAATACAGGTAGTTGGTTCAAAGTTGAGATAAAAGCTTATGAAAGTTCTCTTCTAGTTGCTCCAATTTTCTCAGTAAAACAGGAGAAAATCAGCTGAGAATAAGGATGGGATATAAAATGCTGAAGGTTCAAGAAGGCAGAAAAAGATACAAAACTGTCATCCTAAAGAATGGGTGAATGATGGAACACAGCAATATAATGTGATTGTCAATGTCTTTTGATAGTGAAAAATTATAAATAACCGAAGTGTGCAATTATACTGTTAAATAAAAATGATGAAGGACTTCTGGTTTTGGCTCTAACATGTAAAAAATGTAAAAGTCATTGCTCCCATCTTTAAAACAAGAAAAAACTCAACAAACTGAAAATGTATGACTATGCTTGGACCCATCTAAGAATTAAAGTCACAGGGCAAACTGCCACCTCAAAATCTGGAGAGACAGGTGAATACAGAGAATAACAGGCAAGATAAACTAGGAGCATAAGCCACTGTAGCTATAAATTGGTATGAACACTTAAGTGGCAATTTGGGCCATTTGTTGGAGGTTGAGAAGAGACTACATTGAAAGTGAGAACTCAGGGGCTAGTCTTATGGGGTGTTCACACATTCAGGGATTTTACATCCAGGGACTCCACAGGTCTCACAGTAAAGACTAGAGAAAAATTCCCTTGTGTTTATGATATGAGAAGGAGAAAAGTAATCACTTTAAAATATGTCCAGAGCATTCATCATAATAAAGACCCACTCTCCAAAGGAAAAGACCTACAAAATCTTTCTGTGATCTGAGGAAAAGGCAATTAATTATCCAACTCTAGGCTTCTCTAGCTTTCCCACTGCACCTAGGAGAGGAAAAAAAAGTTAAGAAACACTTATACAGGGAACACAGGCACTTTAAAAACTGAGAATGCTTTTTCTCCTCCACATCTTATTACCACACCAACAGATCTCCAGTAGAACAATAACAGATTACAGCTGAAATAACTACAATACATGAACTTTACTCACAAAGGAGCTCTTCGGAAAACCCAAAGACCTGTTGGTGACATATATCAGAAACACTAGAGCGAACTAAAGCCATTGGTATCTACAACAGTAAACAATAAACAAAACCCAACTCCCAAATATATTAACATAAAACCTCACATTACGAGCTTATTTACCTCTGTTCCTATTACCCAACGCATCATGCCTAGCTTTCAACAAAAATTACAAGGCATACTAAAAGACAAGGAAAAACACAGTTGGAAGAAACAAAGCAAATATCAGAACCAATTTTGGATGTAACACAGATTTTGGAATTATCGTATAGGGAATTTTAAGTCACAGTGATTAATATGTTAAGGGCTCTGAAAAAAAAAGTACACAACATGCAAGACAGATGGATAATATATGCAAAGAGATGGACACTCTAGAAGCAAAAGGAAATGTTTGAAATCAAAAACACTACAACACAATGGAAGAATGCCCTTGATGGGTTTATCAGTAGACTGCACATGGCCAAAGAAGTTAGTGTGACTGAAGATATGTCAATGGAAACTTACCAGACTGAAATGCAAAGAGAAAAAAGAATAAAACACAGCAGAACATCCAAGAATCATGGGACAATTTAAAATGGAGTAATATACACTAATTTGAATACTGGAGGCAAAGAGAGAGAGAGATGAGAGCAAAAAAAAAAAATAGTTGAAATAACAATGGTTGAGAATTTTCTAAAATTAGTGACAGACATCAAACACAGATCCAGGAAGCTCAAAAAACATCAAAGAAGAGGAATACCCCCCCCAAAAAAAAAAATCATACCTAGGCTTATCATATTCAAATTACAGAAAACCATAAACTAAAAGAAAATTTTGAAAAGAAGTCAGAAAGAAAAAAAACACTTTACCCATAGAGCAACAAGGAGAAGAGTTACATTTGATCTTCTAGAATACATAAATTCAGAGACAGAAAACAGATTATAGGTTTCCAGGGGTAAAAAGAAGGGACAATGGAGGAGTAACTGCTTAATGGATATGAAATTTCCATCTACAGTGATGAAAACTTTTGGAACTTGACAGAGATGATGATCATACAATATTGTGAATGTTTTAAGTGTCACCAGATTGTTCACTTCAAAATGGTTAATTGTGTGTTCTATGAATTTCACCTCAATTTGTAAAAATGCATATTTGAAGAAAAAAGTAAAGGAGTGAAAAAAGATATATCATGCTAACACTAATCACAAGAAAGTTGGAGTGGATTATATTAATTTCAAACAAAGAAGACTTTAAAACAAGAAAATTTTCAGGGATAAAGGGGCATTACATAATGAGAAAGGGGTCAATAGTACAAGAAGACACCATAATCCTTAATGTGTATGCACCTAACAGCAGAGTGTCCAGATGTGGGAGCAAAACTAATAGAACTGAAAGGAGGAACAGACAAACCCACTATTACAGCTGGAGACTTCAATACCCTTTTTTTCAGTAACTGATAGATTCAGCAGGCAGAAAATCAGTAAGGATATAGTCAAAATGAACAGCAATATCAATCAACCTAATCTAATTGGCTTTTATAAATTACTTCATCCAACAGCAGCAACATACACATTTTTCTCAAGCTCACATGGAGCATTCACCAAGATATCAATAAAAGATACACCACATTTGGGGCAATAAAATATACCTTAGCAAATTTAAAAGAAATCATGGATATTGTCCCAAATCACTGGAAATGATATTATTGAAGACTCTTAATTGACATGAAAAGTTTTTCACTAAACATGTAAAAGAAAAAAAATGGATACATAAATATTTAATTTTTTGACATTGTAGAAAACAAAATATAAAAATATTTATAGTACTTATATCTGGAAGTATGGTAATTTATCTTTTTAATTTTATTTATGTAGATTATCAGTTTCTTATAATTTATATGCATTATTTGATGTTCTGAAAGTTATTAATAAAAATACTACATATCTTTACTTCTGAAAATGTATTTAATATCATAAAATAATCAGAAAGCTGAGAATTCATATACAAAGTTATTTTACAGCATTATAAAGGAAAAATGTGAAACAATATAAGTGCAATAATAAGAAATTGATAAATTATATTTTGATATATTTTATTTGAAAAACAATATAATCATAACATGACATTTTTGAGAAATCATATGAGAACACAATCACAATATAATTAAAAGTGAAAGAAAATGTCAAATGCAAAATGTATCTGTATATAGGATGATCCCAATTTCTTTGTCATATTCAACTTCAATAAACATTTTTTCATTGACTTATGGATTTCTACACTTGGGGAAAACTTGGTCCGAGACACTTTATACTCTCAGCAGTTTCCTTCTTCCCTGTGGGGTGGGTGCCTGCTCTTTGGCTATAAGCTTATTTATCTGCTTTTCCATGCTTTGTTTGGTAAGTTTAATTATTTAACAAAAGTGTTAGGAAACTCATTTGACAGAGTCTTAGGAGTATCTCACAATGAAGAAATTAGGAGATGGTATTTATGGAACTTTAGTGAATGGGCTCAATGATTTTAGGTGAGCCATTCAAGGAGGAAAATTGGTTAAGATTGGGCAGAGTTGATGACAGAAGAGTTTAGAATCGATGAACACACACAGGTGAGGTTCCTGAGTGGGTTGCGGTAAGTAAATTATTCTACTCTATTTGAATTCTTATCTTCAAGGAACAATTATTTCCCACAGGAAGCAAACTAAGATTTTTTTCCCCTGCCTCCTGCTCCCAGCATTCTTTCAGATAGAAAAGACAAAGTATGCCTGGTCTCAGTATGGTTTAATACATAATTCCTGGTCCCAGTATGGTTTAATACATGATGCTCTCTGCAGGTGGGATAGACAGACAGATGTGGTGAAGAGAAACTAAAGTTTTAAAGCAAGCTAGCCTTCTCCAAATGGGACAGCTTTATGGACAATTCCTACCCACTTCAGAGTACAACCTGGAGTCTCTGGAGTGAGTAGGAATATCATGCTGTCTGCTCATTCACCAAAAGGCCTAAGATGGGCTGACTATTGATCCCCAAAGATATCTATGTCCTAACCCCTGAAACCTGTGAATCTACCTTGTATGTGAAAAGAGGCTTTGCAAATTTAATTAAATTAAGGATTCTCAAATGGGGATATTATTCCGAATTACCTGAGTGGGTCCTAAATAATCACAAATGTCCTTATAAGAGGGACACAGCAGGGGATTTGACTAAATAGACAGAAAGCAATGTGATGACTGAGGAAAGATGTACTGATGGCTTTGAAGATAGAAGAAGGACCTATGTGCCAAGGAATGCAGCTCCAGAAACTGGAAGAGGCAAGGAAATGGATTTTCCCCTTCAGCCTCCAGAGGGAGTGTGGTCCTACAGACACCTTGATTTCAGCTCAATGAAACTAATTTTGAACTTCTGCCTTCTAGAATTTTAAAAGTATATTTTTTTAAATTTTGGAATATTACAGGGGTACACATGTTTTGGTTACATAATATGCTTTTGTACAGTACGAGTCAGAGTTATAGGTGTGCCCTTTACCCAGTGCACATAGTGTGCACTGTATCCATTAGGTTTGAATTTATCTATCCCCTCCATCTCCCACCCACCTGCTTGATTTCCATTGACTTTTACTTCAATATGTGCACATAAGTGCAGATCAATTAGCTCCAATTTAGTATTGAGTACTTGTGGTGCTTGCTTTTCCATTCTCGCAATACTTCACTTAGAAGAATGGTCTCCAGTGACATCCACTTGTTAAAAAAGACACTAGAGCACCATTTTTTTTTATGACTGAATAGTATGCTTGTTGTTTTAAGCCACCAAGTTTGCCATAATTTATTATCGCAATAATAGGGCACTAATCCAGAGCCCACTGTGGATAATAGGTGAACTGCAAATGTGAATAACTCCACTCACCAACTCAAGCCCCATCTTCAGCTATTTCTCTGTCTCCCCACATCCCCTCCCACTCCTTTCTATCCTCTTGGCCCTAAATGAGGACTTGAGAGGTGAAATATAAAGAATAAAGGAATCTAACAAATCTCAGGGTTTGTTAAAGCAGAAGAACTCAATTAATTGACTGAACTTTTTCAAACACAGGATGCTAATTTTTCTCTACAGGGCTAAGCAACAGTGCCAATGCCAGAGAATTCCTGGCCTGCTACCTCCAGGGAGGCAGAAGGCAAGTTAATTCTAAAAGGCTAATTCCTGGGGCTGATTTTAACTTCAGTATCTAAATGGGACATCTGCTTATATAATAAACACCATGCAGAAATTTATTTGTAAAGACAAAATATAGGGTTTTTTCTTTAGAACTTAGGCCCTATTATGCCCTATTTTTGCTGCATTTTTGTTGTCCCTGGAAGCAATCCCTTTCCTCTTAGAGACCCATTTCAAATCCATGAAACAATTAAAAGCAAAACGAACACACAAACATCTCTCCTTGCACTAAGAAAGTTGAGATTTCTCTCTAACAATTACCTACTCTTGAAATCAATCCACTTTAAAATACAATAAAGTAATTTTTATGCCACATCTATTATGCCAACAACTCAGTGGTGCACTGGTAAATGAGCTCTCTTAATAAAAGAAAGAGAAAGATCTGTGATTGCCAATTTCCTTGGTGATGTAAATACTCCTCCAATTTCAAATTACCAATAGTTTTTATTTGTGAAATTCCTGAATATTTACCAATTGGTCATTATGCCCAGCTAGTTCTACCACCCAATGCAAATGTCAAATTATATGGAGTTATTAATGGTACAAAGATTGTTCTCTCTTAATTATTTTTTAGATATCAGAAGACAAAGAATAAAAATGAAGAAAAATTGGTGAACTATGACATACATGTTCATTTTATCTTTGATCCAGTATTTTCCAATACAAACTGCAAAGGAAAGAGTGGAGAAAAGACACAAGATTCAGTCCCTGAATAAAACTTGAGGATGAAAGAACAACTTTAATTATCCTAATTAGACTAACCTCTGCCTATGATTCAAGAATCTATTTCTTCACCTAGCCTAATAAGAAATGTAAAAGCTACAAGAGAGAATGAAATATAAATAATTGATAGGATGAACTTGAGTCCTAATCACAGGGACAAGAAAGAACCCTCTTAGTGTGTATTGAGAAGGGGCTGAGATGTGCTAACTGGTGTTTTCTAATTTTCTCTGGAGTTATTCATTATGAGAAACCTAAAGCACCATGGACAGAATCAAACCTCTATCCTCCAAAGATAGCAAGTAAGAAAGAATCTCCCATGGCAAGTGGCAGCTAGATCTTAGGATTCCCTACACTTGGGAAGTCACAAGATTCATGTCTCCAGGATCATTCCATGCATGAAATGATCCTTTCCTTAAATCTTGGAAGCACTGTTGGTAAAGATTTTACATTAAACCAGACTTTACTAATGATTCAGGCTAACAGGCACAAATCTAGAGAGCCAAAAATAATTGATCTGACAAGTATATATAGGTCTTCCAAGGAGCCCACCTGGCCTAGCCCACTCACACTGGGTTGAGCATGCAGCAACCTCCCCTGAGCAGAGACTGTCTTTCCCCCACTGCCTGAACTCACCCTTGAACATATCACAAAATCTTTGGAATCCAAATATAAGAAAGAACACTCTATGAAAGGAAATAATGCACTCTCTTGTTTGCAACTTACCTTTGAAACCTCTATTTTCTATCTTAGGACCCACCTCTTCCCAGGACTACCGATATCAGAAATATCTCCTTTTTTTTCAGGGATAACTCTTATCTCTTATCCATGGGGGTGTGGCCAAGACCTGGTTTCTACCAGAACCACATCAGAAAGATGTAAGATGTAGTTTTATGGTGCCATCAATAAGTGTCTCACTAATCTTGAGACATTGTTCCTTGTGCTCGTGACTACTTCCTTTTGGAGATCCCCACCCGCCTTGGTTCAGGATCACTCTTTAAAACTAAACTCTAAAACTAAACTCTTTAAAACCCACTTGCTTAAGGTGTTCCCTAAGAAGTCTCTCTCATTGGACTGATCATTTGGGAAAAATAGGATAACATCTTGATTGTGGGAGTGGGGGTCTTGGCAGTTTCACTTGTTCCTTTGGTTTCATTCAGAATATTGAAACTCTACTAGTAGTACTAAAGCTAGAAACAATGATGGGGTGGCTGGAGGGCTCCTATGAGGACTTGTAAAATGTTCTGCATTCTTGACTTATGTTTCAAATAGAAAATGACCTGGGAATTGGCTCAAGGTAGGGGAAGAAGATTACACAATCAGATTGGTTGAAAAAGAAAATCATAAGCTCTTTGGAGATGCTCTTCTCCTAAAGTAATACTAAGTGACCTGTTTTTCTTTTCTCTGATTCCTTATGAAAAGTAAAATATCACTTTTTATTTCAACTGAAGAAATGTTAGAATTATACCAATGAAAAATTTATGGGAGAAGGTAAACATAAGAATTATAAGAATGGAATATTACTCAATTCTAAGAAACGACAGCAAGCTAGCACCGCTTATATTATCCCGGATTGAATTTAAGCCCATTATCCAAAGTGAGGTGACACAAGATCATAAAAATGGGCTTCACATGTACTTGCCATCAAATTGGTACAGAATGATTATCAAGGGTGCTCAAAGGGTGGTGGTATTCACCAGAGATTCAGGGATTGGGGGAGGGGGGTAGACCCACATCTGAGGGATGTGGGGAACAGTGTGGAGGGGAAGGGGATACCTCTAACCCTTGCTAGGGAAAGGCAAAGTTTTAAAATCTAACCAAAATGTTAAACAAATAAAAAACCAAACAATATTTATCAGGTGTCAGGTAGGTGGAAGGGGGGAGGAGAGGATGGGTTTATATATATATATACATTATAAGTGCGATGTGCATTGTCTGGGGGATGGACACATTGGAAGCTCTGACTTGAGGGGGGAGGGAAGGAAAGAGCAATGTATGTAATCTTAACATCTGTACCCCCATATTATGCTGAAATAAAAAAACACCACTATAAGAAGAAATTAAATCTTTTCAAAGCTAGGAGGAAAAATGGAGTGCCAGTGCCAAGGAGGATAACACCTACTCCTAGTGGTAAATTAATGGGTAAAATATGACTGTTCCAATACAGGCATTGTTTCTTATGTTTGCCTTGTGGGGCAGAGTAGAGAAATAGCTCACATCATCAATATGAAACTGCTCAGAATCTCAGGAGCCACAGCCAACAGTAATATGTTTATGAAATATAAAAAACCCTCCTTGCTCACAGTATGAAGGCTACAACTGCACAAAGCACCATCAATTGCCAATTCATATGGAAATCTACCTTCTGCTGTTGTAAAAGAAGACTTAACTGTTAATTTTGTATCTGTATCTGGTTGTCTCATTGTAATTTCTCTATCAATATAATTAAAATAAGGATATTGACCACAATGTAAAGTATAACATACAACTTTTAAATGTTTTTATGATATGATGACATGTAATACTGAGTAACCTTTTAGTAAGGGCTTTCCCAAGGAACATTGTGAGAAGATCCAGATGGCCTCACCATTAATTAAAACCAACATTCCCTTTTTGCAGACACCTAACACCTGTCTTTTTATCATTAAAACCTCCTTTCAGATATTAAGTGCTTCAAACTATGGAAATGCATCCAGTACTGTGCTGATCCCATAGTAGCACCTCTAATGTAAACTTTGGGAACAGATGCTGGGACATTCAGGGACAGATGATGTGCTAAGGAAGGAATCCTAAACTTTTCTAATAAAGTTCATCTATATATAAGTTTCCTACATGGTTATAAGGGAAAATAGCGGAATTGAACAGTGATATATTTGCATTTCCTAATGGCATTTTGAGAACATTAAGTACATAGTTTTACCCTCATGATGAACACCCAACCTCCTAATCTTTCATCTGCCTAAGAAACCCGCAGTAAGTGTGATGACTGAGTAATGTGGTACTAAATCTTTTTGGTAAAAATCGACCCCCACTGCTCTTAAATACTCATGTCACACTCTGTAGTGTAAAACCAAAATTAAGATTTGATTTGAATTTTTTTAGCAAAAAGCTCTATGAGTGTGTTCATGTGTTTATGTGTTTTAGATGGAGACAGAGAGAAAGGGAGAGAGAGAGAGGGGTAATTAGATATTAGATATAAAATAAATACATGATGGATAGACAGATAATTATTTATCTGAGCAGGAAGCAAGCAACCTTCCAAGGTTATCTGGTAAACAGCCCCAAACCTTTGAATTGGTTATTATTACCATATTTTTTTTCTTTTGGAACACTAAAATTTATAGATTATAACTATTTTCCCAAGGTAAAAATGCTAGTAGAAAGTAGTAGAAGAGCATTAGGAACCCAGATCTCCTGCTTCTTAATGCAATATGGTTTCATTATTAATGTATTATATTTTCTGTATTTTTATTATTTTGTAACATTTTTAAATGTTATACTTAAGGATAAATTGCAAAAATAATATAGAAAGTTCCCATATATGGTTCACCCATCATACCCTAATATGAACATCTTGTATAACTAACATACAATTATCAAGCTAAGAAATTAATGCTGGAATAATACTATGAAATAAACCATAGATATCACCAGCTTTTCCACCAGTCTTTTTCTGCTCCAGGATCAAATCTAAGATCCCACACTGAATTTAGTTTTCATGTCCCCTGTGTCTCTGTAATCTGTATGATGAAAGAACTACTTAGTGGAGGAAATTTGATATCTTGAAAGTAATGGTTATCAAACATACAGCCCAGAAATGAACTAAGTATTAATTAGTGATAATATCTTGGAGCCTTCATGTTCATTCTCATTTTATACTTCATAACAGCCACATTTTAAATATTTTTTATTTCTATAATACAAACTGGAACTATACGAAATTTATTTATCCCTCTTCCTTTTTCATAATTTGCTATTTTTTTGTTTTGTTTTTAATTTTTTTTTTAATTTTGGCATATTATGGGGGTACAGATTTTAAGGTTTCAATAAATGCCCATTTCCCCCCCTCCCCCCAAAAGTCTGAGTCTCCATCATGACCATCCCCCAGATGGTGCACATCTCACTCATTATGTATGTATATACCCGCCCCCCTCCCACCTCCCACCTGCCCAATACCCTATTACTGTAGTACCTATGTGTCCACTTAGGTGCTACTCAGTTAATACCAGTTTGCTGGAGAATATATCTAGTGCTTGTTTTTCCATTCTTGGGATACTTCACTTAGTAGTATGGGTTCCAGCTCTAACCAGGAAAATATAAGATGTGCTATATCACCATTGTTTCTTAGAGCTGAATAGTACTCCATGGTATACATATACCACATTTTATTAATCCATTCTTGGATTGATGGGCACTTGGGCTGTTTCCACAGCCTTGCAATTATGAATTGTGCTGCTATAAACATTCGAGTGCAGGTGTCTTTTTTGTAGAGTGTCACTGGATCATTTGGGTAGATGCCCAGCAACGGGATTGCTGGACCAAATGGTAGATTCACTTGTATCGCTTTAAGGTATCTCCATATTGCTTTCCACAGAGGTTGAACTAGTTTGCAGTCCTACCAGCAGTGTAGGGGTGTTCCTCTCTCTCCGCATCCACGCCAGCATTTATTGTTTGGAGATTTTTTGATAAAGGCCATTCTCACTGGGGTTAAGTGATATCTCATTGTGGTTTTGATTTGCATTTCCCTGATGATTAGAGATGTTGAGCATTTCTTCATATGTTTGTTGGCCATTCTTCTGTCTTCTTTAGAAAAATTTCTGTTCAAATCCTTTGCCCACTTTTTAATGGGGTTATTTGATTTTTTCTTCCTAATTTTCATGAGTTCTAAGTATATTCTAGTTATCAGTCCCTTATCGGATGCATAGGATGCAAAAATTTTCTCCCATTCTGTAGGTTGTCTGTTTACTTTCATGACTATTTCTTTGGCTGTGCAGAAGCTTTGTAGTTTGATCATGTCCCATTTATTTATTTTTGTTGCTGCTGTGATTGCCTTTGGGGACTTCTTCATAAACTCTTTGCCCAGGCCGATGTCTAGGAGAGTGTTTCCAACTATTTCCTCTAGAGTTCTAATAGTTTCATACCTTAGGTTTAAGTCTCTTATCCAGCGTGAGTTGGTTTTTGTGAGACGTGAAAGGTGTGGGTCCTGTTTTAGCCTTCTACAGGTGGCTATCCAGTTTTCCCAGCACCATTTATTGAAAAGGGATTCTTTTCCCCAGCGTATGTTTTTGTCTGCTTTGTCAAAAATTAGATGGCTATATGAGGATGGTTTTATGTCAGGATTCTCACATCTGTTCCACTGGTCAATATTCCTATTTTTGTGCCAATACCATATTGATTTAATTACTACAGCTTTGTAGTATAATTTGATATCTGGCATATTAATGCCTCCCATTTTGTTTTTGTTGCCTAGAACTGCTCTTGATATTCGGGGTCTTCTTTGGTTCCATACGAAGCGTAAAATTATTTTTTCTATATCTGTGAAGAATGCTGATGGGATTTTAATAGGTATTACATTGAATCTGTAGATCAGTTTGGGTAGTATAGACATTTTGATGATATTGAGTCTGCCGATCCACGAGCATGGTATGGATTTCCATCTGTTTACATCCTCTGCTATTTCCTTCCTCAGTGTTTCATAGTTCTCCCTGTAGAGGTCTTTTACGTCTTGGTTAAGTATATTCCTAGGTACTTTAATTTCTTTGTTGCTATTGTGAAGGGAATTGAGTCTTTGATTTGGTTCTCAATTAGATTGTTGTTGGCGTATATGAATGCCTCTGATTTCTCTGTATTGATTTTGTATCCTGAGACTTTACTAAATTCATTGATCAGTTCCAGGAGTTTCTTGGTTGAATCTTCGGGGTTTTCTAGATACAATATTATATCATCAGCAAACAGTGAAAGTTTGATCTCTTCTGCCCCTATTTGGATACCTTTGATTCCACTTTCCTGTCTGATTGCTGTAGCCAAGACTTCCAGTACTATGTTGAACAGAAGTGGAGATAGTGGGCAGCCTTGTCTGGTTCCAGTTCTAAGTGGGAATGATTTCAATCTTTCCCCATTCAGTATGATGTTGGCTATGGGTCTGTCATATATGGCTTGTATCATTTTTAGGTATGTCCCTTCTATACCTATTTTCTTAAGTGTTCGTATCATGAAAGGGTGTTGAATTTTGTCAAAAGCTTTTTCTGCATCTATTGAAAGAATCATGTGGTCTTTGTTTTTGCTTCTGTTGATGTGGTGAATTGCATTTATAGATTTACGTATGTTGAACCATCCCTGCATCCCTGGGATGAAGCCCACTTGGTCGTGGTGGATTATTTTTTTGATAAGTGTCTGGATTCGGGTAGCTAAGATTTTGTTGAAAATTTTTGCATCTATATTCATTAGGGATATTGGTCTGTAGTTTTCTTTTTTTGTTGCATCCTTTCCTGGTTTTGGTATCAGAGTAATATTCGCTTCATAAAAAGTGTCGGGGAGGTTTCCGTTCTTCTCGATGTTGTGGAATAGTTTCTGCAAGATAGGTACTAGTTCTTTTTTGTAAGTGTGGTAAAATTCAGCTGTGAAGCCATCTGGACCGGGACTTTTCTTTTTAGGGAGATTTTTAATTGCTATTTCTATTTCAGCTGTTGAGATTGGTCTGTTCAGGGAATCTATTTCTTCCTGGTTGAGCCTAGGGAGGCTGTGTTTTTCTAGAAATGCATCCATTTCCTCCACATTTTCCAGTTTGTATGCATAAAGAATTTGTAGTATTCATAAATTGTATCTTGTATCTCTT
Organism: Microcebus murinus; assembly: GCF_040939455.1. Lineage (NCBI taxonomy): Eukaryota > Metazoa > Chordata > Mammalia > Primates > Cheirogaleidae > Microcebus > Microcebus murinus. Next base: position 29,113,451 of record NC_134107.1, read on the forward strand.
TGGGATCAGTTGTGATATCTCCTTTTTTATTCCTGATGGAGCTTATTAGAGATTTCTCTTTTCTGCTTTTCGTTAGCTTAGCCAATGGTGTGTCAATTTTGTTTATTTTTTCAAAGAACCAACTTTGTGTTTTATTAATCTCCTGAATAGCTTCCCTGTTTTCAATTTCGTTTAGTTCTGATTTTATCTTGTTGATTTCACTTCTTCTGCTGGGTTTGGGGTTGGTCTGCTCTTCTTTTTCCAGCTCTTTGAGTTGTTTCATTAGATTGTCTATTTGTGATCTTCTTGTCTTTTGGTTATAGGCATTTATGGAGATAAACTTTCCTCTCAGAACTGCTTTAGCTGTGTCCCAGAGGAGTTGATAACTTGTCTCTCCATTGTCGTTTTCTTCATAGAATTTTTTTATTTCCATCTTGATTTCTTCATTTATGAAGTAATCATTAAGTAAGAGGTTGTTTAATTTCCACGTTTTTGTGTAGAAATGTGAGTTTCTGTTAGGGTTGATTTCTAGTTTTATTCCACCGTGATCTGAGAAGGTACATGGTATGATTTCTATTTTTTTAAATTTCTAGAGATTTTCTTTGTGTCCTAGGATATGGTCAATCTTAGAGAATGTCCCGTGAGCTGATGAGAAGAACGTATATTCAGTGGATTTGGGGTAGAATGTTCTGTAAATGTCAGTCAGACCCAATTGTTCTAGAGTTTTGTTTAAGTCCATTATTTCTTTATTAATTTTCTGTTTGGAGGATCTGTCTCGTGCCGTCAGTGGGGTGTTGAAATCTCCGGCGATTATGGAGTTGCTATTAATCCATTTGCTTAGCTCCAGTAAGGTTTGCTTTATGAATCTGGGTGCACCTAAGTTGGGTGCATATATATTTAAAATTGTTATCTATTCTTGTTGAAGTGTGCCCTTCACCATTATATAATGACCCTCTTTGTCTTTCACTACTTTTGTTGGTTTAAAAACTAAATCGTCTGAAATTAGAACTGCCACACCAGTCTTCTTTTGGCTTCTATTTGCTTGGAATATTGATCTCCACCCTTTTATTTTTAGTCTATGTGCATCCTTGCAGGTTAGATGTGTTTCCTGAAGACAGCATATACTTGGCCTGTATTTTCTTATCCATTCAGCCAGCCTATGTCTCTTGAGTGGAGACTTTAAGCCATTCACATTGACTGAGAGAACTGATAGGTAAGGTAGATTACTGATCATTCTGTTGGGTTGGATGTTGTTGCTATGATTTCTGTCTTGAGCCATTATAATATCTGGCCTTTAATATCTTTGGGTTTTGGTTGTTTTTATATTCGTGGGTTATTATTATGATGTTCCGTGCGTAACACTGTTTTAAGTACTTCTTGTAGGGCTGGTCTTGTCTTGGTGAATTCTCTGAGCCTTTGCTTGTCTGAGAATGTTTTTATTTCTCCTTCATATACGAAGCTTAGTTTTGCAGGGAATAATATTCTAGGCTGGGCATTGTTTTGTTTCAAAAGAGTGAGAATGGGGCCCCAGTCTCTCCTTGCTTGTAAAGTCTCATTAGAGAAGTCTGATGTTATTCGAATTGGCTTTCCCTTGTATGTTACTTGCTTCTTTTGTCTTACAGCTCTTAGAAGGGCCTCTTTAGTTGATACTTTGGTCAGTCTGTTGACTGCATGTCGTGACGTCTTCCTGTTTGTGTTGAATCTCCCAGGGGTCCTCTGAGCTTCTTGAACTTGTATATCAAGATTTTGAGCAAGGCCTGGGAAATTTTCCTCTATTACATCTTCAAACAGCTTATCCAACCCTTCAATGTTGTCTTCTTCCCCTTCTGGTAAGCCTATGACCCTCACATTAGGTTTCTTCACATAGTCCCACAGCTCTTGTAGGCTTTGCTCTTTTCTCTTGTTTCTCTGCTCTATTTCTGTGACTGATTTATTTAATTGGAGGGTGTTATCTTCAAGCTCTGAGATTCTTTCTTCTGTTTGATCTACCCTGTTCTTGAGACTTTCCACTGTATTTTGTAGTTCCTTGAATTGATTCTTCATTTTCAGGAGTTCGGTTATACTTTTCTTCATTGTGTCTATTTCTTTTCCCATATCCTGGAGGCTTTTGGTGGTTTCTTTGTGTTGGTTATTGAGTTGTTGTTGCAGCTGGGTGAGTGTTCTTATGATCCACATACGAAATTCCTCTTCTGTCATATTGGTTACCTGATTTGGGTTGGTGTCCGTTTCTAGGGGGCTGGTGCTCCTCTTTGGGGGTGTGTTTTCCGTTTGATTCTTCATATTTCCTGAGTTCTTTCGCTGATTTCTTCCCATGTCGATCAGTTGTTGTTTCTTTCCTTAAGTTATTGTTTGGGTATTCACATAACTTGTTTAGTTTCTGAGGCGTTAGGTGGTGTCTATGGGTGAAATTGGACCACTCCCTGTATATTGAGTCAGTGGGTGCTGTGGAAAGGCTGTGCAAGATGCCGTCCCTGTCAGTAGGTGGCATTTGCTTGGAGGAACAGGCTATGCTGTTGATTTTGTGTCCTGTTAACAGCTCTTGTTCTTGGCGGAGCTGGGTTGGGTAAGCCTGCCCTCAGACAGTTAGCAGGAGTCAAAGTTCTGTTCTCTGCTTCCAGGGAAAGCTGTCAGGGCGGGGCTGGAATGGTCCCGCTCAGCCAGAAAGTCTGGGTGTGGGGGTGGGGTTGTCTGAGACCCACAGTCTGGAGCGGGCCTCGCTTCTTTCCACCCTCCCCAACTCCGCAGCTACTCCTGGGTCTCTGCCAGCAGGCCAGACCACACGCCACCAGGCCTCCCCGGACTGTGATGCCGGCGGGGAGGTTCCCTGCACAGGAACGCCACCTGGATTGGGCACACGGCCTCCTCCTGGGAGGAGGGTTGCCCTCTAGGATGCCGATCCGCCCCTGGAGGCACACACACCTCAGTAGGCTGTTCACGTATAACCCTTCTGTGCCCCGGGCAATGCTAGCCCTCCGTGCAGGGGATCTGGTCTGCAGGTCCAACCTCTGGGTTCCAGAGTTCAAACTGTATCCCCACCAGGGAGAGGATTTCCGATCCCAATTCACCCACAGGGAGCCCAAGCTGGGTCTATGTCTCTCAGCCTCTGAGTCGGCACCGTTCTCCTGGGAACACCGCGCCAGCAGCACCTGGGAGGGCGGGCGAGGAGGGAGCTCACAGTCTGAGTTCCCCTGAGTCAGCTGTAGGGTCCCAAAAGGGAAGGTCCTGTTCCCTGGAGGTGCCTCTGGCTGGTGGCTGTATTGTCTCTCTGGGCAGCCGCAGGTAAGGTCGGCGGAGGGGAGGAGGAGGCAATATGGCACCTGCCGTGGGGCTCGGGTCTGTGCACACGGAGGTTCCCGGAGGAAGTTGGGGACCTGGTGCCACGTCTGCTACAGGCTCACCACTGGCTGGCGGCGGCGGTGTCTGGGCTGGTGTCCACAGGTCTCTCCACCCGCTGGGGAACCCACCAGCAGTCCCAAATGCAGGGGAGGGGAAACAGCAAATCTACCTACCCTTGCCGCTGGTCTCCAGGCTGCTCCGGTGGTCTCAGCCTCCAGTTCTTCTCTGCAGCCTCCTCCCGTGGAGTCTCCTGGGGTCTCAGGTACCCCTCCTTCCGGCCCTTGTCCGCTGTATGCTCGTCTTCTTGCTTCTTTCCTCTAATTTCTGCTAGAATCTGTCTTTTCTGCAGAGACCCTCTGTCTGGCGGTGTTATTCGTCCACCATCTTGAAGGTTTATCTTTACATTTTTTATATATCTTTACATTTTAAAGTGAAATAAAGAATGGAAACCAAAAGTTAGACTTCAAATGCTCTCTCTGGAAACTAAAGTCTTTGTAGTTAGTTGATAATTGCTCTACAATGCATGTCTTCCTCCTCTCACTTTACCTGTCAGACCACAGCCCAAAGAGGAAGAGTATGAAAACAGTGCACACCAACCTTTCCTTCGATGAAAACATTGCTCTCAATCTCACTTAACTACAGAGAGCTAAAGGTAGAGGCCGGCAAAACCTTATACACTTCCACGATACTTTTTATTTAAGAAACTCTCAATAATATCATTACTGTTCCCAGCCACCTTTCTCCAGGAATATGATCTGTTTGGATCTCAATGCAGGTTTTCCCTTATTAGTTAGAGAGCTACATCTTTTTCAACTTCTTGGAAAAGAAATAAGCACACGGATGATTTGGTAATCAGAAAACAGAAAAGGTAGTTTTCTCAGATTTAACAAAAGCAAACGATACATATTTTGATTATTATTTTCTAGTATAAAAGAACATAATGGGGAATGCGATCATAAGGAAGGCTATTTACCTTATTCTCACCGTAGAATCATGTGACAGCCCAAATACTGCAGTGAATTTTAAACCTGACAAATCAGGATGCTAGGTACCTTAAGACAACTTAAATATTGCATATAAAGATATACATATGGAAAAGGGAAGCTTGTGACATTGTAACTGCCAATAACATAACCTTGCTACTTCACAGGACATGGCAGAAAAGGGGTTTGAATATAATTCAAAACCTTGATTGGATATTGGATATTAATAGTAATAATCATAATTACAGCAACTAATAAAAACAGTACTAAGAACTTTTTAGAATTCAGCATGCACCAGGCATTAGGCTCAGGCTTTGCACACCTTACCTCATTTCATTTGAATAGTAACTGACATGGTTACTTATGAATTATCACTACTTACATTTTAACAATGAGGAAACTAAGGTACAACATCACAGAGCTAGTAGATTCAGGATTTAAAACCACAGACATTAGCCAGTATGCCATAGTGTACACTATAATTAAATCCTGTGTACAATTAAATCAAATTTATCTTTATTTTATTAATTTAACTTAGTTTAAAAAAAGATTTGTGCTAAGGTTATTTCTGCTTAGAAAACTATTTTCTCATAGAGGGTGCAAGGTAATTTATTTACCCATTCAATAAGCATTTATGAGTGCTTAGTGTACGTAAGCACTAAGTCTTGGAAATTGTTAGAGATAAAAAGATAAATAAAATACAGATTAGTGCTTTGAACACCTTGCAATGTAGTATAAAATACTAAAAAAAGAAAAAGAAAAAAAAAGAACATGAGATGTTTCCAAGAAGTTGAAGAGAGAGATTTCGCCTCCTTTAGAGCTTTATCCATAGTTTCTAGAAGTGTGCATGATTCATTATAAGAAATGGTGAATGAATACATGCATGAATGAAAATGTGAATAATCAAAGGTAGTACATTAACTGGGTCTCAATACATTGCTAGGATTCACATGCAGATAGAGAGAAGAACATATTCAGAGCTAATGGAGTGAATGAAGAGTATAAACAAGACTAAATCTATAGTCTATTGTGTATAAATAATAGAAAACATTTCTCCTTTATACAAAGATAATAGACATTCTTCGTAGAAAATTCAAACACTAGAGCAAGATATAAAATAAAAATTAAAAAGGGCACAGAGTACCATCGTAAGTAATAAGTGAACCAATAAGCCTGAGTTGATCAATTTTACTCATCCCATGTCCATTTACTAAAAATTATACAGTTTCATTGCTCTGTTATCACCATGTATTTTCAGGGAGACACTCATTTTTGTTACATTGATGACAACAAAGATATTTGTTGGATCTTAGGACCATACAATAAACTACTAACAAAAAGAAAAAGAAAAGAAAATCAAATATTTGTAAAAATTATATGTGGGGCCTTGGGTGAAAAAAATTAATTTTAATTTTTATCATTTATACTGAGCTTTTTTTAATGTTAGAATTGTTTCTTTTCTTTTATTTTTTTATTTTGGCATATTATGGGGGTACAGATTTTAAGGTTTCAATAAATGCCCATTTCCCCTCCTCCCCCCACAAGTCTGAGTCTGCATCATGACCAACCCCCAGATGGTGCACATCTCACTCATTATGTATGTATATACCCGCCCCCTCCCCCATCCCACCTGCCCAATACCCTATTACTGTAGTACCTATGTGACCACTTAGGTGCTGTTCAGTTAATACCAATTTGCTGGTGAGTATATGTGGTGCTTGTTTTTCCATTCTTGGGAAACTTCACTTAATTATACTGAGCTGTTTTCATCGTAAATAGCAGTTAATAGGGAAAAAAATCTACCTTTTCCTCCTATACAAATAGGAATGCTAAAAAGATACATATGTCCTAAATTCTTCTTAATATATTACCTCTTCCTAAAAAATATGAATCTATTTTTCATCCTGCTCACCTAGACTTAATTTCAACAAGTTCTGATAAAGACATAAAGATTTGTAGTGCTTTTATACTTGTATTATGCTTTCTCAGACTCCCATTCTCAAAATTCAGCTCTCAGTTCTGTCTACATTTTTAAGGTAAAGAGCTATGGCATAAAGTATTTTCAAACAAAATTTAAGAGGAGATGATATAAGCAGAGACTATGATTCCCCAAAACACCAGCTGACCGACCCATATGCAAGTAGCACTTTTAATATCTTGACTGCAACTGTCAGACTTGGTTGAAGAATTGGTTCCAGAATGAACATCCACTATGCATCAAATTGGTAAGAGTCTTCTTAGTGCTATATGCTTTCTCAACAAGTATATGAAAGGCCATATCTTTTATTTTCCTCTTGGGGGGTTCAAAAGGATTGACCATCACTTTTATTACTTAACAATGTGACCATAGTCAAGCAAACAATTTGACACATGAAACTTAAATAAGGTAAGATTCCATCAAACCCACACTGCTCACAATTCTCACATTCCACTTGATAAAACACACTGACAGTAAGATGGAAAATGGAGTGGTGTGTATACTTTTACAGCTACTGCATCTAAGCCTGTATCCAAACAGAACACCCACCTGTAGCATTACTTCAACTCCACACCTCCTCACTCCCCCTATTTTCCTAATGCCCCGAGGGCCCTAGAACAAATTATGAAGTTATACATAACCCAATTGGTAGCTGCTGTATAAATCATATTAAAATAAATAGAATTCATGGCTAAGATTAAACAGCCTATGGCAAGGCTCTTGTGTAAATAAAACCATTGTTCCTTTGTATATTAAAATTGTATTTATCAAACAGAAAAAAATGAATGAACACAAATTGCATGAAAAAGGCAACTCATTTAGGACAAAATGATGGTGTGTAATAAAAAGATTTATTATGTGACTAAAATGAAAATTAAATTCCTGTTAAAATATTTATGTAGATATGGCTGAAACATTCTGCTGAGAGATAAATCAGGGCAGCCTTTGGCATTTCACAGGCATAATTCCTCTATTCTTCTGCTGCAAATTTAGAGCTTACAAGATGCTAATAGTACCTTGGTTTCCAGGACACTCTCTGCAGACTGCTTTCGCTCAGCAGGTGGCAAGAATTTGCATCCATATTTCAAATATACTTCTATCTCATTACTGGCTTCTTATTTCTTTGTGATTTACATCTCTATGAAATTCCAGCTACTGCAATGGGGAATGGGATTTCAAAAAGGCAAATTCCCCATAATATGGACCTTTATCATTTTCTCCCTTCTGTATTTTTCCTGCATCCCCAGGAAGACAGGATGAATGACAGGTAGCACTTAAAGTGAGGGGTGTAATTTTCTTAAAATAATGCCATTTTAAAGCTTTCAAAGTTAAGAATAGTGCTCTAAGTGACACTAGCTAGTAAGTGGAAATAGTATTTGAGTCTCATTGTCCAAAACTGTGTCATGTGCCATTACCTACATTTAACTGAACTGTGATCTTGAAATAATACACACACACACACACACACACACAAACACACACTAGAAAGTAACTCACTGGATAACTATTAATTTGTGAGAGTCTTAATCATTTAAAATTCAGAAAGTGCTTTTGGTAATAAGTCTGAACATAACAAATCTATTTGGTATTCATGCAGATGTCACAAGCAATTTCAGAGTTGTTACACCATAATTCTGCACTACTTAATAGATATTAGTGTGGAAGCAGTTGTGTCACTGTAGATAAGACTCTTTCACAGTTCCTTTGTCAAATTCACCTCTTGCTGGTGTTTAGAATTTAGCTAAAGTAAAATTACACGCTTGTGAAACCTGACAGATTCAAGAATTTAGAGGCATTTTCCGGGGGCAAGAAAGAGCAAGCTATAGTGAAATAAAAGGCAGCAAGAAGGAAAGTAGGCAAAGTAGCTGAATTTTACTAAGATTAAACTTAGATGTGTAAATTTTTAATTTATATGGTAAATTAGAGAATATAAATCCATGTATTTCCTTCCAGGTCTTCTTTTTTTCATATTCCATTCCAGAAGAGAAATTAAAACATTTAGTAAAATTTTACAGGCCATATGCTAAAATACCAGGTACCAGAATGTCTATTATACTTTAAAAATTCATTGATATTTTGAATAATTTCCTCAGTTAAATTAAAAACATTTTGCCATTTGACTCAAAATATAATTGTTACATTTAATGAATAGTTATTATATATTGAGGTACTGAGGCTTTTTTAATCAGATATAAAAAATGAAATCAACAGGCATAAATAATGAAGAGAATGCATTGATTCATATAATTAACTTATTCACAGAAGATATCTGGTCCAGAAGCTCAATGACATCGACAAAAATTGAATTGTATTCTTTCTCTCCAAATCTCAGGTCATCAGCTTCCTTGCACAATGACTGCCAGCAATACCTAACCTTCCTCATTCACCTCCAGCAGGGGGAAGGAGTATCTCTCTGGGAAGTTCATGCAGAAGAGTAAGAAATCTTCATTCATGAAGCTCACAGAACTCACAGAAAATGTCTTCTTGAGTATCACTATCCAAAACTATATCCTGTGCCATCTTTAAATCAATCTCGTTGTCCAGAGAAACAAGATGAATTAAGAGGCTTAGCTAACCAGGGCCAGACTCTGCTCCTGAAAATGGATGTCAAATCTCTCAAACCAGAGTGACTATGAAATCCATGGAGGCTCTCTTAGGAATGGGAACCCAGAGAACAGATGCTGTTGAGGCTACCAACAGCATATGCCCTGGGCACCATGCACTTTACATCCACGATTTTGTTTATTCCTCAGGGCAATCTTATGTCCTGAACATTGAAGACTCCAAGTTTCCAAGGTATGAAGAAGTTGAAAAATGTTTTGAAACTGACTCTGATATAAAGAATGAAGGCTTGAAATTCAAGTTATTCAGAACCCAGATAAATATCCAGATTCCATGATTTAGTCATCTTGTTGATTGTGAGCATTCATGACCTGATCATTTTTCTTTGTGTCATAAATTTTATAATTAAAACCAAGAATAATATAAAAGACAAGGGAATGATGTATTAATCCATTAGAACTAATTATCTAGTTTGGGTTATGGAGCCAGAAGCAGGTTTTATTTGTTTTGTTTTTTCTCTTTCTTTGTTTCTAAGCAAGAGAGATTTTCACATAGACTTACAAGGCAAACTTTAATGCTGCTTTCAGCCCCCCTTATATGCAATGGAGAAATAACATGAAGAGTCCTTGACTACAGTATAAGCTCCACTGATATGGGAATTTTTCTCTTTCTTTCTCTCATCTATATACTCCCAGTTCTAAAAACAGTGCCAGGGACAATATAAATATTTGATAAATATGTGTTGAATGAATAAATGAATGAGCAAATGAATGAATGAAGAGAAAAAGCAGTTTAAAGTGATGGGCTCTCAAGAGTCTAGTTAAGGTTAATGATGGTTAATGGGGAAAAAAAAAGAAGTCATGAGATCTTGGTTTTTTGATAGCCTGCAAGGCTTTTCCTTGTCCAGCAGGAAGGAGCAATGCTTAAGTCAGTGCTTCTCAGCAGGTGCAACTGAAGAAGGACAGACTAGGTGTGTGTGCTATAATCCTGAGCTATTCAAGAGAGTAAGCCATCTTTCCCCCAACATAAGCCAGCAAGAGCATAGACCTAACTCCTAGCAGGAATAGCCACATTTAGAAATTGGACATACCAACAGGCAGGGCCACCTTAGTATAAGTAGTACATACATCCCTTAAGATATTCTTAGTTAAAAGACAATTGCAAACCAATATTTTGAATAAAATATCGCAAGTTAAATTTGATTGCATGAATCAGCTTTATTTTAAGGCCTGAGGCTTTATCTTCTTTAACAGACAGTCCTTTGAAACAGATTTATGACTTAAGAAAACTTAGTTTCAGGGTGGTTTATTCTTGGACAGGTCTTAAAGACCCGTTTATTTTATTAAGGATACATTTGCCAAGATAGTTGGGTTCCAGACATCTCATAAACATCTGGATCATGTAGTCCTTCTTGACATAGTCTTATTTTTAAATTGCATTCCAATAGTCAAAGTAGTTGAAAGTAAAAATCTATATTAATACTACCTCAATATAAAAAATAGAAATATTACATCCCCCAGAAATCCCCTGTGTATTCTTAAATAACCTCCTCCTCCAAAAATAACCACTATCCTGAATTATATGCTAATCAGTTACTTTGCCTTATAGTTTAAAATCTATATACACATCTCTAAAACAGCATAGTTTATGCTTTGTTTGGGGTGAATTGAATACATATAACTATATAAGTAGTACTATATCATATATACCTTACTATATATGTTCATTAATGTCTTATTTCTTCCCCTCAGATACATATGATTCAACCCTGTTGTAGTATGTAGAGCTGTTCATTCATTTTCATTATTTTTATATGTATTTGATTATATGATTTTACCATGATATATTCATCCAATCTATTACTAATGGATATTTAGATTATGTTTAGATTTACCAGGTGGAGATCTTACAAATTATACCACTGTGAACATTCTCATATATGTATCCTGATGCAAATGTATACATGTTTATCTATAGAATATAATTTATTATATTTATATATAATTTACATATATTATATTTTTTATCCTAAATATACATCTCGTAAATACATTTCTCTCCAACTTTAGTAGATGTTGCACATGAGTTTCCCCAGAAAGCAGATTCTGAGACAGAGATTTACATATAAGAAGTTGACTAGGGAGTATCTGCAGGATCAAAATCTGTGGGTGACAAGAAGGAAGCAAGATTGAGCAAAACAGGGCCAGAGTTAACTCCACAGAGATCCCTGAAGCTGTGATGATGCTTCAGAGTTATCTTAAGTTGAAGCAAAGAGGCTAAGCCATCATACCCCCACTGGCCAGTCATTAGATCATTAGATGCAGACTTCTTCCAAGAAAGAGGAGTGACCTTGTGTGAAAAGTCACTCTTCACCTGAGGGTAACTTCTAGACAGGGCTGAAAGCTAAGGCCTATTCTGCCAGCACCCCTTTCAGCAGATGAAAAAATAAATCCTTCAGTCTAGAATAGGAATCTGGGCCATGTAGCAGAGTGTCCACTAGAACAGATAATACTAACTGGCTTTCTAAAGTGGCCATGTATTCAAATCTTTAAGTATCTCTTGAAGAACATCAAGGGAGTGAAAAGCCTTCATAATGCAAATATATTCAATTTCCTCTTTGCCTTACCACTATAACCCAATGCACAGATATTCCCCTGAAATTCTTTCTCCTCTACTCTTCAATCAAAACAAAGAAAAAGAAGAGAACAGAGTTTCAGAAAAGTGAGGGAGCCCTTCTAATACCTGATGGAGATGAGGAGGAGATGTTTGGAGAGCAGGTGAAGTTTACCTGGAGAGGGACTCTAGAGGTAGAAGCCACATTGGTAAAGACCTAGTGAGAGTCCACTATGAGGAACATTATTTTAGTACTTTTTATCTATTGATGTTCAGTTATTGATTACCAAGCCCCTCCCTCCACCTTTATTCAAGGACAAACTTACAACCACATGAGTTTGAAGCCCTGTTATAAACATTTCCTCATCAGCTTTCAGTACCTCACCTGTTGATATCCTAGCAGAAGTGAGGTCTGTTTTTACCAGATTTTGTCTGATTTCCCCTTCACACCTATCATCCCAAGAAAATTATTTAGGGCCTATACACCTTTATAGTAATAGCAGAAAAGCCCTGGCATTTGGGAAGAAAGAACTAATCTTAACAAGTTAAAAACAATAACAACAACAACAAAAAAAAACCCTTGAACTGTGAAAGTAATGAATGACATGCCCCTTTACATCATTATACTTTGGTGCCTTCTATTTTTTTTTTTTTTTCTTTTTTCTGAGACAGAGTCTCACTCTGTTGCCTGGGCTAGAGGGCCATAGCATCAGCCTAGCTCACAGCAACCTCAACCTCCAGGGCTCAAGTGATCCTACTGCCTCATCCTCCCAAGTAGCTGGGATTACAGGTATGTGCCACCATGCCTGGCTAATTTTTTCTATATATTTTTAGTTGTTCAGCTAATTTCTTTCTATTTATTTTAGTAGAGACAGGGTCTCACTCTTACTCAGGCTGATCTCGAACTCCTGAGTTCAAACGATCCACCCACCTTGGCCTCCCAGAGTGCTAGGATTATTATAGGCGTGAGCCACTGCGCTGGGCCCTTTTGTGCCTTCTAAACTTTGGTTTCATGCCCTACCCTAAATATTACTTTGATGTCAAAAGTAAACCTTATTTACCCCGAGCAAGTACAAAGGGGAACTATGCAATTGAGTCATTGCTGTCAGGATGCAGTCTCAGAGAGCTACAGCTCTGATTTGCAATAATTTTCAAGTTTGACACTTTTAAATAAATGTATCAAAGTGCTTCTTTCCAAGTAATCTGTTAATTAAGGGATTACTACACCTTTGACACTCTCATAATTTATCTGTGAGGCATGTAGGACACTGATATTCATTTCTTCATTTTCCTTCCTAATTAAGAAAGAACAAGTGGGTTCAGATGGTTTGTCTCGGGTCATGGAGCAAGTCAGTGGTGAGCCCCTGAGTCTATTAATTCCAGTCAGACAGGGTACATTGCTAGGAGTCTCTGCTCATTCAGTGACCACTGGGTGGACAGAAGTCAGATATTTGCTACTGAGATTTTCTCAGGGTGAGCCCTACTGACCTGAAGAGGATTGATTGAGCCTTCAACATGGCCCTGGCCCAATGAGGATAGCTCACAAGTAAATTAAATCTTGGCTTATGGTTTCTCCATCAATTCTAAGCAACATCTTGGGATGGATCCAAAAAATATCACATTTTCAAATATAGTAAAAGTGACTACTGCAAATATTTTATCAGCCATATTTTGTTCAATTTCTGCAACCAAGAAATAGGCTGAAAATTCAACCCATCATGTATTTCGCAACTCATAAAAATGCCTGTGATCTACATTCACATAACCCTAAAGGCTCTACAGACCCTGTTTGAAATTGATCCACCGAAGACATCAGAACAGAGTGTTCTTTTATCAATTGCAATGTAATGGATAAGAACAAGTGTGATGCAAACAATTCTATCAGTAGGGAAGGATACAAAATAAAATAATGAAAGCTCATTCTCATTTTTCTGTGATTATAGCCCCAGAAGTGATGACTTTAATTAAATCTCTCATTTCAGAGATTGCACTATGAATTTTCATACTTATATGTGTATGTATATATGCTTTCTATAAAGACAAGACTATTCTATACTTAATTCCTCAGGAACTTCTTCCTGAACATATCCTAGATTTTCCTTTACTGGGACTCAATCCCTCCTGTGCTTAGGCTAGAAATCATTTAAGTCACACCCAACTCCTATCACATCCAAACTGATACATCAGCAAATACCTTAAATATATCCAGAAATCATCCCCAGCCACCATCCTAGTGTAAGTGACCATTGTATCCTATCTGGATTATTGTAGTAGCCTCTACAATGTTCAGCTCCTTCCCTTTCCTGGGTGAGTCAGTTCCCAAAACAGCAACCCAAAAGATCCTGTTGCAATATAAAGTAGAACCTGCCACTCCTTTTGCTCAAAACCCCAAAGGAGCTTCATTTCTTACTCAGAGTAAAAGCCAGAGTTCTCATCAAGACCTCCAAGTCCCTCTAAGATGTGAGGCCCCCTCCCTTTGCCATTACTTCTCTGCCTTCATCTCCTCTGCTCTTCCCTTGCTCAATCCATTCCAGTCTCAATAGCCCCCTTTCTGTCCTTCAAACCCTGCAGCCACAATCCCACCTCACAGCTCTTTTCCTTGCTGCTCCCTGCTTCAAGAATACCCTTCTGCCAATTATCAACGTAGTTAACATCCTCCAGGTCTCAATCCTCCAGTCCCCATCACCAAAAAACCCTCCCTGGTCACTGCATCTAAAATCTCAATGTACATGCATGTGTTACAGCTCATTCCACACTTACTTTATTTCTCCTTAGCATGCTTCATTACCGAATATATTATAGTTTTTGTTTTAATTTATTTGGTTTATTATGTTTCCTCCAGGAGAATACAAGCTATGAGAGAAGGAATTCTTCTTCACTATGTAGCTCTAGTGCCTAGGGGTTACATTCAACTTCTGAATAAATGAATAAAAAAAAATCAATAAATAAACCAGATTTTTAAAGTTAATAATTATTTCATGTCTATCTTTCTGTGACACTGTATATAGAATTTCTATGGCTATGTAAAATTCCATTATGTGGGCATATCATTTTTGTAACCATTTCTCTCATGATGAATGTTTATTTACAATTTCTTTTTGTTATTAGGAACAATAATAAACATATTTTACATATATCTTCCTGTCATGTACAATTGTATGTCCTTTTTTTCATGTTTAACAGAGGAAGAACTAAAGCCACAATGTACTATGGGGGTTGCTTGTGATTAGAAAGTGAAGAAATGGGAGAATTCACATCTTGTGTTCAGACCCTGGGCTTAGCACTTATTTGGTGCATTACACCATCACTGTTTGTTTGAGGGTGCCCAATCTCACTCTTGCGAATTTATTTAAAAAATGAATTAGTGCAGCCTATACTGATGACTAGTGGCAAAGAATACTAGAAGACTTTCCAGAAGAAAAAGAAGATCAACCATGAAGGCACCAATGATAAGCAATAAGAAGGGGGATAACTGATAAGAAATAGGCCTTATAACTCAGGAACGAATGAAAAAAGGTCAATAATGTATATAAATATGTAAGTACAATGGATGTATAAAGGGAACACAGAGGGTGAGTGGCTAAAAAATAAAGCAAGAAGATGAGAAAATGATTGTTATCCTGAAAAGGGGAAAGTAGTTGAACACTATGAAATGTTGAATTATGAGTCTCTGCATGCCTAACAAGAATATTTTCATGGAAGTACAAGCATTACATAGTTAACTAGATGTTGCAAGAAATGCCTAGTGATTATGCTATGTTTGTGTCTACAAAGATACATTATGGTTAATAAAACAGCATAAAATATTTGAAGTAGCCTGAATTTTCACTCTCATTTACCCTGAGTATACAAGAAGTAAAGGATAGGGCTCTGCCCTCACATGGTCTATAAATGAGAAATTCGACCTATGGTAGATAAGATCATCATTCTCAATTGATCATGCCCTCTCTGTTTAGAATTATACATCTACATCATTTGCTGTTTGTCTTGCAGTTGCTCCCACTGCAGCAGGCATCCCTGATCTCCATGCGGCCCCAGTACTGGGGCTTGGCTATATAACTTGCTTTTTGTCAATGTAAAATCTGTGAGGAAGTCACAGTGTGCCAATTATGTGTCAAGACGTTAAGAGACATCATGTCTATCTGCTCATGAGCTTACATTCCTGTGATCACCA
Source organism: Microcebus murinus (assembly GCF_040939455.1). Taxonomy (NCBI): domain Eukaryota; kingdom Metazoa; phylum Chordata; class Mammalia; order Primates; family Cheirogaleidae; genus Microcebus; species Microcebus murinus. The sequence goes on from NC_134107.1 coordinate 29,129,076, forward strand.
TAAGAAAAATAGGCCTTCAAAAGTTGCTGATCTCTCAATATGGAACCCAGGAAGAAGTATGTGGAGTAGACCTGAACTCGTCTGAAGGCTGGAGCCAACCCATGCCCACCAGCTTCACTGCAGACCAATTAGTAAGAAAAATACATGGTGGGTGTTGTAAGTCATATATTTGAAGATGCCTATTATGTAACATTATTTCTGCAATAGCTGACTAATATACTATCCAAAGGACTTCTCTGGCTCTCACTCCCCAAACATATATGATAAGAAAGACAATATCCAACTAGCTAATTTCAAGTCTCAGTTCCATCACTTTCTATCTGTGTGACTGTAAATAAGTTATTTAATCTACCTGAGATTCAGCCTCTTCATTTGTAAGATTGGAGTAGTAAAGTTATGGGGTTAGGGCAGGGACATTAAAGGAAATAATGTTACAAATAGCTTGGGCCTTTCTGGGAAGCACCTCTCATACCAGCTGCCTTGTCTTAATGTGCCCCCATCTCAAAAGTCCTGGAATCTGAGTTTCAGAGCAACATCCAAAGGTATATCATATCAGGCTCTTGACACTGTAAGTAGCTACAAAAGGAAGGAATGCAGAAGGAGAAAAACAATAGCTATAACTCAGCTTTTAGATCCAAACACTATGCATTCCCAGATAAGCAACCTGCCTGCAGTCATATCTCCTGTTTTCATTGACCACTGAAACCCTAGCATACAGGGATACTCTTTTAGGCATCTCTAGAACTTCTATGTAATCAATTATCAATTGTTGTAACTCAATTCACATATACAAATAGATGAAGCCTTATCTAAGATGAAGGGTCCTTGTTGGGTAAAAATATTTCTGAGGAAGTTTCTTTATCCTAAACAGTAGACTTTCAAATGAGGATATGGCCATAAACATTAATGAATGCAACTCCCACATGGTACAGAGTAAAATCCAGAGCTTTGGGAAGTTGGACTGCTAGATAGAGCTATAAATCTTCCAACCTCTGGCTCAGAGTAGTTTTTACTACTGCAGTGCCTTCCACGGAGAAAGTTATTTGTAGTACCCTTTTTACTTCTCCAACTGGAGGTCAGATCCCCTAGGAGGAAGAGGGAGATCCATTGGAAAATGTTTAGAGGGCTCCTGAGACCCAGGGTCACCGAACTCCACTGAATTCTTAGATATTCATCATGAGAGATGTGTACCTCTTTGACTTCTCAAACTATATATATATATATATATATATATATATATATATATATAAAATATATATATAATATATATAACATATATAATATATATATATATTTATATATATATATAAAAGAAATGCCAGTGAAAATTCACATAAATGTTTTAAGAAACACAAACTGCTTTTGTAGAAACGCCAAATCCACAGAGAATCCTTAAAGAACAATAATGAGGAGAAAAACCTTTGGCTTTGGGCTGTGTTATTTTGTATTTTAAAATTTGACAACTATTTCAGCCTTTTTCATTATTAGCCCCTTAAGGAATATTTTTCTACTTTATAAATTTTCCCCTAATCACCTCCTCTCCCCTGAAATGCTAACACCACAAATATATTGCATATATACTGAATATATGTTTCTGCTTTATATCTAAAAAGTAAGTTTTTTCTCCTCCTCCCCCAAAAATAAATGTTTGCTCCAATAGAGGTGATATGGCCCCACTGCAAATTTATGCTCTAAACAAGGCACAATGTGTAATGTGCATATTTAAACCAAGTCATGTAATAAAGTGATCCAGTGTGTAATATACATCTTATATTATTCTGGAGTTCATTAAAAGCAATTTCTGAACACTTGTTATGTCCTTTTATTTATAGAAAAACAATCTATAAAGTCTTCATAACTACCTAACCACTTTTTTTTAACAGATTCAAAGCATAAGGACAAAAATCTCTTCATCTCTAAAATGAAATCAATGATGTTAAAAATCATAGGAAGTGATATTTATCAATTTCTCATAACTCAGTAATTTCCCAGAATGATCAAAGGCAGGGGGATACTAAATGACTTCACTTAGATACTTTTATTCATCTTAATAAAACCATCTCATTAACCTGCAAGGTCTAGAGGCATTTGTCAGTTTGAGATGTACCCAGCATTTATTTATCTTCCTAATAACATCATCATTTCCTTGTAAGAAACTGCCTTTGCCTCACTGTGTGCAGGGTGGGTGGACTGGTTAGTGCAGGTGCCTAATACAGGTGCCTTGTTCTCCTTGCAGAAGCAAGAAAAACTAGAATTGCCTCCTCACTCCAAAGGAAGGATACATGTCAGCACCTAGCCAACCAAGGACTGTCTTCTGGGACTTTGGCATGCAAGCAAATAAAACAAGGAGTATATGGCATTTGCTCACCCAGGAAGCCATCCAAAGCAGACTATAGCAGCTAGTCTGCAAAGAGACTAGCACTGAGGAAACTACTTTCTAGCTTTCTGGGGTCATCTCATTTTTTCCCTATTTCACAAGCCCAACTGCTACCTCTTTTAATTCCATTAGCCCACTGTTTCTTTCCAGCACCTTTTTGGTTTTTGCTTAAGTTATTCAGAATTAGTTTCAGCTTCTTTTCAAAACCAAGAAATTCTAAAAGTACCAAAAATTTGATAAAAGATGAGTGACCACTTTGCTAAGTCTTAGGAGAAGATTCTAAACCTAAAGTGTCCAATGCCATTCACCACATGTGACTATTTAAATTTAATTCAATTAAAATTAAATAAGAACAAAAATGTAGTCCCTCAGCCACAGTGGCTACATTTCAAGCACTCAGTAACTACATACACTAGCGACTAGCCAACTGGACAGCATGGAAATAGAACATTTCCATCATGGCAGAAAGTTCTATTGGATAATGCTGTTCTGAAGTGTCCAAGGATCTGTGATGGAAAATGAGAGGTAGCATCAAGAAATCCTTAGAGAAAAATAAAAGTTGGCTTGTAAGAATGGGATTTATCACTTCGCAGATTTACTAACTGTGATTAAATCTCTGGTATAAATGGGTATGAGTCTAGCACAGAACTATCATTACCTGGTACATGGTAATAATCAGTATGCATCGAATTAATGGCTGTTGTGTCAGATGTTTCCTGAGCTGTGAGGATTAATAAACCTTCCATCTGTGCCATGTCTGGACTGTTATGTTATTTACCTTTCACAGGTCCCTTGGAAGAAATTAAGAAAACAGATAATACTCCTTAGGTTTCTATTACAAGAAAAATTCAGAAATGAGATTACAAATATGAATGTTTTAGAAAGCATAATGGTCTAAGGTAGCAATGTTCAAAGTGTGTTCCACAGATGTTCAAAGATGTTAATTTATTTTTAATAGGTTAAGGGTGCTTATAAAAATAAATAAGGGAAACAAAGCCTAAGTTAAACAGACATAGGTAGATAACGTTTTTGAGACAGCAACCAATCTTTCTGATAGTTGGCTTTCCTCTCCAAACTCCTGCAATGCCCCAATTAAAGCTGCTGTTCTTTCCTGTGTGTGGTGCCTTAGGGAGGGATGTGATACAATGGAAAGCAGAGAAAATAGCTGCCATCCTACAGTTGGATTCCAAAAGTTTTAGCCCTCAGAGGAAAAGAACTGGAGGCAGAGACAATTGATTTGGGAGAAATATTAGGAGTTAAAGCAGTACCTACAATCTGCCCTCCACCCACCCAAAAAGAAGATGATTTTTAGAATGGAAGAAAAAGAAGGAAAAGAGTAAAAATAAATTGCTGAGAATATAATCACTGGTGGTTTCTAGAAAGAGGGGCTCTGAGCCTCATCCTCGAAGGTACAGTCCCCATAGATAAAATCTCTGTGTAGCGTGTGTTGTGTTTCTCAGCAGAAGAATCCTTAGGTAGCCACACAGAGAGCTTTCTATCCCAATGCAGCAAGATCATATCAGAATGTTTCCCGTGCAGCTACATTCAGCCTAGAGGTAGAAGAAGGAACATGGGACTCAAAGGGCCAAAGCAGACAGGAATAAGCATGTTCAGCTATTTATTCAACTGTGGCCTGCCTTGACCAAACATGCAGGGCAGCCAGACAGGATGAAAGACGTGACAGAGGACACTTTGCATGGGCAGATTTCTAATAGAGCAGATATCCTTCCTTGCTCTTGGGGAAGAGAACACTCAAGCAAAGTAGAACCCCATGCTGGGTGTCACTGTCCAGCAAATGGATTGGGAAAACATCACTTGCTGCAAACTGGAACTAATACAGATATTTGGCAGCTTCTGGAGACAAGTGGTTCCCTAATTTTCTCAGCATCACTTAGAGACTTGTACTTGGGCAGACACAGCTGGACACATCACATCATGAATCGTACTCCAGAGAGTATCTTGCTTTTATCGCTGACACTTCATGTAGGACTCGCAGATGAGCAGCCTTGTAGTTTGGGTGCTAGTTGTTTAGGGAAGAATCATGACAGTTCTGGGGACGCTGTTTCCTTGGAGCATCTTGGAATACACTCACAAAAACACTCATTCAATCAAATGGTTATACTGCAAGATTAAAAATAATTATCTCTGGATGGCAGGTAGAACTAGTGTTTTAATCTTTCTACTCCTCTAAATTTTCCAAAATTTCCATAATAATTATGCATTAGTTTGATAGTACAAAATGAACTTTGCTTGAAACACCATCTGCACCCTTAACAGTTTTGGAATTAAGACATTAATTAAGCAAAGCCTAACTAGTTCTGACATGATTAAAGTTTAATTTTTGAATAATGATCCATTTACTATCCAGGTCATATAAAATTAATTACATTTAATTAATTCACTTGTTTATTCAGTCATCCATTTCTCACTTATTCTTACATTCAACTATTTATTTTTAAAGAATGTTTCATGACAGAGGTCAGCAAACAATATAGCCCAAGGGCCAAACCCAGCATACTACCTGGTTTTGTATGGCTGGGCAGCCAACAATGGTTTGTAAATTTTCAAATAGTTGAGAAAAAAATCAAAAGAAAAACAACATTTCAAGACATGTGAAGATGATGTGAAATTCAAATTATCTCCTGGGTCTTAGTTTCCTCATTTCTAAAAAGAAGGGATGGGTCCAAAATATTTTTTGTTTCCCTTTCTCGACACAAGTTTCAGAGAACATGAAGGCAGCAAATGCAGACTAAAGACAGCACATGTTAGCTCTAGTGTTTGCTGCACTGTATAGAATGGTGATGGGGCCCATGGCCACCGCAAGGAATATAAAATACTCTTACCATTAATTCTAAACCTCATCCCTGAACTCATCTACCTCATGATCTAAATGGAACATCTCTGGTTTGCTATTCCAAATAAGTTGAATTAAGAGAATAATTGTGGCTACATTTATAATTTCAGGCATGGTCCTCCAAATCTTAATGAATTCACCTGAAACTGCTTTCTACCATAAATATATGTATATTCATGTCAGAACTTTAAATATCAGACACAGATCAGGCCAATGATCTTTCAGGTGAATCCCCAACTCTCAGATATTTAGAACAATGAGAATTTCCTAATGCCTCCAGCTACCTAATATATTAAAGAAGAGTTTTTTGATATGTTTTAATGACTCAAATAGAGGCCTTAAGCACAAGAAGTTGACAGCTTTCGTAGTTTATTTCTGATTATATTATCTATCATAGTACTTTGGGGTAATGATGAAAGGAAATCTTGGATGAAAATTAAATGTTAAAAGTAATGTGATAGGCTGGTGGCGGATACAAGCTAACACAATTAAATCTATCAGAAATATGTGTGGAAATATGAATTTAGATGGAAATATTCAACCACATAAGTCTGGTAGAAAACACTTTAATAGCAGTCCTTCATGAAAAATAGACAAAGGTTTCATGAACAACAAAGTGAACACATGTCAACACTTAAAGTTCCTAGCACTGTACTAGAAGGGAGGATACCGTATGGTTCCCACCAAGGCCAGATTCAAGGGCATGTGACCAGTGCAGTAACACGGGGCCCATGGAGCTTGGAATCTAAGAAGGTTTCCATACTTGATTTAAACCTTCCTAAAAATGCTTAAGGATTTTTGAAGAAAGAGCCTCACATTTAAATTTTGCACTGGGTCCCACTAATTATATCACCAGCCCTGGTTCCAATCCTCATGAAATACATAAACTAAGAGAATATTAATAGGAGCTTAGTGTCTAGACAGTAGGAGTTTATAAATCCACATGCTGGTTATTCTCTCTTTGTCCCCCTGCCCCCAACACATTCTGATCCCCTCCACCTGTGCATATATATTGAGGCATATAGTTGGGGGTGAGGAGAATAAAAAATAAAAATTCAGAAACTACTAAATACACAGTTTTGCATTTCTCATTCAGCATTATATATGAACATGTCTATACATATTTACATGTTTTTTGACAATAGGATTCTTTAATGAGTGTGAAAAATTTTAAATGATGAAGTACTATAATTTATTTAATCATTTTCCTATAGTTGGATATTTAAGTAAAATATCCAGTTTTTTCCTATTATATAAATATACTTATGTATACATCTTTTCCTTTAATTTTTTTAATTTAAAATTTTTATAAGTTAAATTTCAGGATCAAATAGTATGAAATTTTAAAGACAATTAACACACATTGCCAAATCCAAAAAATCTATAACAATTTATACTCCTATCAGTTAGGTGTCACCTTTACCAACAATATTTACAAATGATTATCAATTAATAAATAAAAAATGAATTTTTGTTTTAAATTTATTTGAATAATAGTAAAGTTAAATAGTTTTATATGTACATTTGTCATATGGGTTTCATTCTCTTTGAACTATCTGCTCATGTAATTTGTCTATTTTTCTTTGGAAAAATAAGCATTTTCTTCTGTCTTATACAAGTTTCATATATAATATTTATCTATCATATTTGTTCCAGGTTATTGCTTTAGGTAATCATTTTAGGTAATATGATGAAGTATATAATCCAAAAGATAGTGATTTATTTTCAGTGGAAACACAGAACTGTTTTTAAACCACTCCCCATTAAACCTCCCCCCTTGCTCAATATTTTTTATTGAATAAAGATTCTGAAAAAAGTAACAGAGGGAAAATATTAAATATCATGAACATGTCCCAGGAAGGAAAGAAATACTTCACATAGTCTCTTGAATAGAATGTGTTGTCTGAGCACAGCATAGGTAGAGTTCTGTAGTTATGAAGGGCCACTTCAAGGCTGCATATCAATGGATCACAGCAGATGACACTGTTCTCTGTTCTGCTTTTCACCTTAAATTTTTGCTTTTTAGTAATGTTTAAAAACTGTTAAATAAATTCAAAATACTTAACCCTGCTTAAAAATCCAGGTCACAGGAAATGTATTTAAATCTGTATCATTTCCTACACCCTTTAACTTAAGCTGTCAATCTTTTTTAAGTCAGAGAGAACTTCACAAGATAGGGTTGGGGGGGTGGGCTGGGGAGGGAGTGTCAGGCATTTCAGAAAAGACTCACCAAGGTCCCATCTGCCCACCCATCACCCATCATCCCGTTATGTACATACTCACGGGAGGTATTTAGAATGAACCATAAAATAAAAATTTAATGATCGGTCTCATAGGACAGTTACTCTTAATTAATGGCCTACTGATTCAGTCTACACAACGGGAAGATCAAATAAGCATATGAAAAAAGCATACTGAAAAATGTCACTTTCTTTTTTCAGTCCCTTAAAGAGGAATGATGATTTAAAGCAGCACAAGTGACTTAAAAAATGGTTGGCATAGACTCTTTAATCACAAATATAACCAAATTTTTTAAGGGAGAGGAGAGTTCTGGTGGTATGTGGGCATGAACACAGATGGCAGGTTTTACTTTTCCTAAATACTAGCCATGTGGTTTGTCAAATAGGATGAGTCGAGGGCACAGCAATGTATCTGACATTTGGCAGAAAACACCAAGATATAAATCATTTCAAACACATTTACATATCAGCCATCTTTTGGATGTTTATTTATATTTGTAATTAATTACCAATTACACTAAAAGAGTAAAGAGAATTATTATATTAATAAGGAACCATCTTCTGATTCTTTGAGAAGATTTTTTAAGACGACTGCATACACTGATATTCTGCAGTTCATGTAAAATTTCCTTTTTTTTCAATTAATGGTGGAAAACAGAACAGTTTACCGGCAATAATGCCTTTTCTTCTAATTAATATTGATGGACAAATGACTGATGGAGCCACAGTATTGTGTAAAGGGTTCACAGAAAGCTAATAACTTTCTAATGCCAGGTAATTCAGACACCCCTGTAGTCTGATATAATATTGAGAAATCATAGGATGAGAGTATTTAGCAGCTGGCTGTGACCTTAACAATTATCTAGTGCAATTACCTCATGTAATAAATGAGGAAAAAACAATGACCTAAATATATTAAGTGATTAGGTCATGGTCATGCATCTAATTAGCAGCAAAGATTAAAATTGAACTGGGATCTCCTAATAATACATCCCATCTCTTATCCATCACACCTGCTGCTGATCTTCCAAAGACAGAAAAAGTCAAAATTTATCTATATATTCAAGATCTATTTTGATTGAATAAAAGAGTCATTCTACCATTAAGTAAAAAAGAATGAAACAAAAGTATGTGTATACATATGTGTGTGTACATATATATATATATATACAATATAATCTCAATATAAAAAGAAATATGTAAAATAATAATAGTAACTATCTCTAGATGGAGTGATTAGAGACAATTTTTACTATATTTATTATTCTTGGTATTTTCTGCAATTTATAATGTGAATATAATCCGAAAATAAGATTAATTATATATATAAACAATTTCTAAATATTATATATCAGAAGAAAGGGTTATACTATTATATAAAAGGATAATATCCAATATAATATTTTATAAGATATATATTATTATATATGTATATTACATATAGTATATTATAACATATTTATGTTAATATAAGAAACTCATATCACTGTTTCCCCAAACAACCCCTATTTAACATATGTTTGTCAGGATGACTCTCAAAAAGACAGCTAGGTGGAAAAATCAGCTTTGGAATATGCATACTCTATCTCCAACTTAATGACTCATAATTTATACTAGCACACCAAAGTTTTGAGACATGATGCAATTAAGGAAATTGCTTACATTTGTTTAACCTAGTATTTTCCTAACTTGCTTGACCACAACACTGTTTGTTATGAGGTACATGGTACGCTTACTAAATAAGGTTTCATAGAGCACACTTGAAAAAAACTCAAATCTCTTTAGAATTCCAACACATCCACTCACAACAACGTCAACAATTTAATGCTCTTAACTGCGCATTGGTTGAAAATATTTTTATGGTACATTTATAAAATGAACTATGTGTTTGAAATGTTTAAATAATTTGGCCTATATCTAAGAGGTACTTTTCTTTAACCCGTGAGTATGTAGTGAAATAGGTAATGAGAAGGTAATTTTTATGAGTTTTACTTAAGTCTTCATATGGTTTTGACTATTGATTTTAATGTTTGAGATGATTAATTTTATTTATTTATTTACTTAAGACAGAGTCTTGCTCTGTTACCCAGGCTAGAGTGTCATGGTGTCAGCCTAGCTCATAGCAACCTCAAACTCCTGGGCTCTAGCGATCCTTCTGCCTTACCTTCCCAAGTAGTTGGAACTACAAGCATGCACCACCATGCCTAGCTAATTTTTTTCTATTTTTAGTTGTCTGGCTAACTTCTTTTTTAATTATTTTTAATAGAAATGGGGTCTTGTTCTTGTGGAGGCTGGTCTCAAAATCCTGACCTTAAGCAATCCTCCCGCCTTGGCCTCCCAGAGTGCTAGGATTACAGGCGTGAGCCACTGCAGCAGCCAGAGATGATTTATTTTAATTTTGCTTTTGCCTCAAGGCTTTCTTACAGAAATCAATAATATTATAATTAAGAATGTCAATTGAAATAAGCCATGTCACTTTCTTTCTCTTAGTTTGGGCTCTACTGTTCGAAATGGGATTAGCTCAGTGACTTTATTTTTTATACCTAGGACATCAAATAAGCATATCAACTTCAGAAATCCATAAGAATAACTTGAAATGTAACTTCAATATGTATATCCTCTCCATTTTTATTCCTTCTAAAAACTCACCCTGCATTTAAATTATTTTCACTCAAATCTTTCCATTTACCCCAACTGTATACATTTCTTAGCCCCTTTATGTCTCAGTGTTTTCATCTTTCAGTTATAAAATAGGAAGAAGAATGGCATCTACTATCATATTTATGTACAAATTATATGAGGCTACAAGAAATATGCTTAGAACAGTGCCTGACACATAGTATGTTCTCAGTGTGTTCTAGGTATGAATCTGAAATGGAACATAAATTTGTATCTCCCTTAGTTCCTATAATTGGCAGCACTGTCTTCTCTCAGTTATACAAAACAAAATTATACTATCATCTTTGCTTTCTCTTTTATCTTCTCAATCTTACACACTACATACATGCTATGCAAATTTATCTTGATTATTTTCATCCAACACACACACACACACACACACACACACACACACACACCCCAGGAAACATGCATACTACAGAATCTATCTCAAAGTCCTTTTAATTCTGCCTTTTAAATCACTGTTAATCCATCCCTTTAAATCAATTTTGCATCCTCACTACTATACCAGGGCTCATCCCGTTACAACTGAACTATACAGTAGCACAGAACCTGGTCTCTACACACTTAGTTCTTGATATCCACTTGTTCTGTACCCTCAGATTCAACCAATTGCCAACAGAAGATTGAAAATATTAGGAAACCCTTGACCTCAAGTGATCCTCCAACTTCAACCTCCAGAGTGCTAGGATTACAAGCATGAACCACCCTCAAGTACCAAAATGAAGCAGCAATAAAAAACATTCCTTAAAAAAAGTCCCAGACCAGATTGTTTCACACCCGAATTTTACCAGATCTATAAAGAAGAACTGGTGCCTATCCTGTAGAAATTATTCCACAACATCAAGAAGGAAGGAATACTCCCCAACACATTTTATGAAACCAACATCACCCTGATACCAAAACCAGGAAAAAAAACTCAACAAAAAAAGAAAACTACAGACCAATATCCTTTATGAATATAGATGCAAAAATCTCAATAAAATCCTAGCAAATGGAATTAAGGTGCTTATAAAAAGAAAAATCCATCACAACCAAGTGGACTTGGTCCCAGAGATACAGAGAAAGTTCAACATATGCAAATCTATAAATGTAATTCACCACATAAACATAAATAAAAACACAGACAATATGATCCTCTCAATAGGTGCCGAAAAAGCATTTGACAAAATTCAGGACCCTTTTATGACAAGAACATTTAACAAAATAGGCATAGATGGGACTTGTCTAAAAATGATAAAAAGCCATATACAAAGCCATATAAGACAAACACACAGCAAACATCATATGAAAGAGGGAAAAACTGAAAGCATTCCTACTTAGAACTGGAACCAGACAAGGTTGCCTCCTACCCTCACTTCTACTCGACACAGTCCTAGCCAGAACAATCAGACAAATTCAGCAAAGTCTCAGGTTATAAAATCAATGTATACAAATCAGTAGTATTCATACACACCAACAACACTCAAACTGAGAACCAAATCAAAGACTCAACACCCTTCACAATAGCAACAAAGAAAATAAAATACATAGGAATATATTTAACTAAGGAGGTGAAAGACCTCTACAGAGAGAACTATGAAACACTGAGGAAAGAAATAGCAAAAGACACAAACAGATGGAAAATCATACCACGCTCATGGATCGATAGAATCAACATTGTTAAAATGTCTATCTATCCAAAGTGATCTACATATTCAATACAATCCCTATTGTAAAATACCAACATCATTTTTCGAAGATCTAGAAAAAATAATTCTATGCTTCGTATGGAACCAGAGAAGACTTTGTATAGCAAAAACAACCATAAGTGAAAAGAACAAATTGGGAGGCATCAATTTACCAGACTTCAAGCTATACTACAAGGCTATAGTAACTAAAACAACATGGTACAGGCACAAGAACAGAGACAGACCAACGGTACAGGACTAAGAACCCAGATATAAAACCAGCCCTATACAGCCATCTGATCTTTGACAAAGCAGACAAAAACATACACTGGGGTAAAGAATCCTTATTCAATAAATAGTGCCGGGAAAACTGGATAGCCACATGTAGAAGACTTAAATAGGATCCATACATCCCACCTCTCACCTCTCACAAAAATCAGATCCATCTATTATCACGATGAATAATAGACTTAAACCTAAGGCATGAAATTTAGGAATTCTAGAAGAAAATGTTAAAAAAAACTCTTCTAGACATTGGCTTAGGCAAAGAATTTATGAAGAAGACCCTGATGGCAATCACAGCAACAGAAAATAATAAATAAATGGGACCTGATCAAATTAAAAAGCTTTTGCACAGCAAAGGAAACTATCATCAGAGCAAACAGATGACCTACAGAATGGGAGAAAATATTCACATGCTACACATCCAATAAAGTGCTGATGACTAGAATCTATATAGAACTCAGAAAAATCAGCAAGAAAAAAAAACAATCTCGTTAAAAAGTGGGGAAAGACATGAACAGAAACTTTTCAAAAGAAGACAGATTAATGGCCAACAAACATGAAAAAATGCTCAACATCTCTAATCATCAAGGAAATGCAAATAAAAACCAGTGACATATTACTTAACTTCAGTAAGAATTGCTTTTATCAAACTGTCCCAAAACAACATATGTTGGTGTGGTTGCAAAGAGAAAGGAACACTCATGCACTGCTGGTTGGACTGTAAATTAGTACCACCCCTGTGGAAAGTAATATGGAGATACCTCAAAGAGCTAAAAGTAGAACTACCATTTGATCCAGCAATTCCATTACTGGGCATCTACCCAAAGGAAAAAAAAGACATTCTATAGAAAAGACATCTATACTAGAATGTTTATAGCAGCACAATTCACAATTGGAAAGATGTGGAAACAACCCAAGTGCCCATCAGTACATGAGTGGGTTAATAAAATGTGGTATATGTATATAATAGAGTTCCACTCAGCCACAAAAACAATGGTGATTTAGCACTTCTTGTATCATCCTGGATTAGAGCTGAAGCCCATTCTACTAAGTGAAGTATCACAAGAACAGAAAAAACAAGCACCACATGTATTCATCATCAAATTGGTATTAACTGATAAACACATATAGTGGTAACATTCATTGGGTGTCAGGCATGTGGCATTGGGGAGAAGGGGAAGGCTATATTCACACCTGATGGATGCAGTGTGCACCATCTGGGGGATGGACATGCTTGAAGCTCTGACTGAGGCGGGGCAAAGTAATATATGTAACCTAAACACATTTGTACCCCCATAATATTCTGAAATTAAAAAAAGAAAATATTATGGAAAAACAGTAAAAATAACACTATAATAAAAACAATACAAATTAAAAAGCAATAAAGTGTGAAAACTATTTATACAGCATTTACATTACTTAGGTATTTTAAGTAATCTAGAGACTAAAAGTATACAGTAGGATGTGCACAGGTTATGTGCAAATACTATGTCATTTTATATGTGGGACTTCAGCATCCTTGGATTTTGGGAATCACTGGGGATCTTAGAACCAATCCCCCATGGATACTGAAGGACAATTGTGCTTAAAAATGACTTCCCTCCTAGTAATTTTTAGAGTATAAACATACTGTAAAAGTCTCCTTTGTTCCAGTCAGTTCTTAGCTCACAAGTTACAAATAGCTCCTTATTTCTTATAGGATAAAGTCTAATTCCAAAGACCATTCCAGGCTTTCTACAGATGGGCCTAAATTCTATTCCATATTTCCCAAATGACATCTCCACTTCAGTTTTCAATTATGCTGTGTAACTGATATAAAATAATGATCAGATCCCTCTTCTCTGTCTTTCCAAGTGGGATTATCTCATCTTAAAGACTCAACTCAAATCACATTTATTTATAAATCCTCCCTGAATACTTTCATTCTTATGTAAATCTTTTACCATCTTGTGAATCTCTCACGATTCCTAAAGATGACTTATTTAACATATCTCACATGCTTTGGGGTAGAGGTCTATTCTATTTTGAATCTATATAATGGATCTCCATACGTTTGTGCAGAAGTATTCAGGGAAAACATATTTACTGACTAGTATCCACAGAAATGGTCATCCTACCCACTTGATTCACAGCATTATCCTCTGCTGGGCCCACCCATTTGTGAATATTCACATGGGAACAAATATTTCAAATATCTTCACATTCTTTGCCCAGTCTGAAAGGTCTATCCATATACATCTTCCCCAGACCTACTTGCAACCAATTTTCTAATCATGTTCCTTCCTTCCTTCCAAGTCTTTGATGATTTCTCATTTCAGGAAAAATAAGCAAACAAGGGACTTTCTTGAAGTTAGGCCCAATAGGATGATTTCTCTTCATCACAAAGGAACTAGAGTCCTGCAGCTGTCCACTTTCAGGTGCTGCCTATATATCATGCAGAATCATCTATAAATGTGGCCTGAATATTCTCTTGTTCATCCCATTGGTCACAGGGAATTCCTCATGAGATCAAGGGTAGAAGAGAGAAGGTAATGTACTCTTCACACTACTTGCTTGTACCTTTGGAGCCTGCTTGAGCCCCATGTCACATATATCACTTCCATTTGGTAATGGAGTGCTGCTAGGAGCTCCCAACTTTATGGACTGATGATTCAGACAACAGTGCATGGTTGACAGCTCGGGTCACATTTGAACTTGATAGATGAGCAGGTCTTACATGATAAATCCACTCTAACAGTCCAATCTCCCTAAGCCTTTGGATACTTTCCTTTTCAGCATACCAAGGCAGTTAATCATTCTCCCAGCCTTCCCCAAAGAGACCTACAGAGAGAACCGCTACTATTAAACTGGGATTCTTAAATTCAATGGGGATAATGGGATTCCAGGGGGAAGGGAGCAGATGATGGCACTTAATCTCCAAAGATAAGGTGGGCATGACCACCATGGCAGACAATGGGGGGCAGGGCAGTAGTCAGAACAGTATGACTCACAGAGACCTATGGTGTTGGCTAGTTGATGATGGTGCCCCTGGGAGAGAAAAAGATAGGCAGTATACTAAATTTTCACTTGATCTATATAAGTGAAAGAGTTATAAATCTACTGAACAGAATTCCAACTTGAAACACCAAAACAGAGAGTCATGGCTTCTCAATCAATTCCCAGGCTTTAGCTACCTTATAACACTTAACTCCTTGAATAAAGAGGAGGTTGGGTCCTCTTATGAAAGAGCCCTGTTTTATTGCTGAGATGGAGACAAGAAGCCCAGAACAAGCCAAGGTGATTCATCCTTGACATTCTCTAAAGTGCTAAATGGCCTACATGTATTTCTAATAAGAAAAACATTCACTTTGTTTTAATTCTATTACCTTAAAATAATTGCAGAAATTCTTGGGCACTACTCCATCAGGCATCAATTATCAAGTACTCTGCAGAATATCTCTAAAATTATTTTTTTAATAAAATTAACTCTGCAGCAGAAATTTTTATTTATTCTGTATTTATTCACAAATGAAAATAGCTTTGTGAACTTTGTTATCACCTAGCTTAATACAATGTTTCCAGATAACAAACCCATCCAGGCCCTGCAGCACAGAACTGAATAGAAGTACAAGATAAAGGCAAATTGTGTGTGTGTGTGTGCGCGCGCGTGCGTGCATGCACATGTGTCCCCACATACTGCTCATATACCTATTTGTTCTCCTTTAGAATCAGTTGATATTTTAAGCACAGGTGATTCAAGCTATGAAAGACCTTGAAATAACTTGGAGAAAAGATAAGACGTCCTGAATTTTCTAGAAGGCATTAGACTTTAATGCCTTACAAGAATTTAAATTCTTTTTCAATTTTTGAAAGTGAACTTCTTACAAAATAAAACTGCCTATTTAACATAATTGAGAAAATAAACAAACCTTGGATGGTCTGAGAAAACTTTTATTGAGCTAAAAGGGTGATTTATATTCTACTTTGATTAGTGTATAGTTATCAGCTGAGCCAGCTGAGTGATAACTATCCGTGTTTCCTAAAAGAAACCTGGGTCTGCTTCCTCCCTGCCTGAAATGATACCTGCAGCATCAGCAACACCACCAAAGTCTCCAACAACTAGTTCTAAGAAGACGGACTTGTTCAAAGGTCAGTGAGGTTAGTGGCCACATAGTAAGAAATCTCTTGCTTTCTCACTCTCTCATTCATCCACACATGCTAAGTACATCTGTACTTAGCATGCATGTATGCACACAGATAATTTAATGTACCTGTCAGTCTTCCCCACTGGCCTGTGAGGTACCATGAACCCCTTGTCCTATTTAAACCCTATGATTAATCATTATCTTCACTCCCTTGTATGTGCCTTCGACTTTTTTGCTCCTCTTGACTCATCATGAATTCTTGGCAAAGCCACAGCCTAGGTGAATCCCAGTCTGCTCCCTCCACCTCCACCCATGCAGTTGCATGAAGCTGGAGAAAAACATTCCACCATACAGACAAGTTTCACTTTAACCTAATGACAGTGAACCTCAGTGGGGTGCTTGATGCTGCCACTATTTTTCCTAATCCATTTACTCTCTCACTTTCCTATTTAATACATTTGTCTCTCTCCACAAACCTTCAATGCATCCTGTTCTAACCTCATTCTTAGCTGATGCCTTTGCTTCCCATTTGACTGAAAAGAGTTAGAAGCAACCAGAAGAATACTTTCACCTCCTTCCACGCCACATCTACCCACCTACTGGCCTCTGTGCTCCTATAGTCTGTCCTCCCTCTCATCCCCACAGATGAACCAACCATGGTTTAAACTTATCAAAGCTGATGCTTCCACTTGTGTACAAGTTTCCATCCCTCTCACTGTAACAAGGACTGTTCTTTGGCAATTCTCCTACTCTCGCCTTTATTGTCAAATTTTCACAATCTACTAGATTGTATCCATAAGCATAAAATCATGCTGCTATTTCTTCTGTCTTAGAAAAATTTCTGTACCTCTCAAGCAACTGCACAGTTTCTTAGCAACACTTTCAGGAAAACTTGAAAGAAATCTCTATCGTTGCTTTTCCAATTATTCTTCTCTCATCTGCTCTTAAGCCCATTTTATTACAGCTTTGATCCCACCACTACACTGAAACTGCTCATGTCAAAGGTCCTCAGTGACCCCCACATCGATGGGCAGCATTTGACATGGTCATTCCCTGCTACTCAACATATGTTTTTCAAAGTATTCTATAACACCAGACTAGAGTCTTCTGGATTTTTTTCTCTTCTCTCACTAGTTTCTCATTCTCAGTCTCATTTTCTTACTCTTCCTCTTGTCTTAACCCTATTGGAGTGCCCTAGGGTTTAGTCTTTGGTCTTCTTCTCTTCTCTATCTATATCCCCTTTCTTGATGACCCTAGCTAAAAATCCTTGGGATTATTCTTGGTGCCTCAGTTTATCTTAGTTGGATGAGTGAGGAGATCCCCTGGCTTTACTTTTAATATATATGCACAATCTGCTGCCTCTTACTCCTCCACTTGCAGATATCATTGTCTGAGCTATCACAATGTCTTACCTGGATTATTGCCAGACTCCTAACTTGCCGCCCTACTTATACCTTTGTCCCTGGAGTCTATGCTCAAGACAGCAGCCCAGGGGATCCTATTAAAGCAGAAGTCAGATAAAGGTCTTTTTTTGGTTAAAACCCTCCAATGACTCATGATCTCATTCATAGTAAAACGAAGTTCCCACAATGGCCTCAAAGTCTGTTTATGATTTTAACTCTCTGCACTCAACTCTTATGACTTACTCTTCCCTTCACTCTCTCCACTCCAGCCTAGCTTTTCTCAACCATACAATGAACATTTGCACTGGCTGTCCCCTGTACCTAAACCATTTTACTGCAGATATCTGCATTGGTAACTTTCAAATCTTTGCTCAAATTGGTCTTTCTCAGTGGGGCCTTCCCTGATCACCCTGCTTAAAATTGCAACTTAACTCTCCCTGTCCTCATGCCCTGCCCACATTCCTGACCTTTTAAACTCTGCCGTACTGTTTCTGTTTTCATAGAGCTAATAACTTACTTTTAAAATTTACCCACTTACATTATTGTTTATTGTCTGTTTTCACTACTAGAGTTTAAGGTCTTTGAGAACAGGGATCTTTGTCTTGTTCTGTTTATTGTTGCATCCCTAGCATCAAAAACAAGACCCGGCATAAACTAAGCCCTCACTACACGTTGCTTGATTATTAAATGAACAAGACAGTAAGAAAATAATATTTCTGATCACTCCCTCCCCTTAGTAGACCACTCCCTCTTTGGACTATCTCCATACCTGTGTATGTTTCATTAATACATTCTGTTTATAGTGTTTATTATCTGTGTATCTGTCTGCCTTCTCCTCCAGACTGTGAGCCCCCACAGGGCAAGATCTGTACCCTGTTCCTCTCTCTACCTCAGCACAGGGCCTGACACCCTTGTGAATTAGCATACATCAAAATAAATTTAAGAAAGAATATTTTTGCTTTTAGAAATTTTATAGGTATGTGATATAAAGGTAGCAAAATTCAGAAGAGAAGAGGAAAGAATAAAAAACCCAGATCCCCATAATTTAAAAGGTCAATATTTTGGTACATATCCTTCCAATTATTTTTCCATGCGAATGTTTAGCTGTATGGGTGACTTTTTATTTAGATTCATATTAATATACATTTCTGTACACTGTTCCTGAATCTCATTGTCATAAGCATGGATATGAAATTTTAACATTATTTTTAAAGGATACATGGTATTTCATCAAGTGAATGAAACAGAATGCTTACGCACACTAATGCTGTTGAATGTTTAGATTATTCCCACCTTTTTAAATAGAATTTTTAATGGGCTCCACTCAAATTATTCAATAAAGATAGGCAACCTTCTTAACTATGATAGGCTAAACTAGGGAGGTGCCAAATTTTCCAGTTAATTTAATAGATGGCACAATATCTGTCTCACAGCATAAGAGAATATGCCAAATGACCAAGAGAGAAGGTGCCCTCTTCTCCCAAACAAGTGGAAGTTTTAGTTTAAGGCTACAGAGACTGCTTCAAAAATTCTCATGTTTCTTTTAGTAAATTTCCGTTTGCCATCCAAAAAGACCTCAAATATTTGCAAGGGCACAGGTTGCTTTACATTTAAGAAAATATGCTTCCAAGAGCCTTTGTTTCCCCTGCCAGGTCTTTCTATGCTGGGGGAGTAAATGACTTGTAACCTTTACTTTTTGACACAAGGGTCAGATTCATAACAGATTTTGACTCTTGGGGTAGCTGTTAACTGAAGTTTCTGCAGAAATACTGCTGACATACCTCAGTGCCCGAGGCTGTTGCATCTACAGGCCTAGGTGAGGAAGAGTGAGCTCAGTGGCATTTCTTTTTTTTCTTTTTTGTTAACCTTAGATTCTTCCTACTAATTCTGCAACAGAAAGCTCAAATTAAAGTGAAAATTTGATATTGATATTGATATTCTGGTACTTTTTCTTAATTTAACTTTCCTACAGAAATGGCTAAGTACTGAATATACTACTTTACATTGCTAAAAACAATTGTTCAAATTAAAAATACAACGTAAATTGTATTTACTAAATTGAAAATATGCATATAGGATGTTCTACTAAATTGTTTAGTAGTTTCTATGAGTTAAACATGAGAAAAGCTGTTTTGATTTCCTAGAAATAAAACATGCATGATTTTTTTTATCCTTACCTTCAGGGCAACCATTAAGAGCTGATATTGTAATCTATGCCTCGAGTTGCAAGAGAGGTAATCATGTTCTAAAACTTTGGCAATAATATCCAAAACATCTACAAAACTGAAGATGTTAGGCAATGAAAGTTTTGTTCTACTTCGAAGTAACTTATCTTTATTTTCCTTTTTATGTATAACAGTAATAGCTACTACTTATTTAAAACTTTCTAGGTACCTAGTACCATGATAAGCATTTAAAAAATATTAGGTTAATTTTCCTAATAACCCTCTGAGGTAAGTATTATTTTACCCATTTTACAGGTCAAAAAAATTATGAGAAAGAATTTAATCTGCCAAAAATCATGCTGATAAAAAATGGCAAAATTATTATTCAAACTGAGAGCCCATGTCACCAGCCACAATGCTTTCCCCCTTGTTTCTGTCTCTCATTCTAATTCTTTGTTCCATCCTTTTTTGCTATTTTTTGAATATGTATCTCTTCATAACACATCTTAATGATTTTTTTCCCTTTCACTTCTCTTTTTTTCCTTAAACTGACCTAATCTAGAGCAATAATATATTTTAATTGCAATTTTTATTACTTTTTATATTTTATATTCTAAGTTTAAACATATGATTGAAATGTTTTAGAATACTGTTAAAACTTGAAACCAATTGTTTTTATTTATTCGACTGAATATTTAATTTTATTTCTCCCCTTAGTTTGTGCACCCCCAAAATCTCTTTTGATTAGCGCATTTAAAAAATTCACATTTAAAGGGATTATTGATATAGTTGGATAACTGTCTACTTATTTGTAACCAGTTCCTATTTGTTGCATTTGCTCTCTGTTTCTCTTCCCTACCTCCACCCATCTGCCTTCCCTGATTTATATTGAGCATTTGATATGATTATATTTTTCTTAGCATAATAATCATATTTCTTTCAAAAAATATTCTTAGTAGTGTCCTAAAGTTAACAATATGATTTTTAAAAAACTAATCTAAATCTACCTTCAAATAATAAGATACTACTTCATAAGTAGTGCAGGTACCTTACAAAAGAATTTCAACCCTTCATTCTGTTTCTTGTGACGCTGCTATTATTCATTTCACTTATCCATATGCTATACATTGCATTACTATTACTTTAAATGCATGGTTATCTTTTAGATAAAACAGCAAAAGATTTTATTTTACCTTAACTTATTCCTTATGTGATGCTTTTCTTTGCTGTAAATAGATCCAAGCTTCTAACCTATGTAATTTTCCTTCTACTTGAGAACTTCTTTTTAACATTTCCTGCAAGGAAGGTCTGTGGGCAAGGAAATCCCTCAATTTTAGTTTGTCTGAGAAAGTAGTTCTCCTTTACTTTTTAAGGATAAGTTCACCAGATATGGAATTCTAGATTGGTGGGTTTTTTCTTTGAACACTAAATACTTTACTCCACTCCGGTCTTGCTTTCATGATTTCTGATGAGAAGTCTCATGTAATTCTTATCCATGTAAGGTATTTTTTCTCTCTGGCTTGTTTCAAGATTTTCTTTTTGTTTTTCTCCCCTTTTGACTTTAAGCTCTCTACCTCAAAGAGTCTGGGCATTTTGCAGCTTTTTCAGCTATAATCCATTGCTATTATACTGCAGCCCTGTCTTGCTGATAAAGTGTGAGGAGAAAGAAGTGTTCTATAATCTACTATCAAAACTCAGCCTTTCAGTAGGTCTGTACCTTTAGCATGTGTCCCTCATAAGTGTTTCTCCAGTGGCATAACTTCCCCCATTACTCTTGGGTGTAAAGAAGGGTAGAGGAGACGAGGGAACAATGCCCTTACCCTACCGGGAATAATGCTCTGGCAAGTCTGCCAATGAAAAGATCTTTGTAGTGAAAACACTCTTGGGTTATTTCATAATAATTACTCCTCCCCTTCCCCTGCCAAAGCTATGATAGATTTTTCTCAGATCTTCACCATGAGATAGTAGTGGGGTTCTTTGAGGTAAAGTCTATGAAAATGTGCTCCCACCAATACGTGGTTCCCAGGAGTTTTGTACTGTCATGCTAGTCTATATTCAGCCTCCAAAAATTAATCAGAATTATCATTTGAGTGTTTCTTTGAATTTTCAGCTAGTGATATGACTTGCAATCTCAGTTCTCTAATGGGTTAAAGAAAGTTGCTGGTTTTAAATTTGTCCAGCTTTTTCTTGAAGGAAGAAAGCAATATTTCCAAGCTCCTTAAATACTGGAACTAAGACCAGAAGTCCCTCACCTTAATTTTTAAAAATATGAATTTTTAAAAATGTATTCAAATTTTTTGCAATTGAAATAGGCATTAATAGAAGAAAAGTTATTTTTCATGCTTGTTCCACTTAACTATCATTCAAAGTGTTGACAATGCTTAGAAATCTATCACAATAAATTAAGCCTCCAGGGAAGGTAGCATAAACCACCTAGCCATCAGCTATGGAATCTTTATAGTTTTTCTGAAGAAGACGTATTTAAACCACTGATTGCATTAAATCTCTCATCTTCTCATGGCTCCAGGTTCTTCTGCTGATAGAGGCATTTGCATACATTTTATTGTAAACCACAGTACTAACCTTACTTAAGGTGTCCTCAAAGTGATATATTCAAATTATGTCTCCCATCAACAATTCACTTTAGCTACATCTATTATTTTCATTGCTGATGAAATGCCTGATTATAATGAAATTTAGGTACCTGTGAATTTCTTAACTTTCCTTGCAGAATATTTCTGTTCAAGGTATAAGTTACTAGGGAAACTCTAGTCTGGACTGAATTCTGATCAACAATGAATGGTTAACTGGGAAGTACAAGTTATGGAAATTCTATAGGAAAGTTATACTCTGACTACATTTAAAGTCAGGATAAGGAGGAAAGGGGGACATGGCCAATGTATGTAACCTTAACATTTGTACCCCCATAATATGCTGAAATAAAAAGAATAAAAAAGAAAAAATAAATAAAGTCAGGATAAGTAAGGCTCTTCAGAATAGATATTTACGTGTTACCAGAGAAAAATAAAATTGTAAAGATTCAAAAAAGAGGTAGAGTAGATTATATGGCATAATATTCAAATATTGATGGCTTAACAGAATTGAGACACTTTATGAAGGCAAGTATGTGACCAACTAGAAAGATTGTGAAAGGATCTAACTTCATGTTTTAGGAAAAAGATCTACGAAAAAACAATTTTTAGCCTAGAGAAAAGAAACTTAGGCAACAGGAAAGCTGTTCTAGATATTAAAGACTAAAAAGATGTGAGAAAGAGCTTCAATCTATTTAGTATGGTCCCAAGTGATAGCAATAGTACCAGTAATTAGAACTTATAGGAGTTACAGGATATGATGAAGAAAAACAACCTGATAATCAGAAAAGTTCAAAGATGGAATAGGTTATCTCTGGATTTAGTGAATGCCTTATCATAAGAAGTATTAAAGTCAAACCAACTAATTATATGTCCTATTTGTTTTGGAGCTACTTTAAATCCTTCCTGAAAAAGGAAGGCAAACCACTGATAAATAAATTTTATCTTTGTGTCCCTAATGACTAGTACGTTACCTAGAACATGGAAGTTGCCAAAATCATGTTTGCTGAACCAATTTAATTAATAGACAACTGACCACTTGGGGTAGGGGAGGAAAGTTGCAGAGGAATTCAAATTTGGAAAGATGAGAGAACTGATGAACTTCCAAGTCCCTCTAACCAAAATATGCCATGACTATATGTGTTTATGCAACTATTCTTCTAGTAATAAAGTAACAGTGGCCACCCTATTTCTATTTAATAGTTTTAGAGTTAATCAAACTCTTTTATACACATATCCTACTTTATCCCCATAATAGCACTGGAAGGCAAAAAAGGTGAGGCAGTTGAAGCCAGACCATTTGAAAGTTTTGTCAGTGTTATATTTGATAAATAGCAGAGGCAAGATTTGGACCCATGATTCAAAGGATATTCAACTTTCTCTTTATTAGGTGAAATAATTTCAATTCCATCAGTCCTTCCTCAAGAGTCCTGATGTTAAATCCTTCCCACAACAACCTTAAAGAACACAATTAGTCAACTACAGACAGTAGAAGCAATAATATTTTTCATACTTCTCATATCAGTTATACTATCAATTTTGATGGAGTATAATTCCTCTCTTGTGATTACATACTTTTGGTGGACACAACATTCTGCATATGCATAACTGATTCTGAATAATTAAAATAGTCACTAAAACTTACTGAAAATGTACATGTGCCTGACCCAGTTAGGACTTTTACATGCATTATCTGAATTAATCCTCACACAATCATATAAAAAAGGTAATGTTATTATCCCAGTGTTACCACTGAAGTGAAGAAAATGCAAGAGAGTAATTTTCACAAAATTATGCAATTAAATATCAGAGCAAGAATTCCAAGTCAGACAATGTGATGTTAGAAATTGTGCTCTTAAAAACTATATTATCTTAAGCTGCTGTAACAATCTGTTCTCTATCTCCCACCAAAGAAGTCAACTGTTTAACTAGAACACTAAGTCTCCAGATCTCAACGTGAGACTAGTATAATCACTGTACATGTATTGGGCATGATATGGGCATTCATTGCTTGTTCAATGCCAATATCGCTGTCTGGTTTGCTGACTCTCTGTCCCACCTTTGACTCGTCTTTCCCCAGCTTTTCAAAACATAGAATAGACCACAAACAATTTGCACAAAGTAATTTGCAAGTTCAGTCTATCTAGTCCAGTTAGGTTCTAGGTTTTACCCCATCAGCTCTACTGGTTCTTGGAACCAACCCTGGTTAATTGATTAGTGTCATCGCCATATTACCAAATCTAATACATAAGAATGGCAACTAAAATAACATGGAGAAATAGGAGCTGCTCAATAACATCTTGGCAAATAGCTTTCTGTCTTTTTCTTTGTACCTGAATGAAAGAAATCCTCCTAAAATTAAAATCCTAGAGAGAGAATACTGTCAGCATTTCTCTTCTAATAAAAATAGTATTAATAACAACTGGACCTGTCTTAAAGAGCATTCCCCTCTCCCAATATATATTAACTGGTAATAGCTTTGCCAGAGGTCTTTGAAGAAGCACATGTTCTTTTAAAAACAATGGTAAAGTTGTGCAGTAAAATATTAGCAAGTGTTATTTCTGGCTTGCAAAGTTGTAAACGATTTTTGATTTCTTAGTACTCCTCTGTATGTTTTAAATTTGTCCATGAGTCTGTATTACTTTTGTAATCAGACATATTAATGTTGAGCAAAATAAAAAAGCACCTACCTTAACCATTCATTGAATTGTGCAAGCCTGTCAAAGAGAATATTCCTTGAGGTTAGAAACTCTACAAAATAATACATATTGGGAGCACAGTGTGGATTAGGAACTGCTTGGATCTAAAGATGAAAAGATAAAGACAAAGTCTCTAATCTTAAAAAACAAAGTCTAGTAATCCTCATCTAATTTTTCTCCTACTGTTTCTTCTATTTCTATTAATACCACACCATTCACTAATTTGCAAACTTCTAAACTGCAATTATTTCTGATATTTCTTCCAATGAATCTAATCAGAGATCGTGTCATACTTATTCTACCTTCATAATTTTTCAAATACTTCCTCTCTACTTTATTCCTAGTTCACTAATATTCCATTAATCATTACTATAATTTTCCAATCATAGAATATTTTAACTAAAAATATCTAAGAGAATTTTAAATATCCATTCCAACAACTTTCTGGAAAAAATACAACTGACCAAAATTAACCTTGTTGACTTCAGCTAATACGTGGTAAAACTAAGTCTTAAACCATTCTTCCTGATTTTAGATTTAATGATCCTTTCACCATACCTGTCTTATTCCATTTTGTGTTGCTATGAAGTAATAGCAACTAAGTAATTTATAAAGATAAAAGGTTTATTTAGCTCATGGTTCTGTAGTTAGTACAAGATACATGGCATCAGCATCTGCTTGGCTTCTGGTGAGGGCCTCAGGCTGCTTCCATTCATGGCAGAAGGCAAAAGGACGCCAAACCACTGTGCAGAGGTCACACGGTGAAAGAGGAAGCAAAAGAGAGCAGGCAAGTGCCAGGCTCTTTTAATGACTAGCTCTTGTGGGAACTAACAGAATGAGAACTCACTCAATCCCAAGGGAGAGTATTAAAGGATCCACCCCCATGACCCAAATACCCCATTAGGCCCCACCTCTAACACTGGGATCAAATTTCAACATGAAGTTTGGAGGAGATAAATATCCTAACTATAGTAACACCATGATATCTAGTACATAAAATAATTATGGATTATTTACAGTTCTTCTCTGGGTTATACTAAGATGATACTACTTTCCAAATCATACCCTGTGTTTTCCTGCTTTTATAACTTGCTCAGACTGTTCTATCTAATCAGAATGTCTTTTGAGCCATGCTGTTATCTTTACCTGGACAGATACTACTCAACCTTAAAGATTCAAATCACATACCAACCACCTCATTCAGAAAGCTTTCTATAATTTTCTTAGCTGAAAATAATTATTTTTTGAATTCCCATAGCAATTTTTCTTACCTATCTTACAACACATTTAAGATCCTACTCCTACTACAGTTGGAATTATTTTTGTATCTCTTCTATCTACCAATATTTTTTAGTATTTTGATGACAAGACTGGTGGGCAGTGGTAGCTTAACATTGATTGCCACTCAATAATACCTGGGCGACACCTACTCTGTCAGAAATGTCACAGGCAGCAAAACATACCTGCGTTTTTTTCTCTCCTGCTGTAATTGACAGTTTTTCTTTAGATTCACCAGCCACCATCCACAGGAATCCAAAAATTACTTAAACATTTGCTCTTTGTCCTATGGTGTAAGGAACTAGTGATTATAACTTACAGTCACCTGGGTACTATTACAGTGCTATTTAGTAATAAATTCCATGAGTTACAGATGTTGATTATAGTTAGTGCCACTCAGAGATGGAAGTAGATCTGTGAAGCCACCACTGAAGTAGCACACTAATTTTATAGCTTTGTTTGTCCCATTCCATGAAATAAAGTCTGAAAAATTAATATTTTCTACTTCAGCAAAGTTATACAGAGAAAATTTTATGCAGCATACAATGAACTAAACTGATTCTTATCAAAACCCTATAATGGAATCTACCTATACATATCAGGAGCTGAGGAGTAGCCACTTGAGAACTATTGTGTGCAGAACTCTTCACACACATATTGATGAAGGGAAGTTCAGCAGGAATAAAAATTCTAAATAGGTTTTTAACACTTTAAATATCTAGATTACAGCCTATCTTTACTATTTATATACAAGTACATATTAAAGAGAGAGAGAGAGAGAAAGACCAACAGCCTTAGACACCTAAAGGTACATGTAGAAAGGTCAGGATAATAATAACAGGGGCATAGTATAACACAGGATGCAGGAATCTGTCATTTTGCTGACATGGGGCAGCAGCAGTGTTCAGACTTGGTAATATCCAATGGATTATATTTATAATCTGCCATCCATCTACATACAGATTACTTGCATAAATTATCCAAGAATCTGGCAGGTACCATTTTAAGCCTCTTTTAAAATCCATGAAGAACAGGACACATCTCACCACACATCTTCTCATTGTGATTTATTAAAAGATATAAAGATATCACAAATCATAATTATTTGACATGAAATGTCTTCCAGATGAATTTTGTTATAAGCATGTGAGAACAAAAAAACTACTAATTCTTTGTACTGAAGAGGACTATGAAGTCCAAGACAGTCCTCTGATTTGAAATTTATGAGCGTCAACAACCCCCAAATCCACATTTACCTTCCCTTCTCATGCTGGTTTGAATGTAGTCTTTGACAAGGAATTGAAAGTTTGAGTTTGCAAACTGTTTTTTGCAAACTGAGTTTTATCTGTCTCTGTTATTCATACTAAGGTGACTTAAATATCAGCCAATGTATGAAACATCCATTCTACCTCTTAGTGTGCATCTCTGTAAACAACTCCCCTATTTGAAGTTTCTCTGGATGGCTGGAAATAGGGCTAGAGAAACAGGCTAGAGGGGAGCTAAGGGAGCAAGCCCTGATTGCTTCATACAATTTAGGTTCAGCAGTAGAAAACAAAATTCTAGCTTTATGGCAAGATAGTATTTATGCTACCTGAAAAGTTTGGAATTTGTAGCATAATTTAATATGGTAATGAGAAAATATCAGAATTAAAAAGGGAAAAAAAGAGTCAATTATTCATTGGAGAAAAGAAAACTTTTTCGATGTAGAACTTACTTATTAGATATTCCTTTTGGTTAAATCCAAACTACAGATTTGCCTAAAGAATGCAGTTATGGCTTTGGGGCTATACTATCCCATTTGATAAATTTTGATTAATAAATGTGACTTAAAGGCAGACTCAAAATACCCTACCTTTGAGAAGTGTTCCATCAGATGAACAAAATGTCTTCAGAAATTTAAATTCCCTGGTGGGGATTTTATACAAACTTACCCAAAGCACTTCTTTAATCCCAATTATTTTAAGCTAATAAAATAAAAGTTCTTGATGTGCTCAAAGGCACAGATCAAATCCTAAGGATTAAGATTTAAACGAGCGAGCAATCAAAACAGGCCTTCTGACAGAGGTTTAAGATGATAAAGGAGTTGGACACATTGCCACTGAAAGAGGCTGAAAATAAGATTTTAAAAATATTAATACTTGATTTGCCTCCAAAATAACAGTTTTGAATTTATAAGGCTATGAAAATTCCTGAGAAAATAAAGTGATCACTGGGACACCTGAGCCACACATTTAAATTTCAGTGAAAAAACATAGTGACAACTGCACTGTTGTTTTACTTTCATTCATTTTATTGCAAGCACGATTTTTGGAATACAGTAAAACTGGTATATAGGAGGGCATGGGTACTAGTTAATTAAATTCCATGGCTAACATAAAAATGACTGACTAAGGTGTTTGATTTTTTTTAATAAGAAACTCTACAAATAAAAAAAAAACAGCTCATTTCCCAGGCTTACTAAAAGAATATAATAATATTGCTGCTGATGTTGCTGCTGCTGGTGGTGGTCATAATAATAAGCCTAATTATTTTTGGATGACCTTGGATAGACATATCTCATATCAACTTTACTGTTTGTGATGTAGAAATGTTATTTCATACATATGAAACGTAGAACATTGGTCTTTTTCAGTTTTATCTAAGGCAATCCCCTAGGAATCTTTTGTAAACCAAAATTCTCCTATCAGTTTATTTTGTTATTTTGCTACTTCCATTATGAATAGAATTTAGTAATTGAAAGTTCTGGATACAGGATTTCCAATTAGTCAAAGGTCTACTATATAATTCCCTGGAATTGATAAAGATACCATACAATCAGTGGCATAAACAAACAATTTAGGGACTTTGGCAGAAAGTGTTTTATTTCAAATGTTCCAAGGTTGACCTTGAATCAAATCCTTCTGCTATTATTAGGCATGAATTTAGATTAGGTACAATGAAGATCCTGAAAGTTTTATTCCATTGTTACTAGGTTTTAAAAAATGAGGAAGGAGTATGGAATAAAAATCAAATATTCGCTGTCCTCTATCTTGAAAAATGATGTGCATAAACGTCAAGAAAAAAATCAGTAAAAAGGGGGTTTTTATGTTTGTAATATTACAATCCTAGAATATATAAAACAATAGAGATCTAATGTGTCATGTTTTACTGCCAGTGATGTCAAATTTGAGACAGGAGAGATGAGAATGCAGAGGTCAGATACTCTCCATAGTTTCCTGACATAAGCAACACGGTAGGCTTAACACAAATTCGAGAAGTGTGGGATGGGGGTTGAAAAAACTGCATGTGAAGTATAAGTCTTTGTATCAACTTATTTAGCTTTATTCACAAACAGCTTTCTGGTTCTTCTTTGGAGAAAGCACATCTCTCTTTTTTTTTTCAATCCTTGCAAAGATAACTTCACTCTGAGCCTCCAGGATGAAGTATGACTTTGTGCCAATTACAGAATCATTGTGCTGACAGCAATGAATGACATGATGAAGGGTAACTGTGTATAACCTAAGTTTGTGGTTACTGAAGGATTTCCAGGTTCTGCTCTTCCACTGGCTTTTGTGTAGCCGGTGTTTAGTTATATATCATGTGTGTATCTATTCATCTAATTTATATGGGCTTTTCCACACTGCTGTTGGAAAGAAATCCTGAGGCTAAAAATCCTGGAAAGAAAAAAAGATGTTCTTTCCTGATGTGCTGAGTAGGAGTTCAGAGAAATCTAGGAGGCTTGGTGTTTGATATGCCCCTACCTTCACTCTGGGTGGTTGGGTCCAAAAGAAGGGACAGTAAAACATGTCAAAAAGTACAGCAAAGCACTCCTTAAAGAAAGTGACATCTTTAGAAGTCTTCACTTTTGTATCAGGAACAATAAAACAATGCCCACCATCAGTGTTCCTAATTGGCATTGTCCTTGAGGTATTGACAAATACCACACGATAAAAAAAAAAGAAATATATATATATATATATATATATATATATATATGGAAAGAAAGAAACAAAACTGTCATTTATCTTGATTCACAATTGTCTACATAGAAAATCTAAATACATGAATTATTAAACTAGTAAGAATAGTCAGCAGGATTTCTGAATATAACTTCACTGCACTAAAATCAATAGCATTTCTATAAATCAACAATTAGAAATGTATAACTCTAGAATGCCGATCACAGTAGCAATGACAACTAGAAAATACCTGCCATTAACAAAAGATATGTAAGACTTTTGCAAATATAAATATGTATTTTATTAAAAGACATAAAATATAAGACCCAAATAACTAGAAAAATATGCTATATTTTAGGCTCAAAAAAGCAATATCATGAAGATATATTGATTCTTGACAAATTAATCTATAAATTCAAAGCAATTAAAATTAACATGCCTACACAATTCTCCATGGAAATGATGAAAAGGATTCTAAAATCCTGTTGGAAAAGTAAATGATTACCATCAAAACACTCTTAAGAAAGATCAATATAAATCCAAAGATTTATGTGGGTAGCTTGCCTTCTAAACTATCAGAAGATATTATAGAACTGTAGTTAATTATGTCAATGTGCTGTTGGGCCAATGACAGACAAATAGAACAATGAAACAGAAGAAGGAATACATATACTAGATAATGCTGGAACAAGTGATTATTCATATGTGTATATATATGCATATATATATGCATATATATTCATACACACATATATATGAAAAGGTCCACCTGCCTAATAAAGAGGAAAACTCAAATTTAATTTTTTTCAAAAATGATAACATTTCTTTATGCCCAATACAATGGCAAGAATTAATGTTTGTTGACAAAAATACTAGGAAGCAAGCACTCATACTTTTCTGATGGGAGTATAATTTGGAAAATAATTTACATATATCCAAAAAACTTGAGTAATGTAATCTGTGATCCAGCAATTCCCTTCTAGAAATTCACATAAAGAAACATTCACACATTTCTATAGGAGACACATACAGAAATGATAATTACAGGACTGTTTGTAATTATGAAGTAAAGAAAGGACTATATACAGTAAGATTTATTTATTTATAAAAGTATATCAACAATGAAAATAAGTGAGCCACATGTCTATGAATAAACATAAATAAATCTTAAAAACAATGTCAAGTTAAAAAGCCAGTTTCAAAGGTAATATTGAGAGCAATATAATTTGTATAAAATTTAAAATATAATTATATAATATAAATTTTATGGACATATTTTGTGTCAGACATTGTTATTTGCCTGCTCAATATTTATTCTCTTGTTCATGGTTACTAAAGTATTCCATTTGGCTCAGAATGGTAGTGTTATAAATGCTCACACCTTAGACTCGTTGCAGCTAGGGACAGCCTTAGGGCCAACTGTGTCTAATAGAAGTCTTAGCAGACTATCAGTAGAGCTTCCAGTGTAGGTTATTATTATTCTGATAAACAGGAGCAGACTCAGCTACCACATGACTTTTGCCCATCATACCTAATGGCCCACCTCCATGTTTCTCTCAAACACAGATGCAATGCCTGAAGATAGCTCTCTTTGGACCATTAATAGAAAAGCTGAGTGATAAAATGATAGAGTAGGAGGCTCGTAGAAGGTGTTTCATAATTAGCATCATAAAGTCATTGATCTGCAGTCAGGTTCCCTTCAGTGACCTGCAACATTCATTTCCATGACTTTTATCCCATATTTCTCATATATACCACCCGAGATAATCACATGTGACTGCTTTGTTGGTTTTATTGCTAACAAATATCAGAACAGCAAAAACAAGAAATAAAAAGAAGATAGACACCAAGGCTTGAGAGATGGAGAGCTTTTTTTTTCACTATAATCTGCACCTACTTTCCTCCAAAAATTATAAAATTATTTAAAATTCACTCTTCTCCCTCCTCTCAGAGTGCCAGCCCTAGACATTTTTGATTCAGAAATTCTAAGCTCCTTTTCTCAGCTTTTGAGGAAGGAAGATAGAGAACATGGGAAAATGACTAGGAGCAATCAAGTGGACATGCAAAGGCAAATGTCAAGTCATTTATGGATTCTGTGAGAAAATTTTTAACTTATAACAAATAAAGACAACAAATCAGTCTGAGCAATAAGCAATGGAAGAGCGTTGAGTTGGTTGCTAGTTGATATAAGAGATGACTTCAAACCTAGTTCCTATTCCACCCGTCCTTGTCTATTTCTCATCAACTGTTAACTCCTGAAATTCAAATACTTATCTCCTCCTTGATAGCTGTCTGTTTCAGATACATGCTTGGAATGACATACTGAAACTGTAAAATTACTTAAGTTTTAAATAAAATGGAAGTGTTTGGTTTGTTTTGTTTTAAAAATAGTAATAGTATTAGAACTTAGGTCCCTGTCACGGATTGTGTTCTCTAGAATCAGATGCTAAGAAAAGATCTGGTATGCAGGATATTGATTGACTAGGGATCCACACCAGTGGGAGGGATGAGGGAGGCCATAGGATTGGCCAGAGGGAGAAACTGGATGGTAACACAGAGCCAACTAAGTCCCAGCTGACTCAGCAAGGAACTCTGGAGGCATATGGTTCATCAGCCTTGACTCACAGAGGGTGGGAAACTGTTCCCCTGCAGTCACTGATGTAAGCTGCCTGAGAAAGAGATGCTTTTGGGTAAGGGGATTTCTGAACCTGAGACAAACCCAGAAAGAGCTGACAACTGGGGCCTCTTGTCTACCCCTACTTTCAGCAGCTGGAAATGTACACCTTTCATTGAAGGTGGATCTCGGCAGTACATCTCAGTCTCTCACAATCCTTATCAGAGGTCTGCATAAAATATCTATGAGCTCTTGAATAAGCCACTTAATAATCTGTGCCTCAATTTCATTGATTAAATGTGGTAGCTGAACTGGGTGATTTCTTAGGTCCTCAAAAACTTTAAATTTATTTTTTTCTCTATTTTTGAAGTAGGAAAACCACCTTTTCCTTTGCTTTTTTTTTTTTTTGCCACTACCTTTGCCAAAAAGAAACTACAATGAATTTTGACTTCTATTAGAGGATTCATCATTGTGTATCTTTAAGAATCATAGAATTAGGAAATAATTTAAAGATAAGTATAATAATAACAACAATAATGCTACAGTTTATTAAACCTTTTCTACATGGTTGGCATTGTGCTAATCATTCTAATTATGTCATTTCATTTAATCCTCACACCCCCATTACACCATATTATTGATCTCATTTCACAGATAACAATGTGAGTTTTGTAGCACTAAAACACCTGACAAAGGTCATACATTTAATAAACGAAAGAGAAAGAACTTGAACATAGCCATGGCTGATTCCAGAACCTACAATGCTATGGACTATACCATCCCATGAGCATATTTGCCTTCTTAATAGCAATATATTTTCATATAAGTGTCTAGGTTATTTTTAAAGACCTCCAGGAAACTGCAAACTGAAAAGATAACTAAAAGCCATATTTTAAAACCATCATGATTTTATACTGTGACAATTCATTAATTCCCCTCTCCTAGTTATCTTTTTAGCATATTTGAGATAATCTGTATTGTTGAGTAGGCAACTTCTGTATTTCCTCTTTTTATCCCACCCCTAGCAAGCAATATCAATATGAGTTTACAGAGACAGCTTTGATTAAAAATGTATCTATATGCTGACCATTAATTCTGTAGATTGTATGTTAAAAATTGCAACTGGCAAACAAAAATTTTAAAGGATCTCTCAGTATCAGATATGATCGTTGATGGAAAAGGTTGGTCTTCCTATCTTGGAATCTAGATGGAATCTTCCTGTCTCCTAGCGGTGGTGCTGAACACCACCACCTTGTAACTCTGCACATGGTGGATTGGCACAGGATGGATTAAGATTTAAGTTGGACTAATCAGACTCTGGCTCCCCTGAATTTAGAATTTAGAAAAAGGATTCACAAAGACTGTTATGTGTTTGCAATTGAGTCATTTTAATTGAAACAATCTAGAAAGAAGGTCCACAATTCACACTGCCAAGGTCACAGACCCAATCTTGTTTCAGCTCTTTCTGAGGCTTTCAGTTAATTTCCCCCTATACTTGTTTAATCTAAGTGAAACAATTATTAATTCTTCTTTTCAATCCCTCACCTCTCTTCAAAAGTACCAACCAAGTATTAAAAACATTCTCTCTGCCATCTTGTGGTTTAGGGTTTAAAAAAAAAAAATTAAAAAAATAAAATAAAATAAAAACATTCTCAAAGGCATTGATTCTTAATTGATTATTGCAACAAGTCAAGTGCATTGGAAAAATGGACATTATTTATCCAATTATACACATGAGTAATCTGAAATTGGAGAGGTTCCCCCTTTCACATACAAGGGGCAATAATCAGGTTAAAAATTCACTATGGATAATCTACAACATGAATGTTGTCTATTCTTATAGATAATCAAGTTTAACCTTTCCTGGGATAATTGGTGATCTGCCAGCAATGCTTCAGTAAGAAGATTTATGATTCAGGGCCCTTTCATTTTGGTTCTTCCATGATTTAGCCAAGCTACTGGGAATAGGGAATAAACTAAGAATTTCATTAAGAGAAGAAACTATCAAAATACTTATAAGAGAGACAGAGAAATGAAATTGTGCCCCTAATAGGAAGTTTGAATGATAAATGAGAGAGTAGAGGAGAATGAAGAGGTTATATGGAAGGTTTGGGTGACTATGTTAAGAATATAGACCATTAACCTAAGAGCAATGGAAAACCATAGAAAGGTTTGAAACCTGACCACCTCTCTATGCTGCAGCTGCTTCATCTGAAAGTATGCCTACATCACAGATTCTTTGTAAGAATTAAATAGGAGCACAGCCTGACATAAAGAAAGCATTTAATAATTGTTACATATAATTATGATGATGTTTATTTTATGATTGTTTTAAAATCTCCAGTAGAGCAAAGGATAGAGCTCAAATTAAATGAAATATTAAAGAAACTGTACAGCCAGCAATACAGCAATTTAATGTATCTGGGGAAGTAGGATATGAGGCAGAAGTGCACATGCCAAGAAAATAAGCTCTATTTAAAGAGACAGAAGGTTTTGTGGGATGAGCAGAAGTTTCTCAGACCATAAATATAGGAAAGCAACATATAGGATCAGAAATGAATTACTAGTGAAACTGGTTTGAAAGGAACTTTTAAATTAGAATTAGGAGGGTACTTAAAGCTGGCTTTGTGAAAAGAGTTCAATTACTATCTTTGAAGCTACAACCCCTAAGTCAGGAAGTGGTAACTCAGCAAGAATGTGGCTTATAGTCTGAGCCTAATTCTCAGGTAGGTTGAGGAGGCCATTATAATGCCAGCTAATTGTTGAATGTGTTCTAAAATTTCTCATCATCACTTCTCCCCAGGTGAATCCCAGGAGAATGCACTTTAGGTTGCTGGCCACCTGCATTATTTCACTTGTCAGCTGATTCTTCTGCCTCCAACTACTCAGCTTAAAACCAAGCAATCACCATCAGGGCCAAGTGGCAGCACAGAGCCTTTGGCAGCTCTCACCAGAAAGCATCTTAAAACACTTTTGGGTGGCAGTCAGAGATGCTTAGCTTGGAGATAGCTGGCCTACTTGCATGAATTTTGTGCAGCAGAAGGAAATCGGTGATATATTCTGAGTTTCCTATCTTCAATTATATCACTGGTTTTTAAACATGGCCATTCATATCTGGAGACCTTTTTTATTTTTATTATTTTGTTGTTATTTTTTAAGATGACAATGTTCCAGTCATAAAAGAATCCAAAGATTACAGATGAGAACGATATCCAGAGGTTCTCATTTAATAATTATAAAGACTGGTCCAAGAATCTATTTTTGGAATTTGCAGATGATTTTCACAGCTAGCCAGGGTTTATAAACCACTGAATTATACAAAGTTTTGCTCTAGGCTCCCTTGGTTGCAAGTGCAGAAACACACTCATAGCAAGAGAGTGACACAAACTTGGATTCTCAAAATGCTAAGCAGATGATGTTAACAAGAAAAGCAGATATGAGCTGGAGGCTCTACAGAAAACTAGAGAATGCAAGACCCATGCAGAGGGTCAGCAGGTATTCAGCTACAGCCAATTATTAGAATGTAGAAATGCTCAGCTGGTATTGTCAAAGTATCTCATTTTTCAAGAACAGCTAAAATTGTAAACGTTTGTGTTATATAAAAATCCTGATAATTTAATGTTGATAATACATTTTTTAAAACTCTCATGGAATTTATACTAAAATGAAATATTTAACAAAAATCTCAATTTCAAAGCGACTCTGATAACGCTTTTAGGATCAGGTGTCTATGCCTGGTCTCACTGATTATGACCAATGGGTAATGTCCCATAACAAATCTCTATCACCTCTCTCAGGGACAGGATGGGCAAGCAGTTTCAGACAAATGGGAGAGGACTTAAATTACACACATTATCCATTCTAAAGAGTCAGGAAAATAGAATATTGAGACTAGTCTTATGCATTTTTCAAATGAGGAAACTAGAGTGTGTTGAGTGAAAGTTTCAGAAAGGGAGATTTTGACTCCTTAGAATTCTCCACAAATAGAATAACCTTTGTGAAGTGGTGAGTCTTCTGTCACTGCAGCATTCATGCAATGGTTAAAAACTCACCAAATAAGTCTCCCTTCATGTGGACATCCAGTGACCACTCATGCCTCTCCCATGCTAATGTTCTATTTCATTCTGCTGGGTTAAGCTCTACTTCTCAACCCCAGTCTTGTTATATTTGTTAAATAACAGTTATAGGAGGCCATTGGTTTGGACTGGGCTCCTGCACAAGCCCCAACAGACCAAAGCAAAATGAAGTCACTCATGCTGAAGTTCCATGCCACCAAGCCAGTGCTAAGCTGTTTATCTGACCTTCCAAGAAATCAGGAAAAAGAGATAATAGCCAAATTCCCAAACAGGCCAGTTTGAGCTGGCATGATAAAGAAGTACCCTCTGCTTTAATCTTCACAACAAAAGTAACTTTCAAATGACCAATCTGCTTTGTGTTCTCTGTTTCTGGTTTCTTCAGCCCTTTTCCTTCTATAAAGCCAACCTCCACTGCTCAGCTCCTCAGAGAACTCATTTTATTTTATAGAATGAGGTGTTGCCCATTTCTAGAATTGAAAATTAAAGTCAATTAAGATCTTTAAAATTAACTTGTTATTTTGTCTTTTGACATATTAAATATATCCCAAAAGAGTGTACACATTACTTTTCCAATCATAAGAGACTTATAGCAAAAGAAGCCTATAGGAATACGTTCTGATATATGCAGAAGAAAACTTGTTTTCAATGTAACAGGCTTCACATTTCATCATGTGTTAATTTTTCCTTAGCACTTCTTTTTAAATCTTGGCAAGTTCCCTTACCAAAGGAAATCACAAATCTTCCTTTTAACAGGGAATCTGTGTCTCAATGTCAGGGCTTCCTATGGTGTACACTGGGAAAAAGAAGAATCACCACTGACCAGTCTGTTAGAGAACAGATCAGGATGGAGCAGAGCTTTCCCTGCAAATAAAATGATGACTAAAAGTTCATCATAATAAAAAAGAGTGATCTCCAGATCCCATGAAAATTATGCAAGCTAAAAAATTTCCAAAGAAAGGATGCAAGAAATTTTTCCCTTCATGGGAAGATCAATCTTTTCATTAATCCAGGAATTTCATTTTCATTCAATGACTTAGTCACGTAGCCCAGGAAGAATCAGAATATTATTGGTCTGTGAGCTCCAGGAACAACTGATATAAACCTACTGGTTTAAGATTCTTTTTTCATCAAGTACCAACCTTATACCAACACACAACAATAGCTCTGTCTTATGTCAATCCAGAACTTCAAATAAACTTTAGTTATGAAACTTTAATAGTGAAGCAGTTTGAGTCCTGGAATAGTCCTCCACGTAAAAATTCTCTAGTTTTTCAATTCCCAAGCAAAAATTCATACGACCTATAATCTCAGCTGTAGACTGATATGTGTCTTTAATTTACTGGGGGACACGATAAATTATGCAATCCTCATCAAGGCTTTTTTAAAATACCAGTATAAAGTTCCATTCTATTTATCAAGTATTAATAACACATGTTAATAAGTGCCTAAGGCTGTGCAGCATACACAGAATAAGATGCAATATATTCCCTTAAGAAGTCAAAAGTCCTGTAGATTTTAATTTTTCATAATTTATCATAGCTGTTCCTATATCTTCATCCCCATTAGCTCACATTCTAACCATCTTTCACACTTGGACAATTACAAGAGTCTGCTAACTGTTCTTTCTTTCTCTGGTCTTGTCTTGTTATCATCCATTCTACACATTGCTACCTGAATGATCATAAAAAATGCAAATCTGACCATGTTTCTCCAGTACTTAGGAAACCATGATGGCCTCCACTGCCCACAGACTAAATCCAAATTTCTCCCTACGATGTGTAAAGCCTTCCATGATCACCTCCTGCCATCTAACCCTATTCTCAGTTCATTTAACTCCTGTCCTATGTCATAATCTATCATTTTCTCTATTCAAAACAACTCACACTTCCATAAACATACATCTGCTCCACAACCATTATTTATGTTGACTTCTCTTCCTGCAATGACTTTCCTGCCATCACTCCCTTTTCTACTCACCTTTTTCAATTCCCTGTCACTTAATAAACATATCCTTTGACTCACTAGAGGCCCTCCTCTAAGGTCTCTTTTCTTCCAGGTAAGGTAATATTAATCACTCCCTCCTTTGTGCACACAATGTGACCTGCTTAAATTTCTGTCATAGTATCTCTCTGTGCTTATTCCCATGCCCTACTCAATTATAAATAGGATTTCACTTATTCTCATGTCTTTAGTATCTAGCACAGTACCTGGTATGGAATATGTACCTTGGGAATGTTTCTTCAATTAATAAATGCAAAATGACCACATACATGAATACACGTTGTGACTATGAGACATACATGGATATCTATCAAACTGGTTGCCTATATAGTAAATGCCAAATAAGCCATATGGCCAGTAATATATGAAAGGAAGGTGGCTCTGGGTTACTGTCGTAAAGAATATAAGACTTGAACTAGGTCTTGAAAAGTGAGCTTTCATACATGTAGAAAGAACTAGGAAGGGTATTCAAGCAGAAGAGAGTCAAAGCAAAGGTGGGGCAGTAGAAAGGTAGAAAGTGTTCTGAGGGTAGAAATGTTGCCATTCTTCTTGTGGGCTTTTGTGGAACACCAGTGACATGTAATAGGAAGATAAGTTAGAGTGAGCTTTCATATATTGAGCTTTCACAAATTGGAAGTTATACATATATTTGCATGAATAAGCCACCCCAGTGCTCTATTTTAATTTAATTTTTCTATTTTTTTCCTTTTTTATATGCTACACTTCTTTCATATTGGCTATACATAAAAACCAAAGAGGCCTCTAGATTACAGCCTTTGGAGTTTAATGAGAGTGGAAGAAATTGATAACATTATTCCTTTCTCATTAAGATCCTTTACTTGTAGGGGATTAATGCGAGGGGGAGGCCATTTGGTATTCCTCTCGGATTGTTAGCCACCAAATGAGATATCAGGCTGCTAATGGCTTTTACACTCTCCCTCAGAGAGCCTGTACATCTCTGACCTTTCAAAGTTTGGTAACATAATTGGTTGGCAATGTTTTCTCTTTCCCCCAGGGTTAGTGAGACTCTCAAAGACAAGTAAGAGAAAGAGAAAGTTAAATATTTGCCAAAAAGAGAGAGAGAGAGAT
Source organism: Microcebus murinus (assembly GCF_040939455.1). NCBI lineage: Eukaryota > Metazoa > Chordata > Mammalia > Primates > Cheirogaleidae > Microcebus > Microcebus murinus. The sequence goes on from NC_134107.1 coordinate 29,169,159, forward strand.
AGAATAAGAGAGAGAGAGAAGCCAATCACAGAAGATCAGGGATGGATCAGAAAAGGAAAAATCCATCAGTATTGGCAGAAAAACTAATATTTTTTTCAAATAACTACAAGTCCATCTTATGATTTGCAAAGCCTTGGAAACATGATCACTTGACATCTATACATTAATAAATGATGTATTTCAGTAAAACATTAATTCAAGGACTGAAATAATGGAGAATTGGGGTAATAACATTTTCTGATTACTGCTGAACTTAGGGTAATGATGGTCTCCTTTCTTTTTAACCAGTCTGAAAAGTATTATAAACTTCATTAGAATATAAAACACCCAACTCATTTTTTGAATCAGTACCATTTTTCTAATGTCTGAGGAAAATAGATTAATTCTTTTGGTTGGTGAGTTAGGGTTTTATTAGTATATTGTGGGATGATGTTCTGAAGAAAAAATACCATTCTCCATAATTATACATACAGAAAATGAGATGAACCTTTTAATGTTATCTGCAGGTCTCACCTCTTCTAGAGAAGGGAATACTAATATATAAAGATATATTTGTTTTTTCATGCAAGAAAATACAGAAGCATAAAGTCTATTCAAATTTTCTTTGTAATGAAACTTTAAAAGTTATTTGGCAAGGAGAATAGCAATAACGGAAACTAACATTTCTTGAATAATAATTCTGCTCTAGGGATTGCAATGAGCATCTATTGCTCAATGTCAATCCATCAAAGAAGCATGGCAGATATGAGTCCCCGGAGGCAACAGCACACCAGTGCATAGGGAGGGGTACACAGAAGTGGAAAAAGAAATATGAGAGATCTGGGTGGAGCACCAATAGCAACCACCACAGTCCACCCCTTGCACCACTCAATGGACTCACATCTGATCAGCCTGTCATGGTTTCTTCAGGATTGCACCTAGTCATAATTTCCAGAGAAAATCTATAATAACAGGGTTAGTGTTATGAAATGCAGTCTTCACTGCTGCAATTAATTCTAAGGCATTAACTGGATATTTATCATCTCCCTCTTCTACCAACAATTTGAGATTCTTCTCATCTTTAATGAACACTTGTGCTGGTCTAGGTTGCTTGACAGGTAGAATGACCCTGGTTTTTATCTTGGAGGGGTAAGAGTCCTTGGTTACTATGTCACACATTCATAGTTAAAACTGAGCAGAAGGAATGAGGAATAAAACATCATCAGTTCAATATTTTAAAAATATTATTCTCATTATATTATTAAATTTCTAGCAATAAAATGAAGATGGAAAAAATTCAGAAATGTTTCATCTCTACAAATTTCATTATTAAGCTTCTATAAGTTTCCCTATACATTATCATATGGAAGAGGATTACAACTGTTCTGTTTACTGCCCAAAGGCAGAAATAAAACCACAAATTTGAAGAAACAAGTAGATTCCAAACAATGCTTTATAACACTTGAAATAAATTGACATAAGAAGATATGAGTTCCTTATCCCCTTATGTTACTGTATCTCAGGAAAGAAGGAAACCCACTTAAAATACTTCTAGCCCACGGTCCAAGATTTTAAGAATTATTACTTCATTTAACTTCATCCACAAAGCCAGGAAAAGCTAGGTAGATGGAAGCAAAGTGAATGTGACATGTATTAAATATATGCTATATCTATTTTTTCCCAAACCAGAAATTTACAAGAGGAAATGGTCATAAAATTGAGTTAAAGAAAAAATATTTAACCTTGTTGAATTTCTGACTCAGATATCTTTCAGTTATCAACCCAGAAGCCATCTCAAGATAAATAAGTAAATAAAATATATTAGATAAGTGAATAAAAATTTATAAAATATAATATAAATAAAGCATTAAATAAACAGCAAACATCAGTCTTAAAAAGTAGTAAAAACATTGGATTTGTAAGAAACCAGAAAACAGTCATCCCCTAAGTATTCTGTCCAGGGTTTTGTTGGCCTCATGCAAAACAAACACCTCTCATCAGAGTGAAACAAGAGTTTCTAGAAAATGGAAAAGACATCCAGATCTGTAGCAGAAATGAACTCTAAATAAGAAACAAAGTCCAGACACTGCCACTGTATAGTTATTTGAACTTATACAAACATCTGACCTGAGATTTGGACAGTATGATCTCTAGCTTCTCTGCAAGCCTTAATAGTCTGTGCTTCTAAGTACAACTTCTAAGTCTTGTGATATAATCTAGACCCAGAAATCTATATTTAAGCTGTCAGTTTAGAGAACTGACATAAGAACACACATAATTATAAATAGTTCTAAGTTTCTAAGGTATCTCATTCTAGACAATTCTGCCCTAGTTTTAGAATTGGAGAAGAAACAATGCTTCTAATATTTATAATTTATTTCATAAGAATTCCTACGTTTTAAAATTATCACACCTCTGTCATTATAATAAGCACTGGCTTTATTCATGGATATAAAAATTATCACTTATTCTGGCTTGTGAGAAAATTACATTTACTCTAACTGTTGGGGAATAGTAATCTCCTCTAATTCACTGCATTCCTCAATTCTTTAAACTCTTCTTTTGTAAATACACTAAGTAAAAAAGACCATAGTTGAAAACTTTTACTCCACACCAGGCTCAGGTGGACCTAATTCTCTTTGATAAAATACTTGTTCCTATTTAGTATAAAAAGAACTAGATAAATATTCAAATGTAGCAGAACAATGTTCTAACCATTCAGATTCACTAGCTGTCAAATGCAAAAAGAAAATCAAGATAATTCCTAATGTTTGGACTTTCAGGACATTACCTCTAGGATTCATGTACACATTCTCCCCTTTACCTATTCTCTTCAAGTGTCTAACTGCTGTTTATTAAGCAGGTCTCAGCTTAGATATCTCTTCTTGTGGGAAGCCTGTAAAGGAATCTTCATTTAACACAACAGTTCTCAACTATGCACATTTTTGCTCCATCCTCAGCAGACAATGGCAATGTCCAGAGACAGTTTTGTTTATCACAATATGGGGGGGAGGGTACTACTGGAATCTAGTGGGTAGAGGCCTGGGATGCTGCTAAACAATTTACAATGCACAGGGAAGCTCAACCAACAAAGATTATCTGTCCAAAATGTCAGTAGAGCTCCTATAGAAAAACCTCAATTAAACCCACTGTAGCATTTTTTATATTGTACTGTTTTTGCATGGTTTATGCAGGGGTTACAGACAACAAGAGGATGCCATGTTTTCCACACTGAGTTTCCTGTGTACCTAGTATTCTTTAGATAGATCATAAAAATGAAATGACTGGCTGGCTAAATGAGTAAATGAAGTTACTAATTATATACGAGTGAAGGAAGCAGAAACAAGACCACAGCACACTTACTGCTGATAAATTATTTTTATATTGTTTAAAATTTTTACAGTTTACAAAGCACTTTAAAACCATTATTGTGCATGGTCCAGCAGTGCAGCTAAGCAAGTAGAGCATAAATTATTAACACCATTTTTCCAAAGAAGGTAACAATTCTCAGAGGAGTTAAGAGGCTTGCCAAATATAACTGATAAGAAGTGATCCAGCACTGGGAGTTTCTTATGAAATCTTTATTTATTATAACAACATTTTGGCACTTGGAAATAACCAATTAGCTATAGAGTAATGTTATACTATCTCTTTCATACTTCCAAAGAGGGGAAGTTTTACATGTGGGCAATCAGAACCTAATAAACCACTCAACTTAAGCTAACAAAAGCAAGCAAGTACCATTAAGAAAAAGATAGTTACTGAGTCTAAGAAGGGTTGGCCTAATAACGCAATACAATTATGGGATAATGTGTCACTTAGCAATTCCCTTAAAGGTAGCTCAAAAACACAAAGGACATATCTTAGATAATGATTAAAATAAATTATTCCTAGTTAAACCCCAAATCAGACAGATTCCCTACAAGTTTTGAACATAGAACATATAAAAGGTGGATTTCAAAAGCAGATTTCCTAGATATGAAAACCAACTCTGCAATTTATTCACTGTATTTCCTAGGGAAAATATCTTAATATCTACATATATATCTCCATTGACTCAACTATAAAGCGAATATTATAATATAACCATTTCACAGGATGGTTGAGGGGGTGAAATGTATTCACCCACATGAAGCACTTAGAACAGTGCCTGACATGGAGCAACTACTCAATAATTTCTATCTATCATCACATCATCATTTCTGTAAACTTTTCTATATAAAGACCTTTTCCTAGAAAAAAAGAAGCCACATCAATATGCTTTATGTCTCTTATATATTTCAAATGTCTATTTAAAAATCTACAAAACTACTTTGACTAATACAGTGAACATTTGTATTTCTTGATTCCTCAGCATCCAATTGATCTCAAATTCTTTGGTAACAAACCAAATTCTCTTGGAGGGACTGATTCAGATGGTGTTACATTTTGATGGGACTATGTATAAAGGTACCCTGCTCTCCTTTAACCAGTTGGACTGAAGTTGGACTCATGGACTTTCTGTCCAAGGATTCAAAATCTTGAAAAGAAAAATGTAAAGACCAAAATGAACAAAAAAAAGAGTCTGTAATCTATTTGTTACAGTGACAACTACATGAGGCAACTGCCAAACAGATAATCCCTGCCACCTAAATTTGGAAGCATCTGGTACTCAGCTGTGTTAGGTTTGTAGGGCTACCATAACAAAATGTTACAACTGGTGGCTTAAACAACAGGAATGTATTGTTTCACAGGTCTGGAGGCCAGAAGTCCAAGATCAAGGTATCAGCAGAATTGGTTCCTTCCAAGGGAAGAATCTCTTCTGTGCCTTCCTCTCCTAGCTTCTGATGGTTGCCAGCAACCCTTGGCATTCCTTGGCTTACAGTTGCAACAGCCCAACTTTTGCCTTGATGCCCATATGGCGTTCTTCCTGTGTGTGTTTCTTCACTTGGCATTCTTTTATAAGGACATCAGTCATATTGGATTAGGAGCCCAGCCTACTCCGTTATGACCTCACCTTAATTTAACTAACGAATATGCAACACTCTGTTTCCAAATAAAGTCACTTTCTGAGATACTAGGGGTACCCTCTCCCTCTTTCTTTCACAGATATTGATCTCAAATAAAAATCTTGAATGGCAAGCTCTGTGTTTCCAGAGAATTTAATCTGTAACAGAGTAGGAAAAGAGTCCATGCTTCTCTATTTTTTTCCTGTGATAAAACCAATGCCAAGAATGGTCATTTACTTAACAACATATAAAATAACATCAAGCCTGCATTTATCCATCTTCAACTTGAGCCATGCAATAAAACAAAGGGCAACTTATGTGCTTAAAAATACATTTCTTATTTCACCCATTACTTAATAAGCTATGTAGCTGTGCCCAGTAGTGAAAACCTCCAAGAGCTCATCTTCCCATTATGCAGAACAGAAAATCTTTAATGAAATATTATCCTAAAGAAGATTGAGGGCAAATGAAAACTCCACAAAGCATAAACAATTGCTGGGTGAAAATACTGCAATAAACAGGCAGTTATTTCAATGAAGCATTGTATCAGCTACCAATTATTTCATAAAACATTGCACACAACATGGACAGTAATTCAGAAACATATCTTACAACATAATTATTCAAGACCATCCAATAAATGTTTACTCCAAACTGGCAATTATTTCTCTAACAATGATGTTACAGAAGCAGTTTACAAAACCTGCCATAAATAGATATGCTGAAGGAAACCTGCATGTACCAGAGTCTAAGTTCAAAGGCTTTTAAGAGAGTAAACACAAGTAAAAAAAATTCCTTTTTGCTGAACAAGCCTTTTTGTCTGTATTTATACATTTCTTTAATTCCCTTATTCATCAAATACTCATGTGTCACCTACTTTATATCCTAACTGTTGAGATAAAGAGGAATAGTTTCTGTCGTCAAGGAAGAATTTACAATCAGTTGGGGAATGTGCTATGCACGCAAAAAATACAATATGTAGTTTACAACTTAGATGGAGAGGTGAACCAGTATAAATAGTTATTTAATTATATAAATTATTTAATTATAGTTTCGGTGAGTGCTAGCTAGGGCAATGAGTCTAGGGAGTCAGAAAAGGATATGCAACATTTATGCTAATATCTGAAAGATGAAGAATGAGCCTGAGCAAAGCGCCAAATAGATACGGAGAAAAGGAAAATTAGAGAAACTCAAATAACTCAGTTATGCACAAAGTACATATGTGAGACAGAGTAGATAGACGAAATGTAGATAATTTTATTGATAACATATTTAATAAGCTAAATAAATATATTTATGTAGAGGGAATTATTCAACAGTGACTCTAAACTTTGTAGTTAATGCCATCTGACTCTGGGCCAATCAGGATATTCAGGAGTAGTATATTGAAATGAACATTGATGAGCCTTATATGGAATTTTAATCACATTTTAAAGGTGACCAAATAAAGTAATAGAGGTTTAGTTTTGGAAGGTTTGAAAGTTTGAAAAATACAACTAAGAGAAAGTTAAAATTATCCCTGATCCTACTTTACAAACGTAAGTATCATTAAGACTTCAGTTCACCTAGCTTTAGTGTTTTTTCTATACGTATACACATATATTATTTATAAAAAGGGCTAACTACAGCAATTCTTATATTCTTATGGATACCTCTAAAAGAAGAGCAGAACCAAGGACCCTAGAAGATTGGTACCTAACTCTCATTTTTCTAGGAACATAAATAAAGCTTAGAATCTGTTTTTAAGTACTAAATTTTCCCCTAAAATTTAGAAAGTAAAATCAGTAGTTTTTACCACATTCCCAAAAAACCAGTAGTATTAATGGAAGTCTTTAGTTTAAAACCAAGGAAAGATGCTGTTTCTCCTTCCAAATATATGGCCAACACTTAGAATATTATAAAGTCTTACTATAAATAATTAAACATAAGCTGCCAATGCCCCTAGTAAAATAACATGAACGAAATATATTTATGGAATACAGTACCTAAGCTGATTATCATGTGCTTTTTCCCTTACCTAATCAAGACTGGTTTGTAATTCAAAACAAATGTTACAATCTTTAGTGCAAAGAAAAGTTAATGAGCATGAATAGTCTCTAAGTCTAATAAAAAAAAAAAAAAAAGAAACTTAAACCAGACCAAATCAAACCATTTTCAATCAAACCATAATCTTCTCAAAATTGGTCACTTTGGAAATCAAAACAGTACACTCTTGATTATTTTCTATATTGCATTCTACCCAAGTGTGCAAAAAACATAGTTTATGACCCAAACCCATAGTTTATAACATTTTTATATTCTTATTAACTATAATATTTCTCAGTCTGGCAACTGTAGTGCATTAAATGGCTCCATTTTTCATCCATCCACATAACACATTTTGCCATATAACTTGGCAGTGCTCTCCTATTCTGGGCAGATGTTCTGCCTTACTCCTTGACTTGGGTTCAGCCATGTCAACAAGCAAATGTGAAGTAAGCAGAGGCATGAAAAAGTATTTGCACATCTTAGTTCGTGCTGTTACTTCTCTGTGATTGCCACAAGCACATGTTTCAGCTAGCTTGCTGGAGCACAGCTGAACAGCTCCAGTCCTCCCAGCCAAGAGCCCAATGATGCTCAGGTGGATGAGTGAGCCCACCCTAGACTCAAAGAACTGCCAGACTAATCCCAACCTAAACTGCCAACCTGAAGACTCAGACTTGTGAGCAAAACAACAAATTAGGTTGTTTTAACCCAAAGAGCTTTGAAATGATTAGCTACATAACATGACTAAGGTAACAGATGTTGATACTACAAATTTACCTTAAAGGAAGAAATATCTTCACAAGTAGTAGTATTTTCACTTCTCAAAAGAGAATAAAATGCATTGCAAAGGGCAATAAATAAATAAATACACATTTTCTTTCTAAATAAATAAATTTTTACAAAGAAATACTTTGGTCATAAATTACAATTAGTCTACCAATAAAGGAAAAGGTAATACCTTTACTATTCATAGTATTTTGACTAGTTCCAAGCTTCCAAGGTGAGTGTACAGAAATAGAAAAAGAGTTCATTACCCCTGTTAGACTGATAAAGTTACTTTTAACAACTATTGCTCTTTCAAGTTGGTTTTCTTTAAAACTAAAAGCAATACATCTGTTCATCAATTTGAAGTTAGATTTTCTCAAACATATACAATGGAAAGATGTTTAGAAAAACACTTCTAACAAATTTAAATACAGATATTCTAAAAAGCATGACACCACTATTGCACCATCAAAATCTATGGGAACAGTAAAGAATCTAAGTAGCATCAGCACTATGAAAGCTCCAACAAGATGAAGTTAATCAAGAATACATATCACGTTTTGTGCTTTGAATTAATTAATTGCTTATATTTATAAGTGTGGTGTGAGTGAAATGTAACTTAATAACAAAAGAAACCATGATGGAGTAAATGCGATTAAACTAAATTAATTTCAGCATTGCTTAGGAAAAGGAAAGAGTACTAGTTTATATTTGACTACAATAAGCCAAGATGCATGTTGTAATAGAGCCACTAAAAAATAAGTAAAATACTTTATAGTTAATACATTAATAAAAGGAAAATATGGAATGAAAATATCTGATTAATCCACAAGATAAGAATGTAAAGAAAAAAAATTAAAGTGGATGAGACAAATAGAAAACAAATATTAACATAAAAACTTAAATGTGTCAATTACTGCATTACATATCAGAATCTTAAAAACCATCTGACTGGAAAAGAAAAAAATGATTTGCAAAAATCACATATTTATTATAATATAAAGGCATAGAAAAGTAAGAAATAGGGTAGAAGAAGACACACCAGACCTTGCTAGCTAAAAGGTAGTTCCTATGACAAGACTAATAGCAAACAAAGTGATTTTAAGACAAGAACAATTTCCAGAGATAAAGGAAGTAAAGGAGAAATATAGGAAAGAATATTTACAATGACAAAAGGATTAATCCACAATGAAGATATAACATTAACAGTGTATGTAATATATAACAGAATGACATATTCAAAATACATAAATAAAAACTGAGAGAAATAAAAGGAGAAATTAGATAAATATGCAATCATAGTAGAAGACTTAATATATCTCTTTAAATAACTGCAAGAAAAAGCAGACAAAAACCTAGTAAGGATGTAAAATCTTTATAATATGGCTAACAAATATGAGCTAACTAAAATTTATAGACATCACACAAGACATTGACAGAATACACATTCTCTTCAAGTACACATAGAACATTTGCCAAAAAATAAGACCTTAAAATGAGACTCAACAAATTTCAAAAAATTTATATCATCCAAAGTATGTTCTCTGACCACCTTAGAATTTAAACTAGAAATCTATAACACAATATTAACTAGAAAATTCACAATTATTTGGGAATTATGTAAATCCATTTAAGTAAACATGCAGCAAAAAAGAAATCATAAATGAAATTTTAAAACATTTGTAATTTAATAAGGAACATACAAAAAAGCAAATCTTGAAGGACTCAGCTAAAGCAATGCATAGAGGAAAAGTTATACCCTTAAATATATACATTAGAAAAGAAAAAAGATTTTAAAATCACCAAACTAGATAGTTAAAAATTGATAAAATGTTATCAAACTATCCCCAAAATATTATCAAATTATCCCAAACAAGGTACAAAATGACATAACAAATATAAGCATATAAACTAATTAAAAAGAAAACAGACATAGAATAAAGAAAATCAACAAAGTCAACTGTGGTTCTATATAAAAACTAATAAAAATGATTAACTGTTAACAAGACTGATTAAGAAAAAAAGAAAAGGCACAAATTACTAATATCCGGAATGAAAAAGTAGTCATTCAGATCTACACATACTAAAAAGAAAATAAGAATATATGATTAACAATGCTATTCAAATATACTTATGTATTTTACACTTCCCTTATTGTATATTATGCTTCAACGAAAAGTTTATTTTGAATAATGCAAGAAAAAATTAATTATTATTGTGCTCAAGCAGCACCTTTCTTCCCTACTAAACTCTAAATTCTTAAAGATAGGCACTGTGCATTATTTTTATATAACTGGCTACAAGGATGCAAGGGGAAACATATCCCTATAAAAAATCCTAACTAGATATGGACTAAACCCATCTTTTCCTGAAGTGCTTAGTGTAGGATGTACATATAATATTAAGTCAATAAATGTTTATGGCTCAGACTTCAGTTCAGCTTGCTCACACTTTAATTTTCAATAAGCCAAGCAATATACATCAAGTAGTAAGTAGTTCCCTGGTAGTTTTGTGGTTAGAAGAAAGTGAACTGGAAAGAAGTCAAAAATAAAAACAAATAATGTTGCAAAAATATTCTTTTAATTTATTACATTTCTCAAATGTGATATATGTTCAATAAATGTTTATTGAAGATGAGAATGATATGCATCCTTTATTATTCTTTCATCACTTATACCACTTTCATAAAGGCAGAAAATTTTACTCACTACTCTGTCTCCACTGTATAACATGGCCCATGTTACCACATTAGAATTCAACAAATATTTGCTCAATAAATATATGTCTTATGTATCTACACTTTTTTTTTTTTTTTTTTTTTGAGACAGAGTCTCGCTTTGTTGCCCAGGCTAGAGTGAGTGCCGTGGCGTCAGCCTAGCTCACAGCAACCTCAAACTCCTGGGCTCAAGTGATCCTTCTGCCTCAGCCTCCCGGGTAGCTGGGACTACAGGCATGCGCCACCATGCCCGGCTAATTTTTTTATATATATATCAGTTGGCCAATTAATTTCTTTCTATTTATAGTAGAGACGGGGTCTCGCTCTTGCTCAGGCTGGTTTTGAACTCCTGACCTTGAGCAATCTGCCCGCCTCGGCCTCCCAAGAGCTAGGATTACAGGCGTGAGCCACAGCGCCCGGCCTGTATCTACACTTTATGTTAATTTATAACACTGAACATCATTACATTCATGATTAATTTTCAAATTATAGATTGAAATATTTTAATAGTCACATCTTTGCATTACTTGTTATTCCTATATGCAAAAATAATTATCTGTTCATCTAATAATACTTCAGAAATTCCTGAATCTGTTAAGTGATTAAATTATCTGGGAAAAAAACTGAGAGTATATTCTGGGACTATGTCCAAATTCAGAGTTCAGTTGTCTTATCAATACAATCATATAAGTATATATAATTCATAATGATAATAATATTTCTAAACAAAACTAGAAATAAATTTGGATGAACTTATTTTTGATACGATTTCAAAGATTACATAGCTAATATCTTAGTGTAATGTTTTGTCATCCCTGTGGGCAGAAGTAATACGTGATTAATTTTTTTAAATGAATATTTGAGCTCAATGTCTCCAGAAAGAAAAATTATAGCTTAATTCTTTCTCATAAAAACTATGATAAAATATGATTCAATATACAATATACATAATTTACAAAAATACATATACATACAGTTGTACAAATATATCTGCTTTAGGCAAAGCCAATGTATGAAAAAAAATTAATTTGTAAAGCAAGTTAGTGGTCGACTGTTTAGGTTTCTAAGATTTACTACAGGGTTCATTTAAGAAAGAGGAAATCCCAGGTCATTTAAATATGACTTTTATTTCCTTTAGAGTCAGCTTTTCAGAAATACTCTTCCATCACTACAAACAAGTATACAAGTAGAACGGAGCTGCTTTCAAGAATAGGATTCTGTTCTGAGAAGAAGAAAAATAGCAATATCCCTAAGAATCTTGAATTCTTGAGAGCAGTTTCTATGGTGCATTCACTTTAGAGCCTTTCCCATGCTTGATGCACAGTCGGACCTTAATTATCTGTTAAGAATGGTTTGGTAGTCCCAGCTACTCAGGAGGCTGCAGTAGGAGTATTGCTTGAGCCCAGTATTTTGAGACCAGCCTGAGAAACACAGCAAAACCCCATCTCTAAAAGGAAAAACTTACCTGTTATACTTGCAAACCATGTATCTAATAAGGGGTTAATATCCAAAATCTATAAGGAACTCACACAATAGCAAAAATTCCCAACTAACCCAATTAAAAAATAGGCAAAGGATCTGAATAGGTATTTCTTCAATGAAAACATAAAAATGGCCAAAATGTTTGTGAAAAAGTTCTCAACACCACTAACCATCAGAGAAATGCAAGTTAAAACCATAATAGGATATGACATCATACCTGTTAGGATGGCTATTATCAAAAAGAGAAAAAGTAACAAGTGTTGACAAGGGCGTGAAGAAAAGGGAACCTTTGTACACTGTTGATAGAAATATAAACTAATACAGCTGCTATGGAAAACAGTATGCAGGTTCCACAAAAATACTGAAAATAGAACTGCCATAAGATCTAGCAATCCCTCTGATGGGTACATACTGAAATGAAATGAAGCACCTTGTAGAGATATCTACACCTCCATGTTCATTGCAGCATTACTCACAAACCAAAAACATGGAAACAACCTGTTAATGGACAGAGGAAAGGATAAATAAATTGTGGTATACATATACAATGAAATACTATTCCACCTTTAAAAAGGATATACTGCTATTTGTGACAACATGAATGAACCTGGAGGATATTACATGAACTAAGCCAGGCACAGAAAGGAAAACACTTCACGATCTCACTCATATGTAGAATCTAAAAAAACAAAACAAAATAAAAGTTAAATACATAGAAACAGAGAAGAATGGCTGTAACCAGGGACAGAGGAGAGGAAATGAAGAGAAGTAGGTCAAAGGATACAAACTTATAGTTATGTAGGAAGAACAACTCAGAGATCTGATGTACAGCATGAAGACTAGAATTAATAATATGGTATTGTATACTGAAAATTTGCTGAGTAGTAGGCCCTCTTACACACACACACACCTCCCTATGGAATGTAATAGATAAGTTAATTGGCTTAACTGTAGCAATCATTTCACTATGTAACATAAGTATTAATATATCAAAATAGCATGTTACACACTTTAAATATATATAGTAAAAAAGAAAATAAAAGAATACCTGTCAGAATCAGTGAAATGAATGCCTGTATGAGTAGCTTTGTAGTTCTGTTGTGAGAAAATGCTTTAAAATCTGTCCGTGTGCTTTCCTTCTTTTTTGTACTACCTGCTATTCAGCAGACACATCCATTGCCTCTGGAAGAATGAGGATTGTTAGAGGTGGAACACATAGAGAAAGAAAGCATCACTATTCACTATTTGACTTCCAAAACAGTCACTTGAAGCCTATTTCAAAGACAGTACTCTTGAAAGCCAAAGTGTTTAAGTAAGAACTGAAATGTTAAAGAGGTTTAAAAAAGTGAAATGGATTTTGTGCCAAAAAGGAAAGGCCTAAAAAAGCAGAGCATAAAATTCATTCACAAAGAATAGATCAGCAGAAACACAGATAAAAAATTAAATAATCCCACCCAAATTAAGGTTGTTCTGTCCATATGAGTAGAGCAAGAGATGGCACTTGAGGAAGATAAGGAAAAAAAGCCGAAGAGAGACCACATGGAGAGGCAAAGTATAGCATCTCCCACCCATTCTCTGCCTGAGCCATCAGGAAACCAAAGCAACCCCTAGAGGCCACCCTTTGTCATTTGAGTGAGTACCCAGGTAGCCTGGGCTGAGATACAGCATTAGTTGTCCTTTTCTTTGCCAAAGGTGAGCAATCCTATTGACAGTTGCCTGCACCCTGCATATAATTGCCCAGCAGAAGTGGTGGTTAATACTGATGCAAGACTTTGCTCAGCCCATACAAGCTACCTTGTATTTATAATGCCCTCTTTCGTGGTTAAGTCACTAAAACAGATGTAAGAACTCTAAATTACCTGAAAGAACAGTGTTAAAAATAGAGCACACAGCACCTAGTGGTTGGGACTGAACAGAACCAGTCTGACATTCTTCCTCACTCCAAACCAGGACAAGGTAGGACACATCAACACCACACTGTTATTTGGGGATGGGTATCTCCAAGTCTAGAAATGCATAATTCCTGAAGATCTACAACTGTAGCATGTTTTACGTAAAACTGTAATATAAGAACAGTAAAAGTATGTTGTTTTCCTTTTAACTAACGTAAAACTGTAATATAAGAACAGTAAAAGTATGTTGTTTTCCTTTTAATAATTTAAACAATACCACAGACAGAGAGGGGAGATTTTTAAATGATAAAGGTCTCATAAGTTAAAAGAATTTATGTAAGAGCTGGTCAGATTACTAGAAATCATTTCACAGACCAATCATCTCACTTTACAAATTAGGAAACTGAAGTTTAGGTCAATTAATTTGCCTAAGGTCTAGTGGTAGAAACAAAACAAACCCAAGAATCCACTCCTATCACTTATTAAGTGGATTCCAAAACTCTGCTTTGTTTCTCTTTATTTAGTATTATACTCAGCTATATAAATACTTCAACTGTAGTCTTTGCATAAACATAACTTGTTAAACCTAAGTTGCTATATAAATATAGTACCTAACACCAGGTTCTTTTGAGATTGTTTGGTGAGGCTTTCCTTTGGCAAAATAATCTCTATTTATCTCTGTTATCACCCCTTTTTGGGATGACATTTTCTTTGGTTTCCCATAAGCAACTTCTCTTTAACTCCAATCCCTACTTGCTTTTGATCATGGTTTCATGTGAGGTCACCCCATTGCCCCATCTGTCTCTAATTCACCTCTAAGCTGTCTTCCCAAAAAGTATTCAGAATGATTTTACAACTTTAATTTTTTTTTTTTTTTTTTGGCATGTGCCACCACACCTAGCTAATTTTCTTCTATTTTCTTTAAAGTAGAGGTCTCGCTATATTGCCCAGGCTGATCTCTAACTCCTAGCCTCCTAAAGTGTTGGGACATAGGTGTGAGTGACTATGCATAGCCTATTTTTTTCCCCTGCATATACGGTGGGGGTACAAATATTAAGTACAAATATTAAGTACAAATATTAAGTACATATATTGCCCTTGCCCCCTCTCCCACCTTGAGTCAGAGGTTCGAGCACGTCCATCCCCCAGTTGGCGCACATCGCATTCATTATGTATGTATATACCCATCCCCTCCCCCCTACCTGCCTGACATCCAATAAATGTTATTCCTATATGTTCACTTAGGTGTTGATCAGTTAATACCAATTTGCTGGTGAGTACATGTGGTACTTATTTTTCCATTCTTGGGATACTTCACTTAATAGAATGGGTTCCAGCTCTAGCCAGGAAAATACAAGAGGTGCTATATCACCATTGTTTTTTATAGCTGAATATTACTCCATGGTATACATATACCACATTTTATTAATCCACTCATGTATTGATGGGCACTTTGGTTGTTTCCACATCTTTGCAATTGTGAATTGTGCTGCTATAAATATTCGAGTGCAGGTGTCTTTTTTATAGAGTGACTTTTGTTCTTTTGGGTAGATGCCCAGTAACAACTTTAATTTTTAATACTGTCATACTAATACTCAACTTATATATCTTAAACATAGTCAACTTGCAGCCTACATATAAATATGTGTATCCCCTTTTATAATGTATAAAGTGATTTTGTGTGCATTATTTTATCTTCACAAATATGTCAGTATATTCATTACTTTATATGAAAAATATGGCATCTAGAGGTTAGAAAATCAAGCACCTATTCACCATTAAGTTCAAGAACAGGGTCTCAAATCTGGGTCTCCGATTTAAATTCCATGTTCTCCCTACTATGTCAAAACTTCTTCAGAAAAAAAATTGTTAGGCTTGGCCATTCTGTCTCTGAAGAATCAGAATTCATAGAAGTTGAATAAATTCATGTGTAAACTTCTGGTTTGGGAGACTAAGCAACCCAAACATAATGGTGGCCTACTGCCTCTGATTAGGAATAGGACAAGCAGCAATATCTGATGACCAACACTGGATAATCTTTTGTCATTGACAGAGACAGAACAAACAGGCAAGTGCCTTGGGAACTCATTGAGATCAGATAAGAAAGGGATGAATAGGCATCACACATGGGTTGGTTGACAATGACTGGAGAGGTGGTTTCAAAGCAAATCATGCATAGCAATGGAAGTGTGTAGGGAAGTTGCCCCCGCCACCCCTGGGGATTGCTCTTAAGACAGGTATTACCCCAGTGTGCCTGGAATCTCCTTATTCCCTCCTCAATTGGCCCAGGATGAATTTGAATATAAAATGAATCTTGATCTTTAAGACAGGAAATAATCCCTAGAATCTGAAGAAATTCTCTTTTCCTGTCTAACCCATGACATCTGGAGAAGGAATGCCCATGTTGGAGGGAGTCACAGTGGGGAGTGGAGTGAGAAGGCTCACACACTGCACACATACCCAAAACATCTGATTGTTTATAAATGTACCTACTTTGTAAGTATCTCACACAGGACAGAAATCAGGGAAGAAAAAGAGGGCACTTTTTGTCTCCTACAACCTCTCTGCTCCATTCTGAAATCTAAACTTTGCATGTCTTAGTACTCAAAGAAAACACAATCAGAGGGTTAAAAACTGCTTTTAAATAGATGTACTCTCATTAAATGGTGTCTGCCGCCATTAAGCTAAATGAGTTTGAGTTTCCCATTGGAACAGCCATGAAAAATAAATTACATGTGTGCTTAGGCTAAACAATTGTCACAAGTCTCAATCTGGACCCTACTTCTTTCTCAAACTGTAGGATCACAGTAGCATTGCTATACAGCAAACAAATCAAAAAGAGAATTTCTTTTTCCCTTAAGAAGCTTTTAAGAGATTTGTACTTAAACCTTCAGAAACACTTTCTCACGGTCTTTGAATTAGTGACTGGGCTCCCCCAAATGGAAGTTTGAGGAATTGCAAGCCACCCTTGATGGTTGTCATGATTTACCAATGATTGTAAATAAAGTGTTTGATTTTTCCTTTTAATCTTCATAAACAAAAGGATCTCATTAGGGGATTTCAAGGCTCTATACTTTTGCATTCTTCTTCTTTTCTCTGATTTACTGTGTCATTGATCAATTTACCTTTTTATAAGTGTTTTCTGAGCACTGCTATGCTAAACTCTGTAAGAGCACATATGGAAATTTTTGCAAGTTTGAACATGTAATTATGAACAGGACTTTGAGAAATTAAAGGATGTGTCAAGGAGGGACTCTGGAGACTGCAACTTGAGAACAACAGTTGAACAAATTATAAATGTAATTACAAACTAATTACCACATTTAATCTAATTACAAATATTTAGCCTGAAGAAGAAAAAGCTAAGATATTATAATTGTCTTCACACATCAAAAGGTCTCTCACACAGAAGGCGGTTTAGAATTATTTTGTATTGCTCTATAGTAAAGTTTCTCAGCCTTGGCATTATTGATATTTGGGGCGGAATAACTCTTTGTTATACAGGGCTGTCCTGTGTATCACAGGATGTTTAGCAGCATACTTTGCTCCTACACAGTAGATGCTGATAGCATCCAGTTGTAAAATTCAAAAATTCAATGTCTGCAGACATTGTCAAATGTTCCCTGGGTGGCAATATCATCCTGATTGAAAATCACTGTTCTGAAATCTAGAGTGGTGGTTTCTGAAGGAATTTCCAAAAGAGACATTAAATGAGCAGGACTCTAAATATCCTCTTACCAATGTGGATCCATTCTTATAGATATACTTTTTCTTTTTTTCTTTGGTAAGATCTCCTTCTATTGTTCAATCTAGAATGCAGTCATGCAATCACACTTCACCGCTACCTCAAACTCCTGGGTTCAAGCAATCTTCTGGCCTTAGCCTCCCAAGTATCTGGGACTAGGGGTACCCACCCACTATGCCTAGCTTATTTTTTTTACTTTTTGTAGAGACAAAGTATCACTCTCATCCAGGCTGATCTTGAATTTTGGCCCCAGGAGTATTCTTATATACTTTTATGAGATGAGAGATGTTATAGAGTAGTCATACTCAGGTCAATTTAAGAAGAAAAGTGTTCACAAACCAATATTTGAGAGCAAGTGGAATTGTGAGGCTCATATTTTAAGAAGCTCACTTTCTCTGGAAAAATTCAACAGAAACATGGTGACATCAGTAGATCTGTTAAAAGACTGTGCATCAAGTAGGTGTTAAGAGGTGTCATTTCTAAGTTCTCCATAATTTTTATTCCTTGTCATGATTATATATGATTTTGTAGCACAGACACAGACATTGTGGCCACACAGAACATCATTAATTAGCTACAAATTTGATCAGCTGTTCCCTTGAAAAATTTGAAGACACTCATGGCCATAATTTAAATTATACCATTTATTTTTTTGTACTGATCATCCAAAATGCCTAATCCTTTTTAGAATCTATGATTAAAACCCATCTGCTTTCTTTTCATGTTATCCAAAACAGTAGAGACTATTTTACACCTTTTTTTAAAGCTGTCTCAGAATGTATACTGGAATTACAGAAAGAAAAACCAAAACTGTGCACACTGACCACTTGATGGTAGTTGTTTTGGACCATCAATGTGAGTTTGTCTTGGTTAGGGTATTTTAATATCTTACTGTGCTAATTATAAAATTATTTCAGAATGCTGTTGGATATGTTCATATATCTTCCAATGGAGAAATATCATTATTTGGCAATGCCCCTGCCTTTTATGAAGAGAGTAAATCTGTTGTTTTGAAACTATCCTAATCCCAAAGCTATTTCCACAGTTTGAGAAGTTTCCCAGCATTTCCCTCAGTACCTACCACCCTCAGAGAAGTCAGAAAGAAACAAAAGTGTAGGGTCACCTCTGGCCAATGTGTTACTTTTGATCATGAGCACAGTTTAAAGAGATTTTCAGTATTGCCTAAAAATGAGCTATTTTAAACTGGCAATTAGAAGATCATATGCATAACAGTATTTTTTAAAATTAATTTTAAGCCCCAGAGAGCTTTTAAATGGTTGACTAGACCTATTATTGAGTTTTTTTAATGCCCTGGTTATTGCACTATTTTTAAAATTAAAAAGACAATATAGAGAGTTCCACTGGCCAGACCTATATTAGGTCCCCAAATGTTTCTAAGCCTTGAAGGTTACTGGTTTAGGTTGGCTTGCTTCAAGTCAAAAATGGCCATTCTTAGAAAATATGGATAAAGTCTATATAACAGATTTGAAGTCTGACTATTTATTTCTATCCCTAAACCACAAGGTATCTGTGGATGCTGCTACCAAAAGTATTAGCCTATTGGTTTATTTAATAAGGACTCACTCATTTCCAAGATACATCATACACTCAAATTAAACTCCATGCCCCACAAAATGAGTTTTGAATATAAAAAACACTGGATTGACATTAACCTTGATTTTCCCCTTCTACCACCAATAAGTTGCGTGATTTGAACAAGGCATAGCCTCTTCCTAAGGCTCAACTTATCCACCTTAAAATTATCAGATAGTTCTTATATTTAAATAAAATTGTAGAATTTTATATGCTGCAAAGTAGGAAATAGGTCTAATTATACTTTTTAAGAAACATTAATATGTACCATAATTATATCTCAGTATTTTAAAAACTTGCTATGGTCAACTCATTCATTTAACTCATATGTTCTTCCATTGCTCATGATACAGAATAAACTTCTGGAACTTAAAGTAAAAGTCAAGCTATAAATATTTCACTAGTGTTTCAAACTAGTTCATTGTTTTTTGGCTTAGTTTGTTGAGCTACAGTTTTAAACAAAAAGGGCTATGTTTAATGGATGCTTCTCATTCTAGCTGGGCTATATAGCTGGGCTCTCTTCTATGAATCCAGACCAATCTTTTAAGACCAAGCAAAACACTCTGCCCTCATTTCCAAAAATGTACTGACTGAGTGTGGTGGGCTGTAAAATTAATTTCTATCTGTGCCCACTCTTACTATAAAAAAAATTATCATAAAGGACAACCTATGAATTTAGCAACATGTAAAACTACAGATGTGGGAATAAGGAAGGGGAGGGCACACACACATACTTTCTCCAACACTGCTTCTATGTCCTTATGAAATATTTCTGAATGCCTAAGGTAAAAATAAACTCATCCTCTGATAAAAACAGATAGAAGCTTGAATAAAATGAAGTGACAGCAGTTCATCAAAATAGATGTTGTAGCTGCTATGTAACTGCCCCAGCTCCACAAAATGCTCACTAGTTTTTATGTCTTTTCCCTAAACTCAGCTATGCTTATTTACAGGTATAAGGGAAAACTTCTGGATTAGCAAAATTCAATTTAACAGCAAAAAATAAATAAAAAGACTTGAGTAGGAAAGGTGCTTAGAGTGTTCTGACTCAACCTATCAAAGAGCTACTGTGTTCCTTCCACAAAAGTCAAATCTTAAGGTCAGTTTCAAAGGTTCAGAGCTCATAGTGTAATAAATAATATTGATTATGTTCTGTATGTGTATGTCTAAGCACTTTTCATGTATTATCTCATTTAATCTTAACAACCACCTTATAAAGAAAGATCAATTATTAACTCCAATTTTTAGATGAAGAAATTCAGTTATATATAGCTTCTGTAATTTGCCTTTGGTCATACAGTGAGTGTCACACAAAAAGCAAGAATACAAGTTAAGGCAGTCTTACTTCACAATCCTCATTCTTGACCACTAACAATAATAATGAAATAACAATAACAACAATTAATACTACTATCATTATTGATATTACTTAGCAGGCATATGTTATATCTTTTTCATTTAATTCTCATTTTCTTCTTATGACCTAAGGGTTAATACTCCCATTATACAAAATCTGAGAGGTTGACTAAATAGCCTATAAGTAGAAGCTCATAAATTTAAGCCTCTGTCTTTAAACCACTGCCCTGCATTGTTTTATGAGAGTATGAGGAGTGCCATATTCTGTAATCAACTTGGAGTTATAAAAAAACCAAGGGATGCTGCATACAGTTCAAGTTGGCTAAGAGTTAATCCACCAACAGAGTATGAACAGACTCATACACTAACTAGAGGAAAGAAAAGCTGGAGCAAAGATACAAATTAAGGAATTTTATGATTTAGACAAATTAAGTGTCACTCAAACACAAGCAGAACAATTTTCCAGCCATGGCCCACTCTATGCAACAAGAGGACCTGGCCACCACCAGAAGCTGATGTCCCTTCTTCTTGACCAGGTTTTGGTTATCCAGGACTTCAGAATTTCCTATCCAAATGGCTTTGAGCTCTAGAACCTGGGAACTTCCCCAGGACCAGTCACACCAATGATGTGAATAGCAAAATGTTAGCCAAGAGCAGTGTTTAAGGGATATAGGAGGAGCTTGTATATGCAAATGAGAGTATCTTTCTCCATGTAAAAAGAAGCTGAAAATGGAAAGAGAACCATGGCAAGTTATGAGCTAGGAGTAAAGGGATGGCTCTCACTACACCTCGGGGTTTCAACACAGAATTATGATAAAGCCAAGAATGTTATATTTGAATCTGGCATTCCAGAATAATATGAAGTTGCATTTGTCAAGAGAAATAAATGGATCATATTTTATGTATATTTTATGCGAACATTAGACCTGCCATCACCAACCCTCCACAACGCAGCAGGAGGTGGGCAGTGGAGGCTTCATCTGTATTTTACAGCCACTTCCCCATTGCTTACATCACCATGTGGGCTCCACTTCCTGTCAGATCAGAGCAGCTTGGATTCTCCTAGGAGTGCAAACCCCACTATGGACTGTGCAGATGAGGGATCTAGATTGCATGCTCCCAGTGAGAGTCTGGTCCTGATGATGTGGGATGGAGCTGGGGTGGCGGTGCTCGCGCTGCGGAGCAGCTGCAAGTGCAAATTGTCATCGGCAGAGAGATTTGACTGCACAATGAATGTGGTGGGCTTGGGTCTTCCTGGGACCATCCACCTCTCCCCAGTCCACCTGTCCATGGAAGAATTGTCTTCTATGAAGCCAGTCCCTGTTGCCAAAAAGGTTGGAGACTGCTGCTTCAGACCTATATTTGCACTCTTGCCCGGAATCCGACAGATGTGAAGGGAAATCTAGGCCAGGTCATTTCTTATTCTTTTTTCTCCTCCCATCAGAGGCAAATATGCTGCTATGAGCACACTCTAGGTATTCAGTTGATATTGGTAAACACGCTTACTATATGGCTTCACTAAGGAGACTAGCAATAGAGTCTCATCAAATCTCAGGTGATAATGATTTCCTGTAATCCCACTCCTCAACCCCTGCTGAGAACAACAACAACAAAAAAAATCATCTAGCGTCATGTAGGAATTGCCATTTACATGACATGTTAGTGTTTACTTCATTGGAAACAGCTGTTTCATCGATTCATTTCAATGTTCATTAGCTTGACACATAAGATTATGGTGTGCTGTCTACATGATGCCAGAACAACCAGATGATTTAATCAAATTCAGTCCAACAAGCAGACAATTTACTTTGAAAGAGAAATTAGTCCATTCTGTTTGCTTATTTTGTTTTTTATTGTTTAATTTTTACTATAAATTCTATTAAATTAATAGGCAATTCAGTCATCCCTAACCCCATCCTCTCCACTTTAGCCAACACAAATCATGTACCAATAAAAAAAAAAAATTCAGGTACCAATTCAAGCTATTAGTCAGTCAATGTTAGTTCCAGCATTTATAGTCATCAAATACCTAAGTAGATATTCCATACTGATAAGACATCTGTGTGGGATGCCATATAGCATGGGTCAGAACACCAAGCCAACGAACACACAAAATGCACTGAAATAGACACACACTCTAAGAAGGAGTCTTTGATGGAGGTGACTAGGCTAGACTCAGCAAGGCTGATGACTGTGTTCACCTCTCACTCTGACACATACATTCTTGCAACATCCAAAATACCTCCATGTCACATTCCTACAAACTTCTAGCATCTCCTCTCTTACAAAACATAGAAAGAGGTTAATGAAGGTGATCTTATAACAATCATGTGTGCCATCATTTGGTGTCCAGAGATCACTCACCTCAACCCATGTCCTGATTGGAAGGAAGGGGCAGGCTGTCATGTTGCAGGATATACAATGAACAGGCTCTGTGACTCAGGATCAGTTGCTGAGATACTGTGTGAAATCCCCATCACTGACAACCACACTATGGCATGTTAATAAATGGATCATCTACTTGAATCCCATGTGAGAATCTACCTGATTCATTTTCTGTGGGTGGTTGCCAGAAGCAGTATAAAGTGATGGGAAATCATTAAAGCGGTAACCTCAGCAGCAGCCATAGCACAAAGTGCCCACTGATGTGGGGAAGGCACTTTGGAGAAGTGAGGCTCCTCCACTTAAAAACAGAAACTCCTGCTCTGATTATGGAGGGTAAGTTATGTTCTAATCTACCCTACAAGTCACTTGGGTCACAGTACAAATTTTGAAGGCTGGATGCAAGGAGTGAATTTTACTGAGCATTTCCCTTTTCCAAGCAGCAGCATCTCCCAGGGCTGCTTTGTTAGAGCACAGTGGATCACAGCTTGTGGTAGGTAAGGCCGCAGCCCAAGCTAAACGATTTCATTAGGCACATGCTGACTTAGCCCAGATTGTTCCCTTCGGGTCCTGGATCCTACATGGAATTGAATCATCTTCCATCATAATTACCGGAAGCATTAGAAGCAGCTGTTGCCTCCTCCCCATTGCTCATGCTGGACAGCAGACAGCCTGAGGGTCCTATCATCTGATGATAATATGCTTCATTTCAGTGTGCATGTCTGTGCATTTCACTGCCTGAGCCAGGAGCCATTACCTACCCACTTGCTGCTAAACATGGTGGGGAAAGTTCTATCTACAGTAGAGCACAACAAAGTCAGGAATAGTACGCCCACTAAACAAAACAGATTTATGAACACTAACCAAGATATGAATGATAGAATACTACTGATAATATTAGCCATCAGTTGTTTATCCACACTGTGTGCTAGGCACTGAGCTAAGCACTCTACATACAGAATTTCATTTCATCTTCCAAAAACATCCCCTGAAATTAAAAAGTTATATCATCATCTACCAGGGCAGAAGGGAAGGTAAAACAGACCCTCTTCTGTGCACAAAGTTTACAAAAATAAGAAGGAAGGGGAAGACATAGCACCACTAATACAGATATTCTAGAACAAGGGAGTATAACTACAAGCAAACTATACATATGTGACCATCTACTATTTGACAGGCCATGTGCTAGGTGCTGAGGACACAATAACAATAGAAGATAATGACGTGGGATTTATATTGGAGGATTCCAAAGGAAATGATTTTTAAACAGTGTTCATGAAAGAGGAGGGATTCTGTTTGGTAGAGAAGGGTGGGGAGGGTAAAGAGGCTGGCCAGGAACTGCAGCATCCCCATGGGAGAAGTCAGTGTCAGTGTAAGAATGAAAGCTTGCCCTGAGCAGGTGGGGAAAGAGATTGATAAGGAAAGAAAAGAAAGGCGAACTCAGGTTTTATAAAGGTGTGCTTCCCCACATCTACTTTAGAAGAAAATCAATAGCCCCTAGCTCTTCAAAGACCTGCCCCTATAGGATTGCTGTAGAATACTAGATACCAACAACTATGAATAATTCTTAATGCTTGAGAGGCCTAACAACAGCTTGAGAATCTGATAAACAATATGCCACTTCTAATGAAAAAAAAATGCACATACCAACACATGTATATATGCATAAAATTTTCCATAAATTCTCTGATGTCCATCCATGTTCTAAGATCTCCAAGACTAGGGGATTGAGCAGGAACAAAAATGTCCTTTAAGCTGCTCTCAAAGGGGTTGAGAATAGCCCACTTACCAGAGGTATGAAGACACATGAGGAAAGACAGCAGCCCCCAAAATCTTAGTATTTGGGAGAACTGGTTGTATAGGGTAGATGATTCAGGGAGTACTGGCCAGAACCCTTCAGGAAAAAGGTGACCAAAGTGGAGAAAGAAAGTTTGGAACAGCTTATGAAAGGGGTGACCTAAAGAGCTGTCAGAAAACAGTGCTTATTGGCAAAGGAAGTCATATATGCCTTTAACCATTATGTGCATCACTACGGAGGCAAACAAGTATGTCAGCCCTTTACAAACATCTAAGGAAGAGGTGCAATTGAAAAGCTATTTAATTGTACTCTCCATGTTCTCCAGAGGGCATATAGAAAGACCTGAAGAAACTGGTGTCCTAGCACCTTGGAAGCTGAATTAGCTATACCTGCCCCTAAAATGTAAACCCATTCATAATTTGGCCAGAAGTAAATTTGTTGGCCAGAAGTAAACAACAACAAAAACAATAACAACCTAACAATTTAGTCCTTATGGCAGCTGGAATGAGACTATTATCCCAATTTTAGATGAGGAACTAACCAGCCCAAGATTATATAGCTAGGAAATGACAGAGCTGGGCAATCCCAGGTCTCTATGTCTGCAGAATTTGTTTCATGGTCACCACTCTCTCTTGTCTCTCAGGCAAAGAGGATTCCAGGCAGGAGAAGTATTAGATTGGAAAGGTGGGATAAGAATCTTACTCAGAAAAGATCTGCTCTCCTCGGTTCTTGCTTCCCCTATGGAATAGACATGCTGGAGGCATTTTCCTTGCTCCAATTGTTGTCCTCTACATTGCCACCAAGTTGCTTTCTGATAATACAAATCCTGCTAGCATGCTACCTTCTCCAGACTATTTTGTTTGTCCCTGCTGAATGTTCTTTTTTGTTTTCTTTACAAGGAATGTTTATTGTTAATGCAGAAATTCAATTGCTGCTTGGATTTATGTATTCATTAGCTTGATGCATGGCACACACCATTCAGTGCTACACTCATAATGAAATCACCTTATCTGACAGAAGAAGACAGTTTACATGTTCAGGCTATACATAAACTAAGCTGACCCAAGCCCAGCGCTCTTGCATTATCACCTCCAGCACGCTGTACTAATCATATGACTTATTCTTTATGCACATGCAATGTTAAATGGTGACAACAAATATGTGGCTGCATGAGCCAAGGCTGGATCAGGAAATGCCCTTTCTGAGGCTGCCTTTCACATTTGCCAAATAAAGCAGAAATGATCTTGTCTAGTACTTGACAAGGAAGACCCTCAGGAGAAGGTGAGGCTCTGCCCAATGAGGCTCTTGCACAGTAAATTATTTCCAAATAATAGGCCGACACAGTCATATTATCACAATTTAGACCACAAATAAAGAGAAGAATTCTTATTTTGTCCAAGTTGCTTTTATATTTATTGAAGGCTTTGTATACCCAATTTCCTTTGCAGTTCTTAGAGCATATGGCACAATTCTGCATGATAGGACTAGCACAAACAGACTTGGAAATATAAGTCATCAACCAAATTGCACAATTTGGTGTCATGCACAGCAGTCTGGGGATGGAAGTGGCACCAAGAGTCATCTATGTAGAATTAGTACTAAGGGAAGTAGAAAAAAACAAATTTTAGAGTCAGATATACCTAGGTTCAAACACCCACTCTGCCACTTACTTGCTACAAGACTGAGAAAGTCGCTTAAGTTTTCTCTCTTATAAACTGGTGATAGTATCTTCCTGGATGGAGAGTGTGAGGATTAGAGACTAGTATGGAGCAAGTCCTCAGCTATTCATTGTGATGGAGATGATTCCACAAGGAGCCACCAAGAGCCATTACAGAAAGGAAACATAAATCTGAAGTCCAGGGGATAAACCAGAAATGTGAACCAAATATCATAAATCAATTAGTAGAAAAAGTAATAAACCAACAACAATTCATAGCAAGCAAGGGAAGAGCTGATTGTTTTATCCACTACTCACAGGGTGACTCATTTTAGAGGAGTCTGTCTATCTTCTGGAGCTACTGGTGTTTCAATTCTCTCCCACAATGTTATAGATAAATTCTGACCATTCTGATTTCTGAAAGCTCACCATGGTGGCAGCTTAGTCTTTCTCCTTCTTTTGAAAGCAAAAGACCTTTATTATGTTGAAATTAGGAAAAGTAAAGAGACACAATGTCTCTAATCTCACAGAGTAATGCTGCTAAATTTCTGAAGACTTAGCCATGGTTTTAAATGATACTTGTTCTACTTAGATTAGATATTTTCTCAAATCCTTTCTGTATCAAAATTCTGTAATTTTATATTTCAGCATAACTATTACTTGTGTTTAAGTCAAAAGTCTTTTTCTTCTTCCTGTTTATATCTGGGACAAGACTTGATAATAATATATCTCCTATTCCATGATAATCTTTGTTAGTACCTCTGTCCATCCACAAGGTTGTAAATTCCTTAAGGGCAGAGAGAGGATTTTTATTTATCCAGGACTTAACCTGCTTCACAGGATAAAATAGGTATGCAATAATGTGATTATTATTACATGAATGGATGTTATGAATCAACACATAGCAATATAGTGAATGTGATAATTCATGTCCTAGTTTCTTTTTCAAATTAAATATCTAAAATCCTCTTGGGAAAAAGGCAGTCTCCAAACTAAAAATATTAGGATGAGTATGTTAACAACTTAGTCATTACTATGAAATCAAGCTCTGAAAATTAAAATTATACTTGCAAGAGAATACAAACTGCACTTTTTACAAGCAGAGTTTTACAACATGTTTTCTATGGAACAGTCCATGTGAATTACTCAGAAATATCTGAACAATCTGACATTTCCTTCTAAAATTTTTTTTGCCGTTTCCCTGACTAGGCCCACTGGTGAGTAACAACTCAATCTCCAGCTGAACTGTATAACTCAAATCTGCTCTAAGACTTTACATTGCATTATTAATCAAAGCCAATCACCTTGCAATTATATATCAATTAAACATGAAGTGAATTAATAGTAGTAATACAATAGCTATCACTTATTAGGTTATTATTACATATATACCCATAGCTTGACATGAGTTATCTCATTTGCTCTCCAAAATTATCCTCTGAAAGAGCACTACTGATAGCCCCATCTTCTGGATAAAGAAACTAAAACACAAAGAGGCTATTCCCCTTATCCCACAGGCAAAAGTATGTGGATTACTCAGCCCAAATTATCTGTTATAAATGGGACTGAGGAGAAAGACTTAAAGGACATGCCTCAATGACAATAGGCTGATAATCAACATCACTTATTTTGTAGAAACCCCCTCAGCTGTGTTATTTGATACTATTTCATCATTGTGATCTATCTTGGGATTTGCATATTCTACCAGAAAAAACTCTCAGCTGGAAGCAAGGAAACAATGTGTTTTATTATAAAGTAGTGGCACATCATTAGTTACCACTGAGTTCATCTAAGAACACCATAAGGAACCAAATTTCAAAATTTCCAAAATTCCCAAAAAGGTTACAAGAGAAACACACCAGAGGAGAACACAGTGTAAAAATGCATAAATCTCCAGACCTTGCAGTGGAGGCACTACTATTAGACAATCAGGAAGGAACATTGTACTTAAAGTGGAAAGAAAACTATATACCTAGTCCATCTATTTTTAGGTTTATGAGCTTCATTAAATCTAAGTTTGTGTCATCACAGTTTCAAAATCTTAAGGTGATAATCTTTGATACTGAGCAGCTTGTTCTAAGAATGATGGTGAGAAGACCTGGTTGAAGAAATCCTACCTATTTATAGAAAGGTGACACCATTGGCATACAGTAAATCTCAGCTATAATTATTTTCTTATCTATAAGAAGTACTTTTGCTTGATATATCAAAACTCTTAAACAGTTAATTCACCCAAACTCTGATAATCCAGTTTCAAAAGTGATGAATGTAGCAGAATGAAAGAGTGAAGAGGTGGAGATTAAATCAGCCGCATAGAAAAACATGCATTTGTATTATCATCCCGATAAACCCTTTATCCTAACTTGTCTTTACTTTTTTATATATTTTCATAATCAACTTGAAAAAAATAGTACAGAAAATGATCTGGAGAATTGCTAAATGCTGTTCCTAATTTGAGAGCCCTTGTCTGATTTAACCTCGTTCACAAAATAAAATACTTAGAGCAAATATTTTTACTCTTTTTAGGGAAGAGCTTAAAATCACAATGGCAATTGCTACTTCAACTTTCTACCTCCCTGAGCTTGTGGACCCTGTTCCCTGCCTTCCCAACATTGTTTCCCAGCCTTAGATGATTCCTTTGGTCTCATTTGCTTTCTTCGATCTCTTGTCCACTGACAAGGATAGGATATAATGAAATTAAAACCTTAAGCAAGTAAAAATGATGCAGATGCCTAATGTCAACATCAGTCCAGGAGGTAATCGATGAGCTGTCTGATGTCAAAGTCATTAGTTAGATATCAAAAGGGTAGATGTCAAAAGTTCTGCACAGGGCATAGAAGGACTAAAAAGCTAAATCAAAGCAAACAAAGCAACATAAAATGGTAATTCAAGGAGGAGATTCTGGCAATACAAAAATTTTGGCAAATGGTATTTAATTAATAATACTAATAACAGTGACACATACTATTAAGTGCCTAGTAAGTGCCAGGAACTGTTAGGCATTTTAGATCATTAGATGATTTAATCCCTTCATTAGCTCTATGAGACAGGAATTATTATTCTAACATTAAACAGGAGGAAAATGAAACATGGAGAGATGAAGAAACTTATTCAAGGTCACACAGCTATTAAATGAGAAAGACAGAAATCAAACTCATTTCTGTCAGACTCAAAGGCCTATTTTTCTTAACACCATACAAAATCCTTTCCTTACTTTTCTTACCACTAGTGTAATGTGTCTCTTTTTAAAGATTTATCAGTGTATTTCTCAGAAAATGTTACTGTCCATCGTAAAGGTAGGTTCAAAACCCTCAGCTTAGCTGGACTCTTGATCCAGGTCTCTTCAAACCAGCTTAGTCCCATTGGCAACTGTTTTTCTGGTGTTGTTGTTTGTTTGATTGATGTTGCTTTCAGTTTTTTGCTCAGAGGCTAATCCCAAATCCATACCCACATTAGCCAGTGCCATTTGCTCAGTGCATTGATTGTTCCTATTTCCCTACTTTCTGGATCCCTTCAGAATCTTTGTAGTGTGCAAATTCTGGACCAGTTGTTTACGATGACAGTATGTAAAGACTTGGAGCATCTGCCAGCTGTCTGCTAGATGGCTGAACTCTAGTGAATGACCACTGTCCTATGGGCTATGGAGGAGCAGCCAAATACTTCTCTGAATTCAGAAGCTCTTGCAGAATTTCACATAGTGAAAGCCTGGGATTCAACTCATTTCCAGAAGATGCAAAATCTTAATGATAATAATAATAATCACAATAATATATAACATTTACCAAGTACTCTGAGTGCTTACTATGTGCCCAGCACTGCTCCAAGTACTTTAGCGGTGTATTATTTAATTTTCACAACAACTGAAGAGGTAGATATTATTAGCCCCATTTCACAAGTGAAGAAACTAAATCACAGAAAAATTAAGTTACCCAAGTCCACACAGCCAGAAAATAGTAGAGCAGGGATTTGAACCCTGACAATCTGATTTCACAGTTCCTGACTATTATCTGTGCCATATTCTGGTTAGGCAGAAATTTGGGTTTTGTTACTATTTATTTGTAACATAAAAAGGAGCCAAAACTCAAAGCATCAGGAAAAGCAAAAGGCCTCTTACAGAAGCCTGGTTAATTCATAGTGAGAAAGAAAATAATAGTAACAACCAGTTCATATTGAGTTCCTCCTCTGTGCTATTTACATACAACCTGTCATGTAATCTCACAATAACCTATAGGATAGGTCTTCATATTAACTCCAGTTGGAAGAGAAAGAAATCCAGATTTCAAAATAAGTATGTAGTCCAAGAACACTTATTAAAAGACAAAGACTGTATCAGATACCTAATAACACAGTAATGCTGCACAACAAATCACACTAAAATCTACAGGCTTAAAACAACCACCATTATTCAGATTGACACTTTTGCTTGGTTTAGCTGGGCACTTCCTCTGTTCTTTCTAGGAATCCTCATGCATCTGAGGTCAGCTATGGGTCAAGTAGGCAGTTTTGCTGATCTTTACTGGGCTGTCTCATTTCTGGGGCTCAACTAAAACAACTGAGCTGACTTCACTCTTTCTTACATGGTAGAGACAGGATATCCCTAGAAAGTACACAGATATATGCAAGATCTCTTGAGGGCGCTGCTTAGAACTGGTACAGTATGACTTCTACCACTTTCCGTTAGTCAAAGCAAGTCACAATGCCAGCTTAGCTTCTAGAGTTGAAAAATAGATGGGAAGAGCTACAAAATCATATTGTAACGGGTACATAACCACAAGGGCATAAAAATTGTGGCCATTTTTATAATTATCTACCACACAGAAAATCTAATCAATTTCTGACTAACTCCAGAGTTCTTATTACTATAAAAAACTACTTCCAATACAAAATTCAAGTTTGCATGCCCTTAAATAGCACATTCAGGAAGTTCATTTATGTATCTATTCTCTCAACACTTATAAATATTTCACTCTGCTGCTATCTTCTTGCTTGGATTATTTCTGAGGATAAATCAGATGTAATTCTTCTCTTTGCTTCTCTATAGGTATTTTTTTAATGTAGCTTCTTTCAAGATTTTCTTCTTTATCTTTGATTTTCTGCAGTTTGAATATGATATCCCTAGATATAATTATTTTGGCATTCTTGGTGTTCTCTGAGCTTCCTGGATCTGCTGTCTGGTATCTGACATTAATTTGGGAAAATTCTCAATCATTATTGTTCCAAATATTTCTTCTGTTCCTTTTTCTATTTCTTTTCATTCTTATATTCCCATTACAAGTATGTTACAGCTTTTGTAGTTGTCCCACAGTTCTTGGATATTCTGTTCTGTCTTATTATAGTTGTTTTTCTTTTTGCTTTTCAGTTTGGGAAGTTTCCATTAATGTATCTTCAAGCTCAGAGATTCTTATCTTAGCCATGTCCAGTCTACTAATAAGCCTATCAAAGGCATTTCATCTATGTTATAATGTTTCAGATCTCTAGCATTTCTTTTTGATTCTTTCTTAGAATTCCCATCTCTCTGCTGACATACTCATCTGTTTTTTTATTTGACACATAATAGCTGTTGATATTTATGGGGTTCACAGTGATATTTCAATATATACAATGTATAGTGGTCAAACCAGGGTTATTAGCATATCCATCACCTCAAACATCTATCATGTCTTTATATTGAGAACATTCAAAATCCTCTCTTCTAGCTATTCAAAAATGTGTGATAAATTACTGTTAACTATAGATACCCTACATTGCTATAGAACACTAGGACTTATTCCTCCTATCTACCCATAATTTTGCATTCTTTAACCAATCATCCTCTCCCTATCCCCCCCTCCTGTCACCCTCCCTAACCTCTAAGCAACCATTATTGTACTCTCTACTTCTATGACATCAACTTTTATACCTTCCATGTGAGTGAGAATGTGCGGTATTTCTCTTTCTGTTCCTGGCTTATTTGATTTAAAATAATGTTCTCCATGCTTATCCATGTTGGCAGGAATGAAAGGGTTTCATTCTTTTCTGTCACTAAATAGTTCCTTGTGAACATATACTGCATTTTCTTTATTCATCCATCTGTTGATGGACAATTAAGTTGATTCCATATCTTGGCTATTATAAAGAGTGCTGCAATAAACATGGGGGTGTAGATATCTCTTCAACATACTGATTTCCTTTCCTTTGGACATACACACAGTAATGGGATGCTGGATCATACTGTAGTTTTAGTAGTAGTTTTTGAGAAACCTCCATACTGTTCTCCATAGGGGCTGTACTAGTTTTACATTTCCACCAGCAGGGTATAGGAGTTACCTTTTCTCTGCATCACCAGCATTTGTTACTTTTTGTCTTATTGATAATGTCATTCTAACTGAGAATGAGGGGTGAGATGATACCTCATTGTGGTTTTGTTACCTATCTGTTCTTTAATGTTGTATACTTTTTAATTAGAGCCCTTAGTATATTAATCATGGTTGTTTTAAATTCTCAGACTAATTCTAACATACCTGTTTTGTCTGAGTCTGGTTCTGAGGCTTGCTCTGTCTCTTCAAAGTGTATGTTTTACCTTTTAGTATGCCTTGTAACATTTTGCTAAAAGCCAGACATGACAGACTGTGTAAAAAGAAGTCCAGTAAATAGGCCTTTAGTGATGTAGTGGTAAGGTGTGTGGAGAGGGGAAATGTTCTATAGTTCTGGGATTAGGTGTCAGTCTGTTAGTGAGCTGTGCCCATGGGCTGTGAACTTCATAAACATTTTTCAATTTCACTGACACTGCCCCCCTTAGGTGGGACAGGATGGCTGCATGGGGCTGGAGTTAAGTATTTTCTTTCCCCCAGGTCAGTTAGGCTCTGAAAAATCTAATAGGTTAGGTTCCTAGTAACATAGCTTTTCTTGAGGGCAGGCTTTGTTAAGAACAAAGTGTTCTAGAATATTTCAAAATGATCCCCGCCCACCCCACCAGAAGCATTAGGGAAAATTTTCCTCTGATAGTCACTGCGAGATCCTGGTAAAGCTCCAAAGGTAAAACTCTCAAAAAGTGTGGGGTCTTCCTATGACTTGGCCCCCTGAAATTCTTAACTCTCAGCCTTATCTACACTGAGCCTCTAGCAATTCATCAATTATAGTTCAGGTTTTCCTACCCCAGTACTGCTTACAAGGAGGTTTTTGCTCATGGTTTTCTGCTCTGGTAAGTCGTGATGATCTGTGTTTGCCTGTGGGTCTCTCCAATTTGTGGGGCAGTGTCTTTCTCTGGGGCATCATTTCTCTGACAGATCTAAGAAGAGTTTGTTGATTTTCAGTTTGTTCTGCTTACTGATGTTAGGATGGAGTGACAATTTGTAAGCTTTTTACATGCCAGACTAGAAACTAAATGTCCCAGAATGGAAACCAGAAGTTATCCTTTCAACAAATGTTTATTAAGTTCTTACTTTATACAAGTATCTAGTAAGTTAGATTATCTTCCCATTAGCTTGTTGGAGGAAAATGGAAAATGAGAGGTAGAAAGCTAATGGCAGCTTCAAACAGGAAAGACTTCAATTTTGCAAGAATGAATCTGAGAGTGTTTTTTGTGGACTTTGAATGCTATCTGGAGAGATCACCTGCCTCTAGAAAGGAAGTGAAACTTGAGACAATTTTTACTAACCGGTAGTTATCCCAGGTATTTGTAGTAACTACACTAGCATATTCAGTAGAAATCTAGGAAAGCCAAAATTCCTTGAGGCCTAAACAAAGAAGCAACAAAAATCTCATAGTATTTCCAGTTTTTTCCTCCTGTCTCAGCTTCTGTGTGTACTGAGCACTGAGCTGTTTCACATTTGCACTCCTTATTTTAACTTAAGTTTCATGTTCAGAAAGAGCCACAGACAGGACAGCCCAAAAATGCACCATACTGACTGATATTTGGGTTTTAACATTATCAAATTCTCCAATCTTCTTGTGGCCTTGAATGTCTCAATGTGGACTACCTATTCCTCAAGTATCACCCAAAACTATTTCCTCAGCCTTGATTACAATGAAAAGTAAAGCAGAAGGATAATTTTGCTTGGCTCCTTTCCATTTTGCTCTTTTTTCATTATTATTATCATTATTATTATTATTTATGTTTTCAATGAAGAATTCTGCAAAAGAGAAGTCAGGCTATGAGAAAACAATCTCTTGAAACTCAAATAATAAAAAAGTAACCAATGAAAGATATGCAAAAATAAACTAGCCAAGGAAATAGCTAATTTTACATCAAACTGCTTGTCTCTTAAGTTAGTGCAAAGGCTGCTTTAGCTGACAAATATCTTCCTTCAAGGAAAGGAACATTTGTTTCAGGTGATGTTCTTATTCCTAGAGGAAAAGGAAAAGTAAATTCTGAAGTGAAGGATATCCTGGGGAAATAGTTTGGTAAATGATATGACATTTTCCTGCTCTTGTTTAATATCATAAAGGAATAAATATGTGACATGGAACCAAGTAAAAGAAAAGGTTTTTGGAATAATAGGTTGTGAGATCAGAATAGTTCCTCAGAGATCAGCAGGTCCAACTTCCTTATTTTCCTGATGAGATTTGAGACCTAGAGAAGTAAATTTCATTGCCCAAAGTAACTCAGATGGTTAGTAGCAAAATTGAAGCTATAGCCAAAACTTAAAAATCCCAATTCAGCATCCTTTCTAATCAATTTTACAAGACTCAAAGAATTTTCTACCAAAGGCTGCCTCTATCTGTCCATGAGTTTATATATCTTCTACAAGATAAAGGCCAAATTCCACTCTCTAGCAAAAAGATGATATGTGAAGCTTTGGTACATGGGTGTCACCTAAGGAGATTCAAGGCAGGTTTAAGAGTATGGTGAATTTCAATGGAAAAATATTTCCTTCTTATCTTCACTGATCTATGAATGAGATTGAGCATCCCTCAATTACAAATGTAGGCAATAAATCATGGTAGTATTAGTAGTTCCTTTGACTTTGTCACTATATAAATCAATATTTACTCTACAACTTCTGTATACTTTTCAAAATTCTGAAATCTCATTTTTTTATTTCAAAAAATTTAGGGGCATAAGTGTTTCTTTTGTTACAAGGATAAATTGTTTCATGCCGAAGTCAGGGCTTTCAGTGTACCCGTCACCAGAAGAGTGTACATTGTACTCAATTGGTAGATTTTTATGCCTCATACCATCCCCCCTTCTTAGTTTCTAATGTCCATTATTGCCCTTTATGACCATATATATCCTTCATTTACCTCCC
Organism: Microcebus murinus; assembly: GCF_040939455.1. Lineage (NCBI taxonomy): Eukaryota > Metazoa > Chordata > Mammalia > Primates > Cheirogaleidae > Microcebus > Microcebus murinus. The sequence goes on from NC_134107.1 coordinate 29,204,764, forward strand.
ACTTGTAAATGAGAACATGAGGTATGTTTTTCCATTCCTGAGATACTTCAGTTAGAATAATGATCTCCAGTTCCATCCAAGTTGCCACAATGACATTATTTCTTGCCTTTTTATGGCTGATTAGTCCTCTATGGTATATATTTATACCACATTTTCTTTACCTACTCATCAGTTGATTCCACATCTTTGCAGTTGTGAATTGTGCTGCAATAAATATTCAGGTGCAGGTGTCTTTTTGATAAAATGATTTCTTTTCCTTTGGGTAGATACCTAGAAATAGGATTGCTGGATAAACTGCTAAGTCTACTTTTAGTTCTTTGAGGAATTCCATACTGCTTTCCATAGCAGTTATACAAGTTTACATTGCCACCAATAGTGTATAAGCATTACCTTTTCACTGCAACTGTGCCAACATCTATTGTTTTAAGACTTTTTAATAATGTATATTCTGACAGGGGTGAAGTGGTATCTTGTAGTTTAACTTGCATTTTCCTAATAACTAGTGATGTTGAGCATTTTATCATATTTTTTGGCCATTTGTCTATCTGCTTTTGAGGAATCTGTTCGTGTCTTTTGCCTACTTCTCAATGGTGTTATTTGTTTTTTTCTCGCTGATTTATTTGAGTTATTTGTAGATTCTAGATATTAGCCCTTTGTTGGATGCATAGTTCGTGAATATTTTCTCTCACCCTGTAGGTTGTCTATTTAGTCTGTTGATTATTTCCTTTGTTGTGCAGAAACTTTTTAGTTTAGTTAACTCCCATTTAATTTATTTTTGTTGTTGCTGTATTTGCTTTTGGAGTCTAACTCATAAATTCTTTGCCTAGATCAACATCAAGAAGAGGTTTTCCCACACTTTCTTCTAGAATTTTTTATGGTTTCAGGTGTTACATTTAAATTTTTAATCCATCTTGAGTTAATTTTTGTATATGGTGAGAGACAGGGATCCAGTTTCATTCTTCTGCATTTCTATATACTAATAATAGTCAAGCTGAGAGTCAAATCAAGAATTCAATACCATTTACACTAGCTACACAGAAAACAAAACACCTATGAGTGTACTTAACCAAGGAGGTGAAAGATCTCTACAAGGAGAACTACAAAACACTGGTGAAGGGAATCATAGATGACAAAAACAAATGGAAAAACATCCCATACTCACAGATTGGAAGAATCAACATTGTTAAAATGTCCATACTGCCCAAAGTGATTTACAGATGTAATGCAATTTCCATCAAAATTCCAATGTTATTTCTCACAGATCTAGAAAAAATAATCCTAAACTTCATATGGAACCAAAAAAGACCCAAAGCAATCCTAAAGAAAAAGAACAAATCTGGAGGCACCACATTCCCTGACTTCAAATTATACTACAAGGTTATAGGAACCAAAACAGCATGGTTACAGTATAAAGGCAGACACATAGACCAATGGAACAGAATAGAGAACCCAGAAACAAAACCAAATATTTTTGACAAAGCAGACAAAAACATATGCTGAGGAAAGGATGCCCTATTCAATAAGTGGTGCTGGGAAAACTGGATAACTTTTGTACATTTTGAAACATCATTTATGTTCATAATGATTTTGAAATTTTCATACTTATGAGGCCTACTTGTAGACATTATTATTTATTGCCTTCGTAAGAAGGTACATACATTGCTATTTCAAAAATATGTTTTTAAATATTTGGTCATTGGTTTTCTTAGTAACTGTGTATATTTTATTTTGTGGCAGGCCTTGAAGAGGCAAAGGTCTTCTGCATCACAGGATACCTAGGAACACTTCAGGGTCTAATTATTTCTCTGCTTTACAAGAGGCCCAGGAGCCACATGGCCAGGGAAAACAAACACCTTAAAACATATCCACAAGTGAGAAATAGACAAAGATGTGATCCCCTGAGATAAAATCTCTATGAGGAATTAGGAAGTCTGCTGGAATGAGCCAGATTCAACAAGGCAGGAATGTTAGGGTGGAAGGTAGGACTTATGTGTTCATGTTAAGACTGTGCTTGTGGGCTCCTCCTGTGCAGCTCTCCCTGCTCCCCTCCTCATCTCTCTCTAACTTGTGCAGTTTTATTCTAATTCCACACCGTCACATAACTTTAGTCACAATATTTTATGAGTCAGTTTCTCTAGCAATAATAGCCTATTTACTAGATGCAACAGGGATACACACTCACACTCCTTCCCCCAACTCTAATTCCCATAGTGACTTCCATCCTTCATCCATGCAGGAGTGACAGTAGCAAGTCTAAACCAATTGTTATTCACTTAATAATTAGGCATCCAGAGAGACTCTAATGTTTACAAATGTCCAGGATTATAAATGGAATGTTTAATCTCCTTAGCTGCTGGGATGCCTGATTGACTGGAAGAGTAGTGGCTTTTATTTCTAAAACATTTGTGTGGTAAGGCAAAGTTACAGCATCCCTGAGAGAGTTACCGCCTATAACATGCAGTCTGGATAGTTCTCTCATCTGCCTTGTGGCACAGTTTTCCCACAGCTACCTTTTCCCTTTCCCACAGGCTGTTGTCAAAGACCCCCACAGGGAGATGCTAAGGGGCCCAGGCATCTAATCATTCTCAAACCCATAGTCTGAACACTTTCCTTCCCTTAGGGTTCTACTGTGAAACACAAAATTCTAATCTCTAGTAAATAATAGTATTGGGACAATAATGTTTATAGTCTTCAGTGTCAAAGTGGAGCCACCATCTTTCTAGCCAAGGCAGACAGGAAAATACAAGTTTGAATTTTAATAATATATTTTGCTACAAATTACATGATATGAAATATTCTAAAATTAACTCAAGAAAATATTTATTGAGAACTAGTTCTATACTGCATGAGATAGAGGCTATCACAAAAGTAACTAATATCTTTGAAGGCCATGTTTGAATGATAAGACTGACACAAATGAAACACTCAGATGTTCTTGGTTAAGGGTAATCTTATTGATAATGCTACAAAGTGCAGAAAGATCTATCAGTTGACCAGGAACAGTGAGCATCACAGACATGAACTTGAATTAGACCTTTAAAGGTATCATTAAATTTGACTCCAGGTAAAATGGAGAGAAACAAAGAATTTTAATTTCTCCGTCACAACATACACACACACACAGACACAGACACACACACACTGCTGTGTCTTAATAAACCTTTCACAACATGTTCTTTTAATTGCATTTATGACTTTTGATAATCTGATGTAATAAGATGCTTTAATGTTCCAAATAAGTCTGGTGGTCTGGGGATATTAGGGTAAGCATATGTTATTCAGCTACTTTGTATGGAGGTGTACATCTATACAAACCTGCTATTTCCCCATCACACTCACCACCCCTGGAAGATAACCTTGGCTATGTTAGGATCACAACATTTCATACTGAAAATTATCAAGAATATAAATAAATAATAACCTCTTGGCCAAGCCTATGGTATTTTACTTCTAACTTTCCTTTCAGGATTTCACATGCCTAATATTTTAAGCACAAATATCTTTACTAGCATCCTACAATAGCAAACAGTAGAAACATTCTTCTGAGTCCCTACTATGTATTAGACCTAATAAATTAAGAGCCATTATTATTCCCATTTTACAGATGAGGAAACTGAGGCTCAGCGAGGTTAAGTTACTTGTGTAAGGACACATTCCTATTAAGTCATAGAGCCAGGTTTCGGAACAAAAGTTGTCTGAACCCAACAGCTGTTCTTAATTACTACTCAATGTAAGAAGGCAATTTCTTTAACAAACTTCTCCAGTTTTCATGAGGAGGGATTTTCCTTAAATACTGCAGGACCAAATTCTTGGAACATACCTTATTCTCTGTAGAAATGTAAAGTGAGTTACCTGAACGGTGGTGATGGCCATTGAACTATGTTTCTCTCATGAGTGAATCTGATCTATTAAGTGGAGAATTGAGTCTCTTTCTCCTTCTTTACCTGTACTGATGGAAGTCAGTAACCTGCATCCACAAAATCCAACTTTGCTTCAGATAGATAAATTCAGGATAGGTCTCAGCAAACTGATTTTAGCTCTCAAACTAAGACAAACTCCCAGCCTAACCACTAGTAAAAATCAGAATAATATTTTGGTTTTCTATTCTTCTGACTTGTCTTATTTTTATGTTGATTCAGAAATCTGGCCAGGAGGTGCAAGCTGTTTTGTGCCATAAAAGTTTATCGTAATAGTATATGGTAAACTATTGCAATAAAACAAATCATCCCAAAATTTGGTGGCTTAAAATAAAAACAATCATGTTTTTGTCTCACAAATTTATAATTTGGGCAGAGTTCAGCAGGTTGGGCTTATCACAATCCCATGAATTGTTAGCAGCCCAGCTGGTATGGAGGATACATTTCCAAGATGGATCACTTACATGGCTGTCAAGTTGGTGGGAGTTCTCAGCTGAGAGTTCATCTGGGGCTGTTGGCCAGAGGCCACTCCTTGAGGCTGATTGGGCTTCCTCACAGCCTGATGACTGGCTTTCAAGAGCAAGTTACAACATCCTAGGGAGAGTTACTGGCTGTAATGTACAATCTGGATGATTCTCCAGACCGCTCCACATGACAAAGTCTTGTGTTCCTGGAGTTTATAAAGTTAAAGAGGTTCCAAGTGGCCCAGAAGGAAGCTGTAAGAGTGCTTATGAACCAGCCTTGGAAGTTCCAGGGTATTCCTCTGCAGCATTCTATAATCAAGCATATCTCTAAGGCAAACTCAGGTTCAAGGAAAGGAGAATTGCTATCTTTAAATAACAGGAGAAGCAAAAAGTTTTCATTCATTGTTAATATACCATAAATGCTATTAATTGAGCTTATTCTAAAGGCCCAAATGTCCTGAAAGATAAAACTATAAACAGAGTAAAATCTGAATCATGAAAGAAAGTAGAAATCATACTCCAGTTTGCTTGTTTCCCTGGAAAGTTTAAGAACAGTCAAAAATATAAAAGTTTGTTCCTAAATGCAAATAATCTTCAGCTTTACAGATAGTGACTAATCATGAATGAATCCAGGAACTAACAAAAATTAAAAGTTCCAGGGTTTCATCAGACATTAATATAAAACTAATTTTCTACCATTAAACCAAAGCATTTATTGCCTGGTTTCCAATTTCTAAATTGTTCCTGAGCAAAAATGTAACCAGAATGATTAAAAATTGTTTATTATCTGCATAATCTTTTTCTATTCATTTACTGTTCTTTCCAAAATGCATTAGAGAGAAGAAAAAAACAATACCCAAAAATTGAAGATATCATTTCAATTGCCTAAATTGAAGAGGCTAAACCAGGTAATCAAAAGATTATCAGAACTCCCTGTTTTCTTATAACTTCAATTAGCTCCAGCATAATTACCAAAAAATTTCACCAGACACACAAAAAAGTAGAAAGAATATGTCATGCCTTCACAGTGTATATAGGTAGATGCTCTCGGCAACTACGATCATATATCTATTTTGTTATTAAAAACATTCACCACTAGTGAGTCTCAAAATTTAGAGATGCCTTTGCATGTTTTTTAATGTTTATCTCCTTTTAATAAATATGTGAGATATTCAAAGTGAAATCATTATCTCAAGGGTCTCTTCTGATGTGGAAAAAAATATGGCTGCTTCTTCTTTAACTTTATAAAGTCCAGGAACACAAGACTTTGCCATGTGGAGTTTATGTAGTCAGTAGAAGAAGAGTCAGAAGGAAAGCATTTCTTCAAGGGGAAATCAGCAAGGTCTGTCTGGGAGTTCTAAAGCCATCCAGGAGACATCTCACATGTCCTTCACTCACTAAAATTATTAGCAGTCAAAAGCCACAGCCCTTTTCTCATGTGTATTATTGATGTAATTTTTTTATACAGAAAAACTTTAAAATTTACCAACTGCCAATTATACCAACTAACAATCAAGAGGAGGGGGGAAGCTTGTAACATTTTGCTGCTCATTTTATTAAAAACACAGAATTAGCAATACACAGAATAATGAGGATATCTAATAGCCAGCTAGCTGATCCAAGTCTTCCTCACTTCAAGAAAATATGGTACAATGGATTCCAGCAATAATACTTGGTCACAGCTTTCTCCAGCCACCTATTTGCAGGAAATACAGAAAGCAGGGAAACATGAATGTGCAATTAGCGCACTGCACCGAGAGTATGTATTAGGAAAATCCAGACTGTAATAAATGGGTCATGGCCTACAACAGATAAAATGTAAGAAAAACAAAGGAATGGACATGGGAACTATCAATTAAAAGGGACTTAAAAAACATAGCAAATAAAAATAATGAAATGGGCAAGATTAGAGTAAAATAATGTAAACTGGGCTGGTTAAACTACAACGAAATATAAGAAAGTAACTACTTTACAAAAAAAAATAATGGCCATTTGGGGAAGAAGAAAGGAATTATGACTGATATGGGACACACGAAGGGACTTCTGGAATGACCAAAGTTCTATTTTTTATTTGAATAGTGATATCAAGTGTATTGGCCTTATACTTTATTAAGCTACATGTTTGTTTTATCTAGCTTTTTAAATCAGTCATTTTACAATGAAAAGTTTAAAATGAATTAAAAAATCTATTTGTATTTTTTTAAATATATGTATAAGTAACTCAGATTTTTAAAATTCAGTAAGTAAATTTAAAAATGAATGATAAAAAATGTCTCCTATCAAAAATTCTAAGATGCCACTAATGCAACAAACTCAGAAATGTTATCACCTTCAGCAATTATTCTAATGAAAAGTAAAAGTTAAACATTCATGAGTTACATATCCATATTAAAAAGTTTTTAAAAAAACAAAAAATGAAGTAGGAAAAAGTAATAAAATCAGAAATCATCTAAATTTTAAAAATTATACATTATACAGAAAAAAACAAACTGAAAAAACTAATCCAGAATAAAAAAAAATAAAAGAATCTAATTATACATGCAGCAGATATTGAGATGATAAAATAATATTACATATAACTTTATGCAAAAAACTTGAAATATATACAAAATGGCACATTCATAAGAAAAAATAGTAAAATTGAGTCAAGAACAAAATATTTGAATGGTCCTATAAACATTAAAGAAATGTAGCTAGTAATAAAAAGAATATTTCTAAAAAATAAACACTACCACAGTCCTACCAAATACTGAAGGATGATTCTAATTTTATACAAATTTCTCCATAAAAGAAAAGAGGAGTAACAATGCCTGAATCATTTCACAAAGTATATATAATCTTGACACCCAAACCCAACAACAGCTTAGAAGAAATGAAAAACTTAGCCAATCTCACTCATAAATGTAGATGTAATAAATATTAAAATATTAGAAAGCCAAATAAAGCTTGTAAGAAAAAAATAAGGTATCATGACCAAGTTGATTTCATCTCAGAAATATAAGGTTGGCATAACACTGGAAATATTTTTATATGCTTTACCACAATAAACAATTAAAGGAGAAAACTCATATAATCCTTTAAATATATGTATACAAAAATCATTAAATAAAATTGAAAATATATTCATTAATAAAAAGAAAAATATTATGAGGAAACTAGGAATTAATTCTACAGAAAGCAATGTACTTAATTATAAAAGGTAATAAAACATTCTCTATTGTTATAAGAAGAGAATATCCACTATCACCTTTCCTATGTACCCTTGTAATGAATGTGTTAGCCAGTGCAGTTAGAGGAAATGGAGAAATAAAAAATGTAAAGATTAAAAAGAAAGAAACAAATCTGCCTCATTCCCAGACGGACATATAGAGGTGTGTATTTGTATGCATGTGTATGTGTGTATATGCATACATTCATATGGAGGGTGCTTGGGGTGTGTGTGTGTATGTGTATAAAAGGATTAGAAAGGTTTGTTGGCATAAGATTAATAATCAAAAGTCAACTGCTTTTCCATATACCTGCCAAAAAATAGATAATTTAATAATAAAGAGACACAAAATTTAACAGCCAACAAAACCACAAAAATTACCCAAGAAACATTTAAAACTGTTCATCAGGAAACACCAAAGAGAGTGACAAGACAAGCCACACTCTGAAAAAAATATATGCAACATATGTAACTACATTTTCAAAAAAAATTAGTAAAAGAACACCAATAGATAAATAAATAAATAAATAAAAACTTAATAGGAAAACAGGCAAAAGAAATAAATATTTTTTAAATTCTTTTTATTTATTTCAGCATATTATGGGAGTATAAATTTTAAGCTTTCAAATTATTCCCTTGTCCCCCCTGCCCCCACAAGTCTGAGCTTCCAGTGTGACCATTCCCCAGACGGTGCACATCTCGCTCATTATGTATGTATATACCCACCCCCTCCCCCCTCTACTCTCCCTCCTGCCCGATACCCAATTACTATAGTTCCTATGTGTCCACTTAGGTGCTGTTCAGTTAATACCAGTTTGCTGGTGAGTATATGTGGTGCTTGTTTTTCCATTCTTAGAATACTTCACTTAGTAGTATGAGTTCCAGCTCTAACCAGGAAAATATAAGATGTGCTATATCACCATTGTTTCTTAGAGCTGAATAGTACTCCATGGTATATATATACCACATTTTATTAATCCACTCATGAATTGATGGGCACTTGGGTTGTTTCCACAGCTTTGCAATTATGAACTGTGCTGCTATAAACATTCCAGGGCAGGTGCCTTTTTTGTAGAGTGTCATTGGATCTTTTGGGTAGATGCCCAGTAATGGGATTGCTGGATCAAATGGTAGATCCACTTGTATCGCTCTAAGATATCTCCACATTGCTTTCCAAAGAGGTTGAACTAGTTTGAAGTCCCACCAGCAGTATAGGAGTGTTCCTATCTCTCCGGATCCACGCCAGCATTTATTGTTTGAGGACTTTTTGATAAAGGCCATTCTCACTGGAGTTAAGTTATATCTCATTGTGGTTTTGATTTGCATTTCCCTGATGATTAGAGATGTTGAGCATTTTTTCATATGTTTGTTGGCCATTCTTCTGTCTTCTTCTTCTTGTTTTTTTTAGTTATATTCTTTCCTTTATTTTTATTTTATTTATTTAAATTTCAGAATATTATGGGGGTACAAATGTTTTGGTTACCTGAATTACTTTTGTACAGTTTGAGTCAAAGTTGTAAATGTATCTGTCACCCAGATAATGTGCATTGTGCCCATTAGGTGTGAATTTACCCATCCCTCCTCCTCTCCATATCTGCTTGATTTCCGTTGAATTTTACTACCATGTGTATACATGAGTGTTGATCATTTAGTTTCCATTTAATAGTGAGTACATCTGGTGTTGGTTTGTTTTTCCATTCTTGTGATATTTCACTCAGGAGGATGGTCTCTAGTTCCATTCTGGTTGTTACAAAAGGTATTAGTTCACCATTTTTTATGGCTGAGTAATAATGCCTGGTATACATATATCACATTTTATTAATCCACTCATGTATCAATGGGCACTTGGGTTGTTTCCACATCTTTGCAATTGTGAATTGTGTTGCTATAAACATTTTTTACCTCATATTATGGGGGTACATATATTGTTATGGTTACATATCTTGCCCCTGCCCCCCGCCCCCACCCTGCTATGCCAGAGCTTCAAGCGTGTCCAGCCTCTAGGTGGTGCACACCGTACCCACCATGTAAATATATACCCTTCCTCACCTCCTCGCTTCCACCTGCCCACCTCCCGATAACAGATTTTTTTTTTAGACATTTTGGTTGCAGTGTATATCTTTGCCTCTCCCTAAAAAGGGATAGAGGTAATCCCTCCCCCCAATGCTCACCACATCCTTAAGATGTGGGTATCCCACCCTAAATCCCTGTTGAACACTACCATTTTTTGAGCACCCTAGTTTTAGTCAGTCAGTACCAATTTGATGGCGAGTAGATGTGTAGCCCATTTTCCAGATCTTGTGTCATCTCGCTTTGTATTACAGGCTTAAGCTTAACCCAGGATAGCATAAATGGTGCCAGCTCACTGTCGTTTCTTAGGATTGAGTAATATTCCATTGTAAGCATATACCACATTTTAGTTATCCACTTGATTTGACAGGCACTTGGGTAGTTTCCATGATCGTGCAATAGTGAACTGTGCTGCCATAAACATTCAGGTGCAGATGTCTTTATAATAGAATGACTTATGTTCTTTGGATAGATGCCCAACAACGCTATTGCTGGATCAAATGGTATTTCTATTTCTAGCTGTTTGAGGTTTCTCCAAATTCTTTTCCACAAAGGTTTCACTAATTTGCAGTCCCACCAGTAGTGTAAGAGTGTTCCTGTCTCACCGCATCCTCGCCAGCATTTGTTGTTTTGGGATTTCTTGATATAGGCCATTCTTACTGGGGTAGGTGATATCTCATTGTGGTTTTGATTTGCATTTCTCTAATGATTAGAGATGTTGAACATCTTTTTATATGTTTGCAGGCCATTATTCTGTCTTCTTTGGAGAAGTTTCTGTTCATTTCCATTGCCCATTTCTTGATGGGGTTGTTTGATTTTGTCTTGTTTATTTTTTTAAGTTCTAGATAGATTCTTGTTATTAGACCTTTATCAGAAGTGTAGAGAGAGAATATTTTCTCCCACTTTGTGGGTTGTCTATTTGCTCTGATGATTGGTTCCTTGGCAGTGGAGAAAGTTTTTAATTTGATCAGATCCTATTTGTTTATTTTTGATGTGGCAGTGGTTGCCTTGGGGGAGGGTCTTCCTCATAAAATCTTTGCCTAGACCAATATCTGATAGCATTTTCCCAACATCTTTTTCAAGGATTCTTAAAGTTTCATGCCTCAGGTTTAGGTCTGTTATCCATCTTGAGTGAATTTTTGTGAGAGGTGAGAGGTTGGGATCCTGATTCGCTCTTCTACATGTTGCTAACCAGTTTTCCCAGCACCATTTATTGAAGAGAGAATCTTTTCCCCATGGTATATTTTTGTCTGTTTTATCAAAGATTAGGTTACCATATACAGATGGTTTCATCTCTGGTATCTCAGATCTATTCCAGATATCAATGCTTTTGTTCTTGTGCCAGTACCAGGCAGATTTAACTATTACTGATTTACAGTACAGCTTGAAGTCAGGAAGACTGATGCCTCCCAGTTTGTTCTTTTTACTTAAGATTGCTTTGGCTACACGTGGTTTTCTCTGGTTCCATACAAAGCTACGAACTATTTATTCTAGATCTGTAAAGAATGCTGGTGGTATTTTGATGGGGAATGCATTGATTTTGTAGATCACCTTAGGTAATATTGACATTTTAACAATATTCATTCTACCAAGCCACGAACATGGTAGATTTTTCCATCTGTTTAAATCATCTGCAATTTCTTTTTTTAGTGTTTCATAGTTCTCCTTATATAAATCTTTTGTATCTTGCATTAAGTATACTCCTAGGTATTTAATTTTCTTTGGGGCTATAGTAAAGGGTATTGCATTTTTGATTTGAGTTTCTGCTTGATGGTTCTTGGCATATATGAATGCTTCTGATTTGTGTATGTTGATTTTATACCCTGAATGGACAGATTCCTGGACTCATAAAACCTCCCTAAGTTCACTCAGGAGGTAACTGAGTTCTTGAACAGACCAATCATAAGTTCATAAATTAAAGCAGTAATTAAAAACCTCCCCAAACTGGAAAAGTCCTGGGCAAGATGGCTACACTTCAGAGTTCTACCAAACATACAAAGACGAACTCACACCCATTCTACAGAAACTATTTCACACTATTGAGAAGAATGGTATTCTTCCTAACTCATTCTACGAAGCTAATATCACCTTGATACCAAAGCCAGGAAAGGATGCAACAAAAAAACAAAATTACACACCAATATCCCTCATGAACATAGATGCAAAAATCCTAAATAAAATTTTACCAAATAGAATTCAGCAGCACATCAAAAAAATAATTCACCATGACCAAGTGGGATTTATTCCTGAGATACAAGGCTGGTTCAACATACTCAAGTCTACAAATGCAATTCACTTTATAAATAAAATCAAGAACAAAGACCATATGATTCTGTCAATAGATGCAGAAAAAGCATTTGACAAAGTCCAACATACCTTTATGATAAAAACTCTTAACAAAATAGGCATAGACGGCCCATACCTTAAATTTATCAAATCCATTTATGACAAACCAATGACTAATATCATTCTAAATGGGGAAAAATTTAAATCATTCCTTCTTCGAACTGGAACTAGACAAGGATGCCCACTTTCTCCCCTCCTATTCAACATAGTGCTTGAAGTCCTAGCTATAGCAATCAGGCAAGAGAGGAGTATTACGGGCATCCAAGTTGGAGTAGATGAGATCAAACTCTAACTCTTCGCCAATGATATGATAGTATACCTAGAAAAACCCATGGACTCATCCAAGAGACTCCTAGATTTGATAAATGCATTCTTCTGTCTTCTTTAGAAAAGTTTCTGTTCATGTCCTTTGCCCACTTCTTGATGGGGTTGTTTGATTTTTTTCTTCCTGATTTTCAGGAGTTCTAAGTACATTCTAGTTATCAGCCCCTTATCAGATGTGTAGGCTATGAAAATTTTCTCCCATTTTGTAGGTTGTCTATATACTTTCATGACTATTTCTTTGGCTGTATAGAAGCTTTTTAGTTTGATCATGTCCCATTTATTTATTTATGTTGCTGCTGTGATTATCTTTGGGGTCTTCTTCATAAATTCTTTGCCTAGGGCCGATGTCTAAGAGAGTGTTTCCAACATTTTCCTCTAGAATTCTAATAGTTTCATACCTTAGGTTTAAGTCTGTTATCCAGCGTGAGTTGATTTTTGTGAGAGGTGAAAGATATGGATCCTGCTTTAGCCCTCTACAAGTGGCTATCCAATTTTCCCAGCACCATTTATTGAAAAGGGATTCTTTTCCCCAGTGTATGTTTTTGTCTGCTTTGTCAAAGATTTGATGGCTATATGAGGATGGTTTTATATCAGGGTTCTCAGATCTGTTCCACTGGTCAATATTCCTATTTTTGTGCCAATACCAGATTGATTTAATTACTACAGCTTTGTAGTATAGTTTGATATCTGGCATATTAATACCACCCATTTTGTTTTTATTGCCTAGAATTGCTTTTGATATGCGGGGTCTTCTCTGGGTCCAAACGAAGTGTAAAATATCTGTGAAGAATGATGATGGGATTTTAATAGGTATTGCATTGAATCTGTAGATCAGTTTGGATAGTATAGACATTTTAATGATGTTGAGTCTGCTGCCCCATGGTATGGATTTCCATCTGTTTACATCTTCTGCTATTTCCTTCCTCAGTGTTTCATAGTTCTCCCTATAGAGGTCTTTTACCTCCTTGGTTAAGTATATTCCTAGGTACTTTATTTTCTTTGTTGCTATTGTGAAGGGTATTGAGTCTTTGATTTGGTTCTCAATTTGATTGTTATAGGCGTACATGAATGCCTCTGATTTCTGTGTATTGATTTCATATCCTGAGACTTTACTAAATTCATTTATCAGTTCCATGAGTTTCTTGGTTGAATCCTTGGGGTGTTCTAAATATAATATCATATCATCAGCAAACAGTGAAAGTTTGATCTCTTCTGCCCCAATCTGGATACCTTTAATTCCACTTTCCTGCCTGATTGCTATTGCCAGGACTTCCAGCACTATGTTGAATAGAAGTGGAGACAGTGGGCAGCCTTGCCTGATTCCAGTTCTAAGTGGAAATGCTTTCAATTTTTCCCCATTCAGTATGATGTTGGCTATGGGCTGTCATATATGGCTTGTATCATTTTTAGGTATGTCCTTTCTATTCCTATTTTATTAAGTGTTCTTATCATGAAAAGGTGCTGAATTTTGTCAAAAGCTTTTTCTGCATCTATTGAAAGAATCATGTGGTCTTTGTTTTTGCTTCTGTTTATGTGGTGAATTACATTTATATATTTATGTATGTTGAACCATCCCTGCATCCCTGGGATGATGCCCACTTGGTTGTGATGGATTATTTTTTATTTATTTATTTTTTTTTGAGACAGAGTCTTACTTTTTTGCCCAGGCTAGAGTGAGTGCCATGGCGTCAGCCTAGCTCACAGCAACCTCAAACTCCTGGGCTCAAGCCATCCTCCTGCCTCAGCCTCCCGAGTAGCTGGGACTACAGGCATGTGCCACCATGCCCAGCTAATTTTTTCTATATATATTAGTTGGCCAATTAATTTCTTTCTATTTATAGTAGAGACGGGGTCTCACTCTTGTTCAGGCTGGTTTCGAACTCCTGAGCTTGAGCAATCCGCCCGCCTCGGCCTCCCAGAGTGCTAGGATTACAGGCGTGAGCCACTGCGCCCGGCCTGATTATTTTTTTGATAAGCGTCTGGATTCAGTTAGCTAGGATTTTGTTGAAAATTTTTGCATATATATTCACAAGGGATAGTTGTCTGTAGTTTTCTTTTTCTGTTGCATCCTTTCCTGGTTTTGGTATCAGAGTAATATTCGCTTCATAAAAGGTATCGGGGAGGTTTCCATTCTTCTCGATGTTGTGGAATAGTTTCTGCAAGATAGGTACTAGTTCTTCTTTGTAAGTGTGGTAAAATTCGGGTGTGAAACCATCTGGACCGGTACTTTTCTTTTTAGGGAGATTTTTAATTGCTGTTTCTATTTCAGCTGTTGAGATTGGTCTGTTCAGGGAATCTATTTCTTCCTGGTTGAGCCTAGGGAGGCTGTGTGTTTCTAGAAATTTGTCCATTTCCTCCACATTTTCCAGTTTGTGTGCATAAAGGTTTTTGTAGTATTCATAAATTATATCTTGTATCTCCTTGGGATCAGTTGTGATATCTCCTTTTTTATTCCTGATGGAGCTTATTAGAGATTTCTCTTTTCTGCTTTTCGTTAGCCTAGCCAAGGGCGTGTCAATTTTATTGTTTCAAAGAACCAACTTTTTGTTTTATTAATCTCCTGAATAGCTTCCCTGTCATCAATTTCATTTAGTTCTGATTTCATCTTGTTAATTTCACTTCTTCTGCTGGTTTGGGGGTTGGTCTGTTCTTCTCTTTCCAGTTCTTTGAGTCGTTTCGTTAAATTGTCTATTTGTGATCTTTTTGACTTCTGGTTATAGGCATTTATGGAGATAAACTTTCCTCTCAGAACTGCTTTAGCTGTGTCCCAGAGGATTTGATAACTTGTCTCTCCATTGTCATTTTGTTCAAATAATTTTTTTATTTCTATCTTGATTTCTTCATTTATGAAGTAATCATTTAGTAGGAGGCTGTTTAATTTCCACGTTTTTGTGTAGAAATGTGAGTTTCTGTTAGGGTTGATTTCTACTTTTATTCCACTGTGATGTGAGAAGATACATGCTATGATTTCTATTTTTTTTTAATTTCTTGAGGCTTACTTTGTGTCCTAGGATATGATCAATCTTAGAGAATGTCCCATGACCTGATGAAAAGAACGTACATTCAGTGGATTTGGGGTAGAATGTCCTGTAAATGTCAGTTAGACCCAAGTGTTCTAGAGTTTTGTTTAAGTCCATTATTTCTTTATTAATTTTCTGTTTGGAGGATCTGTCCTGTGCAGTCAGTGGGGTGTTGAAATCTCTGGTAATTATGGAATTGCTGTTAATCCATTTGCTTAGATCTAGGAAGGTTTGCTTTATGAATCTGGGTGCACCTAAGTTGGGTGCATATATATTTAAAATTGTTATCTCTTCTTGTTTAACTGTGCCCTTCATCATTATATAATGACCATCTTTGTCTTTCACTACTTTTGTTGGTTTCAAAACTAAATCATCTGAGATTAGAACTGTCATGCCAGCCTTCTTTTGGCTTCTGCTTGCTTGAAATACTGATCTGCACCCCTTTACTTTTAGTCTATATGCATCTTTGCAAGTTAGATGTGTTTCCTGAAGATAGCAGATACACTGCTTGTATTTTCTTATCCATTCAGCCAGCCTATGTCTCTTTTGAGTGGAGAGTTTAAGCCATTCACATTTATTGAGAGAACTGATAGGTGAGGCAGATTACTGTTCATTCTATTAAGTTGGATGTTGTTGCTTTGATTTCTCTCTTGAGCCATTATAATATCTGGCCTTTAATCTTTAAGTTTTGGTTGTTTTTATGTTCGTGAGTATTTACTATGCTGTTCCGTGCGTAACACTGTTTTGAGTACTTCTTGTAGGGCTGGTCTTATCTTGGTGAATTCCCTGAGACTTTGCTTATCTGAGAATATCTTAATTTCTCCTTCATATATAAAGCTTAGTTTTGCAGGGTACAAGATTCTAGGCTGGGAATTATTTTGTTTCAAAAGAGTGAGAATGGGGCCCCAGTCTCTCCTTGCTTGTATTGTTTCAGTTGAGAAATCTGGCATTATCCTGATCGGTTTTCCTTTGTACATAACTTGCTTCTTTCATCTTACAGCTTGTAGGAGGGTCTCTTTTGTTGATATTTTGGTCAGTCTTATGACTATGTTCCATGGCATTTTCCTGTATGCATTGTATCTCCCAGGAGTCCTTTTGGCCTCTGTATTTCTAATTTAAGTTACTTGTTAGACCTGGGAAATTTTCCTCAATTATTTCTTCAAATAGCTTATCCAATCCTTGGGTTTTTTCTTCCTCTTTCTCCGGAATCCAGTGGACCTGCAGGTTATATTTCTTTGTATAATCTCACAATTCTTGTAAGCTTTGCTCATGTTTCTTATTTTTCTGCTATAACTCTGTGATTAACTTATTTGATTTGAAAGTATTATCTTCGATCTCTGAGATTTTTTCTTCTGTTTGGTCTACCCTATTTTTGAGGCTTTCCACTGTGTTTTGTATTTCCCTGAACAGATTCTTCATTTTCAGGAGGTCGGATTGATTTTTCTTCAAGATCTCGATTTCCTTTGTGAAGTTTTGTTCCAAGTCCTGTATCTTCTTTGTAGTTTCCTTGTGTTGGTTATCCATTTTTTCTTGCATATCATTGAGATTTCTTACAATCCAATTTTAGAATTCTTCTGTCATTTTAGTGTTTTGGGTTTGTTCAGTCTCCATTTCTTGAGAGCTGGTGTATCTCCTAGGGGGAGTGTTTTCGGTTTGATTTTTTGAATTCCCAGAAATCTTATGCTGAGCTCTCCCTATCTGGATCAGCTGATGGTGCTCAGGCGTCCTCTCTTCTGTAGTTTCTTGATCAGCCACTGGGGGGAGCTCTTCCACCACACTTGGAAGGTATCCCTGATGGGAGGGGTTGCTTGTGGAGCCTACCCCTGACTGGGGAGGAGATCCCGCCCCAGCTTTTTGATCAACTGGGTGACCTAAACTGTTCTGGGAAACAAAGTCTTTTATACTGCATGCTTACGCACTGCACAGGCGCAGCGGGTTCTCCCTAGTTCTGGGGGAGGGTGGGTTTTCTTTTCTCCCCCCACCTCCAGGGGTGCAGCCTACCACTTTGGCAGGAGAGATGCGGGCTGGGGGGAGGAGGTAGCTCCCCAGTCTGCCCTGTACCCTGGTGCCCCAGTGGCTGTAACTCCCCTTGGCAGTTAGTCTGCTCCATAGTTCGTTGATCAAGTCAGGCCTGGCAAGCCGATGGCAGATTGGTTAGGGGCAGAATTTGCTAGGAGAGTTGCTAGACTGGGCGGTGGGGGGGCCTGCCCTCCACACCATTGTGGTGGCTGAGCTGTGGACCCCCTCAATGGCAACCTTGCCCACTCACAGAGCACCAGCACTGGGGGCAACCCTTTAGGAGGTGGCAGGTGCCAGGTTGGGAGTCTGGGTCATCAGGACACCCCATAGCCTCCTCTATGCCACCTGCCTGACCACCTGTTCAGCCATAGCCCTCGCTCTTACTGACCCGCCCTGTGTAGTCTTATTCACCGGAGGCAGTTACAGCTTAGAGTCCCCGACTTAGTGAACAGCTCTGTAGGGCTGGCCCCACTTGTTACCAGAGGCAAGACATCTAACTGCTTCTTCTAACAGCTCAGTTCGGTTTCCTCCCACCTTGGAGCCGTCCTAGTACGGGGCTCTGGCGAGTTTCCACTAATGACCGTACTCTCCAGCACCCTCTTCTCCAGCCACGATTTTGCACCACTTTCAGACAGGTCCTTGGCTGGGTGGCTGTGGAGGTCAATGGGGAAGCAAGGAGTTCTCCTGTGGGTCTGATCCCACTTCACCCCTTGGCCCGTTGGGCCGGCGCCTTCCCACTCACCCTATTATTTTTTTGCACTCTCCAGAGAACACAATCTTATCTCCCATCACCTTGTTGTTTTCCTTTTTTGAGAGTCCCGTGCTGAACCTCTGCGGATTCTCTACACTTTCCTTGTAGTGGGGAGATCCACTCCCGTGTAGGGGACCAAGATCTATGTCTCCTTCTCTGGGAGCAGGAGTCCAGGGGATTACTTTTACTCCGCCATTTTTTTCTGTCTCCCATAAACATTTTTTAAATTAGAAAACAAGCATGGCCAATAAACTGTATGAAAGGCAAATAACCTCATCAGCACTTGGGAAAATAGGAAATAAAACCATAATAACATGAAATTTCATACTCTTTAGATTGGTAAAATTGATCAGCCCAACAATACCAATGCTACGAAGAATGTGGAGGAAAAGAAGCTTTCACACATACCTGTTGAGAACACAGATTGATATAATCACCAAGAAAATAATTTGTCACTATATAATATACTTAAATATGCTAATCCTGAACTTCTCCATGCCTTATTTTCCTAATCTGTAAAATGAGGCTAATAATGTCTACCTCACAAAGTGGTTTTAAAGACTTAAGTGAGATAATACATGGGAATCATTATAATTCTGTCCGATGGCATGTAAGCTCTCAAATGTTAGTTGGTGGTGTTGCCATTAATATTATTGAATAGACATGCATTTCCTTAGTTGGTGTAGTATAATCCAGACATCATGGATGCTGGAGTAAAAGACACAGCTTTTTGAAACACGTAACCATACTTAGAAGAAAAAAGTCACTGTATTAGAGACTAAAGAAGCAGAGTATAGGGAGATAGGGAGGCAGGAAGATGAAGCAGTAGAATGAAGAATAGGTACAGTCAGAGAAGAGATGTGTGTAATCCATCTCGATGGAAGGGGATAAACTGAAGATTCCTCTGAGAATTTGGAATATATAAAAAGATAAACAGCAAAGTAAACCAAGTTTATGAGTTTACCCTCCATCAAAGAGGAGAAAAAAATAAGTGAGGGAAAGGAAGAAAGGAGCAAGCAAAACTTAGAGACTAAATAGCTCAATGAGGGGTGTGTCAGATTAAAGGTGGCTTCAAATCATTTGACCTTTCTACCTCATTGAGAGATGGGGTCCATGTCCCTTCTCTTGAATCCTGGCTGGCCTGTAAGTGCTTTGAACAATTGAGTAGAGGGGAAGTGATGCTCTCCCATCCTGGATCTATTCTTAGAAAGAACTAGCAGTTTCTCCTCTCTTTCTCTTGGGAGATGCACCATGAAAAGTATCTAGACCACTCTGCTAGAGACAGAGGCCATAAGGATGACCACTGAGGCATCCAATGTGTGAATAAAGAAGCCATCTTGTATGTCCAGCTCAGTCAAGCTTGCAGATGACTTCAGTCCCAGGAGTTCTCTGACTATATCCCATGAAAGATCATAAATAAGAATTATTTAGCTTATTCAGCCCACAGGACCATGAAGACAATAATAAATTATTGTCCAAACTACTACATTTTAAAGTAGTCTCTTATACAGCAATGATAAGCAGAACAAGGTATAGACTGTCCCGAACTTGTGATGGTTCAACTTACCAGTTTTTGACTTTAAGATGGTGTCAAAGTAATAAATGTTTTCAGTAAAAACCTTAGTTCAAGTATTCATATACCCATTCTGGTTTTCACTGGATAGTATTCAATAAATTACATAAATTACTCAGCATTTTGTTATAAATAGGCTTTGTGCTAAATAATTTTTCCCAACTGTAGGCTAGTGAAAATGTGATGAATATGTTTAAAGTAGGCTAGGCTAAACTATGATGTTCAGTAGCTTAAGTGGATTTAGCATTTAGCGTTTGGCCTTTTTGACTTATTATATTTTCAATTTACAATGAATTTATCAGAACATAACCCTCCTATAAGTTGAGCAGCACCTGTGTATAGTGGGTAGAAAGAGAACCTTTTGTTGAGAGGAAACAAAAAGCGAAGATGCAGTCTAACTTTGCCTAAAGGTAGGATCAAGGTCATCTGGAGTCCTTAACTCTTGGAGCTTCCTTCTAACTGCAGAATTGTAGACCTAGATGTCTGAGTTTATTGCACATAGCAGAAAGAAGACCCAACCAACCAACTGTCCATAAGAGACTGTGACCAACAACAGTGGATCTCTTTTTTCCTGGTCTCATCAAAAGTGAAGCCAAATGATTTGAAGATTTTTTTTCCTGATATTTCCCTATAAAAGTCTATTGTGCTCTCCAAATACACTCATTAAAGTCTCAGGATTCAATTTACATAATTGAGGCAGTCCGGCTAATTTTAGGAAAATTACAACTTTGTGAAAAATAACTGTTATATAGTAATTATAGCAAAGATGTTCTGCTTTGTGTCAGGCACAATGAAACCAGTAGGTTTAAAAATTAAGAACAAGCGCCTCTAAGCTCTCAATGTCATTTTAAAAGTGAGAGAGAGAGAAAGAGAGCTGTTAAGAAACAGCTTTGCATGTTAATCACAGAGCTTGGGAACATTCGGTGTTAAGATATATGATTCTCAACCTTGTTAAAAGAAATATTGAAAGAGGGAAATTGATTTTTTTCCCAGAAAATTTGCCTGTCACACTCCAAGATAAGTTACTGTTATGTGTGTCCATTAAATAAGTATATTATATGAAAAGTCACACTCTGGGAAAAAAAAAAATTCAGCCAGGATTGACTTCAGCTAGGATTTATACAATCTCTTAATTCAAGGAATCAAGGTTAACTGAGTTGATTCCCTTTAATGTGCAATTGAACTAGTTACGGAATACGTAGCAAATGGAACAGGAACAACTTATATCTGCTTTTGGGAAATTGTGTTGGTCACCTCAGACAGGTTCTTGGAAACACCATCTTCACAGAATGAGCAAATTAATGTACTACTATCACATGTGCTAAATGTCTGGTAAATCAGCATACAATATTTGGTAGAGGAAATCAGTCAGAAATGAAGGAAATTTTCATAAGTGAGAGAAAACATTTACTCCAGAGGTTTTCAAACTGCTTCCAAGAAGGCCTGTGTCTTACTGAGATATTTAGGGAAATTGGAAAAGAAGAAAAGAAAGGCTGAGTGGACTCCCCTCCCAGCTCCACATCAACCCCTCACCCCTATCAACAAAAGCAGCTCTGCTTTTATGTGTTTTCTATACTGAGGTGATCATAAGATTTTATTTGGGGAAAAAAAGAACTAACTCAGAGCCTAAATAAAATGTCTTAGGTTGGGTTTCCCTAGAAGCTGACCCAAAAGTAATTCCCAAAAAGCACCAGCAAGGGAGCTGCAAGTAAGAAGATGAAAGGAAGAAAACCAAGACAGAATATGAAAGTCACAAGTTAGTATATTGCACAACTGGAGCTCATTTCCACTGGGGACCCCTAGAAGATGATATAGAACACATCTCTGAGTGATTTCTTTCATAAGAATAAAGAAGCTGGAGTATTTATTCACCAACTTTCTTTCATCATTGATTTCTGCCCCAAGAGACATTAATTTCTCACAAATTCTGGCTTGCTATCCACAGGCCAGGGTTTGACCTTTCTACTTTCTACTCTTTATCACATCCAAATGAGTGTCCACATACACAGGCTCATTAAAAAAAGAAAGAAAACAGTCATTATCTAGAACACATTCTCAATACTCTCAAAGATCCAACATGCCACAAAAAAGGATTTTAAGGGTTAAGATGTTTCAGCTATTTTTAATGGTCTCTTGTTTAAAAAAAAGGGAAAGGAAGAAAGAAAAGTAGAAAATGAAAGAATACATTTAGTGGTGCTCTCTTCTATGATTTAGAAACCCAATATGTTTTCTGAAAACTGAAATTCAATTTTTGTTTAAATTTGTTGATAGACACAACCAATTAGAAGTTATTTGGGTCCATACATTGTTAACACTTGATATTTGATGATGCATGCCTGAGTAAGTTGTATCATGTTATAATTAAGATACTTAGTATATTATGCAGGCCAATGTTCAGTTTTTTAAGTTTGATAAATGTCTGGGGATTAATTATTGCCCTTTTGATTTACTTTCTATTTGAGAGAGTAATTCAGTTGGTTGATTTTTATGGTAATTAACATGGATTGTTTACATCTATACTGAAATGTAGTATATTTTTCAAATAAAGGTTTCACAGACGGAGATACTAAACTACCCAAATAATCACTTTTTCTTTATATTTTTCAAAATTCATAGACGTAGATACACTTTGTATTGATAATCATATTGGTAGAGATAAAGTGGTCAATTTCACCCTCAATTGAAACACTTATGGAATTCTAATTCACTGGTATAACCTGGCTGCTTTTGAGAAAATTGTGCCTTTGATTATATTAGGTCCTAAGTGTATATGAAACTTGCTTAAGTGCAAGGGCATTTAAACATTTTTTCTGGGTTTACTCTCTCATTATAAGACATACTAAGCTCCCAGACTAATTAAGAGAAAAAATCAGTTAATATTATTTAATCTATAGAATTTACTACTCAAGTGAAATGATCTGTATCAGAATTAGAAGAAAGGTGTGTAATCTCAGTGCTACATTTCAAATCTTAGAAGTTCTCGTGGAATCACACAGGTTCTAAGAATTTTGAATGTGACAAAGAGAGAGGGACCCAAAAAAGTCACCAAATCATGTTGTTGAATAAGGACATACATGCATAAAACAAAATAAAATAAACTTACTACCATACTTTATTATCACTGTTATCTTTAAAAAGAAAGGCCAAAGTAGTAAGGACAATCTCAAAATAGATAATTGCTACCTCACAAAAAGATAATTAAAAGAATTTAGCCAGAACTGATAAGCTCCCAAATGGAAAACTTTAGGTATGGGGAAACATTAGATTTAAGTTTCCATACCAGTTTTCTCTTAAAGATAGTGTCTGCATTCCTATGAAGTTTCTATGACACATTTAGGAATACCAGGCTCATCTGACATCTATTGAGTTAAGCTACTATAAATTGGGATTACTGTAAGCTAAAGTCAAACATAATTCCAAGTGATATATAATGCCTTTTTCATTTGACAATAGTGAATTTTAATTCTATGATGTGTTTATTTAGAAACATAATTAATTACAGAAACCAAACTGCAATAGAACTAACTGAAGAGATATATTTTTTAAGGAAATAAATCAGTATATCTCTAACTTCTCCAAGCCTCTATTCTCATCTGTAAAATAAATGGTGATAATAATAGTACCTCTATTACAGAATTTTTGCAATGATTAGATAAAATAATACATGCAAAATATTTAGCACAGTCCTCAAATGTGTCAATATGATAGCCTTATGCTACCGTTACTATTACTAAACATGATTATTACAAAGAATTGAATTATTGGAGAACACTGAGCATTATATGATCATGAATTTTACCCATTTACAAGTATCTCTTAGTGATAAATAATTAATACTATTCTTGATAAAAAAAAATAGTCTATAAAATACTATCTTACAAAAATACAGATCTTAAACATCCTTTGGTCACATTAGATTCACATTTTCCTTATTCTTTGACATTTTACCTAACTCATGGCCACCATAACTTCTTAATTTCCCACCCCCCAAAAATATAAGAAAGTAAAAAAACCAATTCTCATCAAAGAATAATAGACTACATAATTCAGAGCTACTTAGGCTGACCCAAATTTCAAGAAGTCCATAAGCGTGTGAAATTGTGGGCAATATTTTATGTGAAGGTCCATTTAGGTGGGGAAAGAAGATACATTATTGGAGGATCTATGACTCTCAAAAAAGTTAAGAACCACTGATCTTATCCTACTCTGTGATTTTATAGTTAAAGAGATAGGACAAAAGCACTGGAGTGACCTGCTCAAGAGCACACGTAGCTAGGGACTGAACTGTGAGGAAAGGTAAAGTGTCTTTGTTACTAGTCCATGATGACCTTTGGCAGAGCTTCAGAAGATGGTCAGGGGAAGCCTGACAGATCCCAACAGACATGGACCTTGTTGAAGCTTCCTGACAGCACAGTGCTTCAGTGTTCATGTCTGGGAGTGCTAAGCCCTAGTTAATATTCCAATTCTACCACACATTTGTTGACTGAATTTGGGCATGTTAGTTAGCTCTATATGAGCCTCGGTTGCCTCATATATAATATGGATATAAGAATCACTTATAGCCATGGTTTGGTGAGGATTAAATGAGGTAACATGTATAAAGCAATTAGAACAATGTCAGATAAATAATAACAATAATAATTTCTATTAAAGTAGTTGTTTTATCCTGTCTTCCTTTTTTATAAAGTTTCATTTATCCTGGCCAGCACAGTGCCTTCATTTCTTTCTATTCTTTCCTTCTATTAATACCTAATTTGGGGACATCATTTAACGGACATTTGTACAACAATGTTTAAATGACTTATAACTTCTCCTTGAAGATATCCTTCTAACTCATCAGCAACACCCTAAGTCACAGACTGAAGCCTAGTGATGCAACCTCAGCCTCAGCAATTGGGTAAGGGAAATATTCATTTCTTTATTATGCAATGGAAAAGGGAAATTTCTAAGCTTTCTTCCAAAAAATCACACTTGTAGGTGGATACCTTCTCCCACTACTTGTTATGGGGACTGTGTATCCAGTGACAAGTGAGAAGAAGCAAAGAGTTTCCCTGGCCAAAGAGTCCTTTCCAGGAAAGCAGGAAGCATCTGAGCCAGGCTGATGAAGTCCATGCAACGATAGATGTGACTCATATACCTGAATCCTCCTTAGCGTGAATGATTCATTACCACAATAAAACAGCAATGCTCTCAGTCCATGCTGAATACTGCAGCTATTTTGTTACTGGAAATTATTACCATCGCAAAGAAATAGCAGATGATTTGTCCTCCATATGCTTGACATTCCTGATCAGTTTGTCTACAAACTGAGATCTCTGCTGGTTTTATAATTCCAACTATACTTATTTTAATCTTTTTGGAAAATGAATTTTATTTGCTATTCATAGTTCAAATATAACTGCTGGTATTGGAAGAAGAATTGAAAAACTCATTTTTAACCCTCTCCCTGGTTTCCATGTGTATCTGATATACAGATATTCTTTACCCAGTAATTCAATTAACAACATGCAAAAACCACATGAATTACACAGTGGTTCCTAAAAATGAATTAATAGCATATTATCACCTCCTTTTTACAAAAATTCTTATCATGTATACAGTGTGTTCTTAGGTTAATCCTTCTCAATTCATGGGGCACAAGTTGGTACAACATTATAATATGGTTTTAGGTTTTTTTCACATAGCTTACCTCTTGCTGATGCTTTTTAAACATAACTGGAGCCAACAGATAAGAGGCAAAAAGAGGAGATGGGGATTTCTAAGAACTCATTAGAACTCACTCTAGACACAGTAAATACAACTAAAGTGCTGTAGTTAGATACAAATACTCATGTTTACCCCTCAAGCACTGAACTGTTTGATTTCCTGTTTCTCCAGGGTTGATAAGTGTTAGGAGACTTATTCAGGGATAATTCAATTGCCACCTTCAAATGCCTGGGTTACCTACACTAATATTGCACTAGGACTGCTGCCCTCATGAAAAAAAAAAAAATGACCTATCTTCCTCCTCAGGGTAGAAAAGTTGAAAAAGTATTGGGAAGAAGACCCAGAATTGGCATTAAGATTTTTTTTCATCTTTAAAAGAGAGTGTGGATTGCACTGCTCTTGGGGACTTCAAAATGAATATCTGCTGCTTAATTTTTTAATGAATCAAACATACTGGGTATTTAAATAATAGGCACATTCATATAGTAATTCATCAAACAGCTAATATACATGAGAAATAACTTTCTCATTAAAGCATCATCAGGAGAAAGGGAAAGCATGAACAAACACAAACGACAGTCTTCTGCCAATCGCTTAACTAGACTCAGGATACTCACAGCTCACAACTCCAAGTCACTGCAAGTACAAAGGGTAGCCAGTATTTTGCAAGTTTTAACAAGAAAATAAAGTACAACTGATGGGCATTCCTTCAACTTCTGTACACTTGGCCTCACTCTAGCACAAATCTCTTACAGCAGAAGGGGCGTCCCTTAACTCACATGCTGCAAATGCCTCTCAAGCCCTCCTGGGTCTCCATTCTCCAGCATCGATAGCTCCTTCTCTACTCGTCCCTACATTTCAACCTATATAAGGTCTTTGTATTTCCCATGTCCCTTAACTAAAACCCTTTGCCCTTTTCCTTCTCACTTCTGCTCACTTCCACACTTCAGTGATTCTAAATCCAACTGGTTGTGCTGTTGCCTGCCTTGGATCCAAGCATGTGTTTCCCTGTTCCCCTAAGGCCTTTCCCAGCAAATGTCCACCCACTTTTAAAACTCCATTCAAAGCATCCCTTCCCCTGTGAAATCTTCCCTTCTCTACCACACACTTGCCCTCTCCTTCAACTGAGTGAGGATCATCCTCCTTCTGTGTCTACTTCATTTTTGGTGTCATGTGGCACGTTGTAAGCACTGTGGCAGAAACTACTAAGTGCCTCCCAATCTCCAATTTCTTTTAAAAATATTTTCTGCAAAAAATATAAATTGTGGAACTCAAAAGACAAAAAGAAAGTATTAAATCATGAAGTGAATAAATGAAGAGAAATAGGCCTAAGAGTATCTCATAATAAGTCTGGGTGAAAAGAGCAAGTCTGTTTCTTTTGGAACTAAATAGGTAAAAGATGTTCTTGGAAGGCAAAGAGAATAAGAAGAGGGTAAAGTGGAGAATGTGGAGAACAACTCCAGAATCAAGGAAATAATTTTTTTCGCCCTAGCAATGACATTATTAAGAATTGTATTTATAAATCCCATTATATTTAACGTACGGTGTATTCCCAGAATATGACTTACTTCATTGTAGTGTGTTGTTCTTTTAATAAATGTATTCTTTAAAGTATAACTGAATGCAATTCCCATCTTTTTTTAGTAACTTTTACTGTAACACCATGAGATTATTCTTTGTTTTGATATTTTGTTAGGTTTTCATTTATGTATTAAGCTTCTTTCATAAGATATATTTTAAAGTCTTCCTAATTTGGAACAGTCAAGATATTCGGATTTTAATGATAATGAATGTGTCTATAAAATAGTTTGGGACTGTTATCTTTTAGGAGCTTTAAAAAATCACTTTCTGTTTCTTTTAAACCTATTGATCTATTTATATTTTTTACTCTTTTTGAATCAAGTTTGAGAAATTTAGCCTAGAAATTTTATTAGCCTAGAAATTAATAAAATACATAGAGACTTTCAAATTTATTAACAAAGAGCAAATATATAATTATATGTATAATGAGTCATAAATTTTTATTCTCATTACTATTGTATTAGCAGCCCCAGAGGATGCTAAATGGTAGATATTTTTGCTTTTTAATTCTTTAAAAAAATTTTTTCAGCATATTACATGGTACAAATGTTTAGGTTACATATATTGCCTTTGCCCCACCTGAGTCAGAGCTTCAAGCATGTCCATCACCCAGACCAGGGATCCCCAAACTTTTTAAACAGAGGGCCAGTTCACTGTCCCTCAGACCGTTGGAGGGCCAGACTATGCACACTGCACATATCTTTACTTTGAAGTAAAAAACAAATGGGCAAAAACACCTGCATGTGGCCCGTGGGCCGTAGTTTGAGGACGACTACCCAGATGGTGCACATCGCACCCATTAGGTGTGTATATACACATCCTTTCCTCCCCCCTCCCACCTGCCCAACACCTAATGAATATTATTATTATATGTGCACTTAAGTGTTGGTCCATTAATACCAATTTGATGATGAGTACATGTGGTATTTGTTTTTTCATTCTTGTGATACTTCACTTAGTAGAGTGGGTTCCAGCTCTATCCAGGATAATACAAGAGGTGCTATATCACCATTGTTTTTTTGTGGCTGAGTAGTACTCCATGGTATACATATACCACATTTTATTAATCTACTCATGTATTGATAGGCACTTGGGTTGTTTCCACATCTTTGCAATTGTGAATTGTGCTGCTATAAACATTCTAGTGCAGATGTCTTTTTTATAGAATGTCTTTTGTTCCTTTGGGTAGATGCCCAGTAATGGGATTGCTGAATCAAATGTTAGTTCTACTTATAGCTCTTTGAGGTATCTCCATATTCCTTTCCACAAACGTTGTACTAGTTTGCAGTCCCACCACCAGTGTATGAGTGTTCCTATCTCTCCACATCCACACCAACATTTATTGTTTTGGGACTTTTTGATAAAGGCCATTCTCACTGGAGATAAGTGCTATCTCATTGTGGTTTTAATTTGCATTTCCCTGATTAGAGATGTTAAGCATTTTTTTCATATGTTTGTTGGCCATTAGTCTATCTTCTTTGGAAAGTTTCTGTTCATGTCCTTTGCCCACTTTTTGATAGGGTTATTTTTTTTCTTGATGATTTTCCTGAGTTCTATACAGATTCTAGTTATCAGCCCTTTATCGGATGTGTAACATGCAAATATTTTCTACCATTCCATAGGTTAGGTTGTCTGTTTGCTCTCATGATAGCTTCCTTGGCTGTGCAGAAGCCTTTTAATTTGATCAGATCCCATTTATTTATTTTTGTTGTTGCCATGATTGATTGTCTTTGGGGTATTCTTCATAAAATCTTTGCCTAAGCCAAAGTCCATAAGAGTTTTTCCAACATTTTCTTCTAGAATTTTGTAGTTTCATGACTTATGCTTCTTCATTTTTATCTCTTTTCCATTCTGGTCACAATATTAATCTTTCAGTCCATGACCTTTATACTTATTATTCCAGCTTCCTCTTTACTTAGTGAATTCTTTTGCTTCCTTCAAAGTTTAGCTCCATAATCCCTTTCTCACATATGTTTTCATATACTCTTTAATTAGTTAAACTCCTCCTATTTTACACTGTGATGTCAAACATCAGCTAAAATATTACCTTTAGTTGTGATTATTTGATTATGTCTTTCCTGCAGAGATCAGAAAAACTGGTACCGTATTTCATTTCTCAATTCTGTATCCTAGTACTCAATCTAACCTTTGCTCTTTTCTAGGCAATTTTTTTCCTCGGGTGGCTGCTTATAGCAATATTCTTTATCACTTAATATTTAGATTTATTAAATTTAGATTTATTAATATATTAAATTTAGATTTATTATCATTTAATATTTATTAATATGTATTTAAATGTCAATTTATTTTCATAATTTTGACTAGAAGATGGTGAGACTTCTTACATCCATAGATATTTTACACGCAGTTATTTTTTTCTTCAACTCAAAAATGTTTTCTTTTATTATATCTTTAAGTGTTTTTCTATTCATTTGTTATTCTCTCTATATATGAGTACACAGGGGAAATTCTGTAAGTTGTGTAGGTCAGTAAGGTTTACTGGGACAGGCACAGACCCTGGGGCTGCTGGAGCATGGGGCTACAGAGGGCAGCCTAGGTGTGGGGCCATGGGAACCAGCCTGACATTGAGCAGACCTGGAGCCTGAGCTTTTGGGTGCCAGCCTAGTGCATGAGGCCAGGGATTCTGACATGGTGTGCAAGTAGGCCTGAAAACTGGGTATGCAGGAGATATCCTGACACTGGGTGGAACTAGAGCTTATATCCACAAGGGCTGCCTTGGGGCTGGAACCACAGATATCCACCTGATGACTAGGGCAGCTGAGATTGGCCTAGTGCTAAGGTGAGTGTAAAATCTGGAGCTGTAGAGGATAGCCTGATCCAGGGGACAGTCCAGAGCCTGGGGCCACTAGGACTGGCCTGGTAGTGGGGTCAGTCTAGAGCCTAAGGCCACTGGAGTCAGCTCAGAGCTGAGGGCAAGCCAAAGCCTGAGGCCACTGAGGCAGACCTGGTGGTGGCACAGCCCAGATATCAAGACCATCACAAAACCTAGCAGTTGGGGCTATAGGAAACAGCCTGGCATGGGGTAGGCCCAGGGTCTCAGTTTGCCTAGGGTCTGGAGCCATGGGGATATGTCCAGCACTAGGTTTGATGGTCCTGGTTTTGAGGTTGAGGCAAAGTCTGATGCTCACTTCCCTCTCTATCACCCACACAGAGGAGGAGATATCTCTCCATGCTGTGCTGCCTAGGGTGTGGAAAAGATGACATGGGTAATGTGCAACTTCCCCACTACCCTCTTCAATGTTTCTTTTCTTATTTCTGTGCTACCCAGGTCCATAATCACTCACCTGGTTTCCTTAGCTCTTGTGAAGGTATTTGCATGCATGGACAGTTATTTAAATTGATGTTTCTGCAGAAGAAGTACTGGAGAGTCCTATTCTGACATCTTATTCCCTTTCATCCTGAAAGGTTTTTTTGAATCACTAGGTTTTTATTTTTTGTTATTATGACTAACATTATTTTTATCTTTATTATAACCAACATTGCACATTGAATTACCCTACAGATAAGTCTCTGCCCACCTCTATGATTTATTTTCATAGCAAAATGTAGTTAATTTTCAACACAGAAGCCTTGAAAAGCACAAAAATTTCATTGAAATAAAATCTCCAAATTCAGGTCTGAATCCATGCTCTACAGATAATTACATAATAAAGGTTTGTTGAATATCTTCTTAGCATTCTCTTCTTTCTCTCTCCATATATGTGTGTGTAGAGCTATAAAAACAATATCGAATAACATACATTTTAGCCTTTTCCTTACCATTATATTGTGTGTCAATTTTTTATTTGATTTTTATGTCTTTTCATAGCTCTTATGTGCCTTCCCAAAATATCTGAGCCCCAGCTGTCTCCTGACATTTATTGTCCTGCTCATCCTCAGCTATGGCATTGGTAAATGACTCTGTTGGAAACAAACGGCCACAAACCTAGAGTCTCTAGCTCTTCTCACCATTTCCAAATTTGGATGCAGCACACCTAGGACATGGAACCTGGCTTCCCTAATGGCTGAATAAAGAGCCAGGGACACAACCCAGAAAAGGAGCAAGGGGGAGTCAACTGCCTAAGAAATGACCTTTGACCAGGGGTAAACAGGAGATTGGGGCCAAGAGGTGAATTTCTCAAGTCTTTCTTCAGATGATATAAGATATAGTCTTCCAGTACAATGTAGCTCAAAACAAACAACGGTTAGAGCAGCAATAAATCTTTTGCACTTGCTTCTTATCCTTTTTTGCCTACTCCTTTTTGTCTCATGCTTGCTGCCCTGAAATTATACCTTTCAATAAGGATTAGCATAAAATTCTTGTCTCAGGACCTCTTTTGTATGGACTACAGACTATGTACCTGCATGGGATTGCATAGTAAGGATATTATAATGCAATAATTAATCTCTAATTGATAAATATTCAGGTGTTTACAAATATTCTTTTTTTTTTTTTTTTT